>NC_134442.1:15000-317421 GCF_030867145.1 Opisthocomus hoazin
AAGAGAAAATCTCAGCAATCATTCTGAACACACTGGAGACCAAAACCTCTCGGACTCACCTAGTCCTTTTGTTTTGTGTCGGCACTTTGAGCGTTGGTCTCGGGTGTTCCCACAAAAGATACTGAGTATCTATCTCCTGTGTCCTAGAGTCCCATCTGGGTCGCCAAATTCTGTTAAAAATTTTATCCTCACACGAGTGGTTTACACTGGGTATTGCTTTATCACCTCAGTGAGTGGCAAAGCTGAACTTGCTAGACCAGTTTATATACATTTATTAAATCAATTACATCAAGGCAAGAATCTTCATAATTTTCTAAGCAACCGTTCCGTTACTTTGAGTACATCATTTATTAAGTTCTTTCTATTCTTCTGTCTTCGTAGAAATCTCCCTCGCTGGTTTCAGGCCTTGCTTGGTTTCAGGGTCGTCTCGGCTTCTTTAATTAATTCTATTAGATACAATCCATACAATTAATTTCCATTTCAATTGCAACATGCTGATTGTATGGTTTCTTAAAAAATCTGTGTTTACACAGCTGTATCTACATTCTAGTTCTATGATTTTATTCTATTCTATAACCAATCTTTATAATCAATCTCGTTAGATTGATTATATAACACTATGTGTAAAGATAGTGCTGACAGGGGCCACCCAATACCACCTTAACCCTTTCTCCTCCGCTGCAGGGTGACAGTGGTGGTCCTCTGGTCTGCAAAGATAACACCTATGACTACTTCTGGCTTGTTGGAGTGACCAGCTGGGGGAGAGGCTGTGCCAGACCAAACCAGCCTGGAGTCTACACCTCCACGCAGCACTTCTACGACTGGATCCTGGTACAGATGGGACTGTGCTCAGCAAGAAGAGATAGTCTAACAGCACGGCCATGGAGTCATTTTCTCTCCACCTCAAGCCCCTCTCAGAGGCCAAGGCCAACACCAACACAGTCGGGCAGCATTAGCTCCTGTCCATTTCCACGCCAGAAGCTGGTGGAATTCTTTACTCTTCTGAAGGAGCTCCTGCAGTTCCTCAGGGGAAAAAAGGCTTGAGGAGCAGGATCAACACGAACCAGCACAGGCTGCACTGGACCATGATGATTTCCTTCAGGGGCAATGCATGCTGCTCCAAAGGCAGCCTCAGCATCAAAGGCCTGCTCGGTGCTGCCCACTCTCCTCCCAGTGCACACAAATGCTGAAGCTGACTTAGTTCTTGCAATAAAGTTGCCAGGTTTCACAGTTAACCGTGCCTGAGTCCAATTCACTCGCGTGTGCAAGGCAAGGATTTCCATGCCTGGCAAAATGAGGCTGAAGGCAGTCAGGGAGGGCACAAAGGGCAAGAGTCGCTCAGCAGGGCTGACACCATGCCTGGTCAGACAGGAGCGTGCTCAGAGCCACCATGGCATGGAGAAGACTGGCACACTGAGGCTAGAAAGAGGATGCAAAATACTGATCTGACATGCAGACAACTCTGGGGGTGATGATTAGGACCTGGTTGAAGCCTTCGCTAATTGGAAAGATGAAAGCAAGCTGGCAGGAGTTACAGTGCCATGAGGAAGAGCCAGATGTCACCAGAAGTTAAGGGGGAATGGTGTGAGAGGTGGCCAGACTTTAGCAATATCTGAAGGAAGAGCTGGGGCCATTCTGGGGAGAGGACTCTGGCAGGGACAGCTGTAGCCAGAAAACAACTGTAGTAATGCCATGGAAGGCCAAGATGACCTAGCTAACAGCCCCTGAAAGACCCAGTCTGTTCCCAGATGTGACAAACCTGGGAGGAAGGGGGACTTGTAGGCGGGGCTAGGTCACTTGGTTGCTAGGAGACAAGGGCAGAGAAAGGGAGGAGCCAAGGACGTCAACGGGGATGAATAAGTGTGGAAAATGGAGAGAAGGGGGGCTCAAGAAGCTCGTCCTCGAGCATAAGCAAAGTGCCGGTTGCTTTGCTTGTTTGGCTGAACCCTGTCCCTAATCCCCGCAGCTTGTCCTACCTTCTCGTTGAGAGAGATTCAACATCCTTTTCTGTGTGGCCCCGCTCTGTACCTGCTAGAGGGGTGGGTCTAGCGGCCTGGCTGCTGGTGATGGCAGAAAGGAACACAGGTCATAGGGACCCCGCAGTTGGAAAGACCGAGTGTCTCGGGCCAGCTCCTGGTGGGAGCGCTGTGTGCATGCGCAGTTCACTAGCGAACCTGAAGCTGGCCTAGCTCACGAGCAAGAGGACAGAGACCCTTTTAGTCCCGTGGGTGGCATGTCTCTGCAGCCTACCTGACTGATCAGCCCCAGCATTCACAGACCTTACAAGAGGACCAGGCCTGCCAACCACCGGCCACATCTCCACCTGCCGGAGTCAGGAAGGACTTGGAGGTGCTTGACCACGCATACCCCGAGCTGCTTCCCACCTAGGCACGTCCCCTCTGCACTGCCTGTTTGGGGGCTGTGGTGATCAACTGTGTGTGCAGTTGGGGTGCAATTTTCTCTACCTGCAGCAGGAGATTTCCCAAAGCCGTACTCTCTTTCACAAGTTGGTCATGTTTGGTTTTTCCCGTTCCTTGCCGTGGAGAGGAGAGTTCCCGTGGGAAGACCAGCATGTCCTCTGCTCCAGCAGAGCTTCTTTGACCAAGAGCAGTTTCCTGCCACCCAAAGCATTACACGTTGCTTTAGGGAAAAGCAAGTTGCTGTGTTCCCCAACGATTTATGTCTACACCTCCAGCCTTTAATCTTGGAAGGCTCTTTCCTGCAGAAGGTCAGGATCATTTCTGAGCCCCCTTAGTCTCTCCATAGGTTGTGGAATATCCCGAGTACTTGGATCTTCGCCCATACACGTCTCAGATCGCTGGAGAACCTCTGCTCTACTCCTTATGTGCTGTCCTGGTACACAGCAGTGCCGACTGTCGTGCAGGAAAATATTTCTGCTATGCAAAATAAAGAGAAAATTCCTTCCTAACAAGGGAAAAACATGCGCTGGGGAAGAGACGGCAGTGCTACTGGCAGCAAAGATTCTTGGCGAGAGAAGGTCTTCTTATGGTCTGGACTGAATTTGTTTTGATGTACTCATGGTTCTGCAGGTTTTTTTCGGATATCTGTTAAGAAGCCATGCAGTTCGTCTCCAGATATCCCTTCTTTGCAGGCCAGCATACAGCTGTGGTACATGATGGACGATACGCCTGTGGTTCTTTGTGACATCAAGGAAGTCCTCGGGCAGCAAGCTTATCTGCTGTTTTATATCAGGTAATAACAAGTAATGACATCTGTTTAGAATTTGTTTCCTTCCCTGGTTTTGCTGGTTTTCTCCTCATCCTCCGAGTGTTTCTCTTTCTCTCACAGCAGAGAATTACTGCCAGCATCACTCAGTTCTCTTGACTTTGACCTACGCCACGTCAATCGCTATCTTTCCTTCCTGGGCTGTAGGCTGCTGCCCTGCAGCATTCTACTCCTTGTCTGCTGTCTGCACCTGGCCAGTGTGGAGAAGAGGACTTGCAGGGGGCCCAAAGGAACGATGGGGAGGGACTCTTTATCAGGAAACATAGTGATAGGACGAGGGGTAACGGTTTCAAACTGAATGAGGGCAGGTTTCAGTTAGATGTTAGGAAGATGTTCTTTACGGTGAGGGTGGTGAGACACTGGCAGATGTTGCGCAGAGCAGCTGTGGATGCCCCTCCCTGGAAGTGTTCCAGGCCAGGCTGGACAGGGCTTTCAATAACCTGATCGAGTGGGAGCTGTCTCTGCCTGTGGCAGGGGGTTGGATCTGGATGATTCCTTCTGACCCAAACCATGTGATGATTCTATGATTCTGTGAAATGGAGGCCATAAGGGGAGTAAAGACAAGTGCTTGCTCTAACGTGGTCAGCCCTGGTGGGCAGACCCCAATCGAATTTCCCACTGGTAGTCTTGGTTACCTCTGCTCTTTGTCATGGAAACTGCTCCAAGAAAATGACTGAACCCCAGGGGAGGCTGCAAGAGCAGCTCTAAATGCAGATCACTTTTTTTCTCCAGGTGCTCCGATTTGAGAACTGGAGAAAGGACTTCTCCTTCACTGGCACCATCATATGCCCAGGCTTTCCTCAGCTGGTGGGCAGCCGGCAGCAAGCAGGTGGATTCTGTGAGGTGACAGGGTCTGCCTCGTCAGACTAAGGTAACTCTGGGGGGGTGGTTCAGGGCACCAGATGGATGGTGGATTGCTTTCTGGAATCACGGCCTTGCTCTCTTTTCCCTCACACACTGCAGCTGGCTTCACAACCGCAACACTGCTGCATCCCAGATCATCCCAAAGAGATTCTTCCCATTTGTCCACCTTTGGGCCTGCTGCCCTTGCAGCCAGCAAGAGAGCCTTTGGGAGGCCCTGACCTGTCCCCTGACAGAGCTTCTGGGGGTTCCCCACTGTTCCCCACTGGGCTGGTCCTTTCAGGAAGACCTTTTCACCTTTTCACTGCTCCCTTGGCAGGACGTGGCGGTGGGCACGGAGGACTCTCCAGAGGACAGCAGCTCTTCTGCACCAGCCAGCACCAGCCAGCTCACCGAGGCAGGCGCACGGGAGGTATCTTCACGCTGGCTTTGCCCCATCAGGCCAAGCAGCCTCAGCATCTCCTCCAGAGTGGGCTTGCACTTTCACCGCTTCTTCTGCAGCTGTGCGAGGCTGTTGTTCAGAAGGACAGCTGCGTGCTTGGACTGCAGTCAGCCATGCGACTGTATGCTGCACACCGGGACACAGCACAGCAGCAAAGAGGAGCACAGACACATCCATGCTGCTCACGGCCAGAGGAGCGGTGCCAGGGAGAGGGCTTGGAGCAGATCCCCGCAGTGGGTCCAGGATCTCCGCAGCTGGCTCCAATACCCAGGGCTGCTCGGGAGCAAACCCTGCTGAGGCAGAGAGAGCGGAGCAGATCCCCGTGGCAGAGCTGTGATCTCCGCAACCGGTTTATGGACACCACGGACTACGACTCCTCAGCAGGGAGGAGGAGGAGGAGGAGGAGGAGGGTTTTAGTGCCCTAGAGATGCGGGCTGAGCAAACACTCAGGATACTGCGGTGGGGACTGGCTGAAAAGCCAAAGCTGGAATTAAAAGCACTTGCTGGCCTTGGCTGTGAGATTTGTGCCGTGTTTTCATCTCTGTAGGTGTTGGGGTAATTGGTGTGGGAGGTTTTTGTCTTGGGATTTGAAAGCAGTGTTGCTGGCATGTGCCCATCGTACCATCTCTTCTTTTTAAATACGGGTTTCACGTCCCTCGAGCGGACACGGGCTGGACGAGCCGGCAGCCAGGGGCACTGAGCACTAGCTGGACAGTCGGGCCCGAGGGTGCTGCTCTGCGGCACTGAGTGCAGGGATAGGCCGGTGGCTGGCGGTGCCACCCAGGGGCCAGGCGCGGGCTCGATCCTGTGTAACACCTCCCTGCACTGGGGGTCTGGATGGTGAGGCTGAGCGCACCCTCAGCAAGGCGGCACATGGCACCGGACGGGGAGGAGCGGCGCAGGCCAGGGGGTCGTGCCGCCATCCTGGGGGACCTGGGCAGGTTGGAGAGATGGGCTGGAAGGGACCTTGTGCAGCTCAGAGAGGGGAAGGGCAAAGGGTGCTGTGCCAGTGACAAGTGGCGGCACAGGCTTCCCCGGGAGATGCTGGAGCTCCATCCCTGGAGATGTTCCACAGCCTCTGGACATTCTTACTCACACAAGCTAACGCGGCCTACGGCTCCCAATATCCGAGCTGCTCTGTCACACAGGGGACATCCCCCCGTCCTCATCCTCCCTGTCACTGCCTATGGCACAGCCTGTGTCCTTCCACGGCAGCACCACAGCTCAGCAAGCTGTCCCACCTTATCTCATTTAATCCATACACCACCGTGCTGTGACAAGCTACGGGGGTCCTCCTGGAAGGGCACGTTTGGGCCACAGCACCTCAGAGGTGGCATTGGGCGGGAGCACAGTCTTCTCCCGGGGAAACCTGAGCGCTGACCCTGACGAGAAGACCATTGTAGATGGAACGTGGCCTTCAGACCTGTGTGTGCTGCACACATCCCTTGGCCGCAGGACAACCTCAGCAGCTCCCTGTGACACAGGAGCCTGCAGGCAGGTCCCGCTCTGTACCCGCCTTCAGCTTGGCCTTGTAGGGAGAAGTTCCCGTGAAAACACTGTCTCTGTGTGACTGCAGAGATGATGAACAGAGTCGTCCCCTTGCAGAAAAATCCTGAAGTAGCTTGAATGACCGAAACAGGAGAGTGTCTTCTGCCTATGAGCACTGTATGGTTTAGTGGTGGACTTAGCAGTGTGAGGTTTTTGGTTGGACTCGATGACCTTAAAGGTCTTTTCCATCCTAAATTATTCTATGATTCTCTGATTCTAAACTCTCTCGAAACTGAATTTCCAAATTTGTGAAGAATCAGGTAGGACAGGGAAATGCACAGTTGCCAAGGGGTGGCCTCATCCTACAAGGGAATAAGAGAAACTGCAAATATGATTTTTTTTTTCATTTCAAACATTCCACACACTTTTAAAATTTATATAATTTATAGACATTTCTTTTTATGCAATTAGTTCTGTAGCTTGAATGATCAGGAAGGTTCTTCCATTTTGTCAGGAATGAAGATGGGAGTGATTGAAGCTTGCTCGCCTTCAAATTCTTAAGTCTTCATATTGTGAGAGTAACATTTCAACAAAACGAGATAAATAAGGCCGATGGAGAAGACAAGCACAGCTGCACACCCAGAACCCTGGGGGCCTTTTGTAAATTTGCAAATTTACTTCAATCAGATGCAAAATTACTTGATTAAATTAATGCTGTCATTCTGAGTATACCCTTGCCATTTGAGGTGAGTTCTCAGGATGGAGGAGTGGCCTTGTAAAGAAGCAGATGAAAAAACATTTTCAAATAAAAATTTCAGAAAGAACTCATTCCTGAACGTAGTGTTCCACTGGTGCTAGACAGAGTTAGGAGGACCCATTTTACTGGGCGAGCAACACAGAAAAACTGTGCAGCCCTGCACACAGGAGCCAAGTGTCGTTGTGCCCATCCCCCCAATCCAGTGGGGCTGTAGACAGGAAAACCTCTGACTTTGGTAAAACCAAACTGGCCAAAGATTTGTGCAGAGACTGGCCTGGAATGTCTGGATGTGTTCGCCTCTCCCGGTGATGCAGAAGAGAAGCACTGCGAATAGCAAACGCGGGCTGTCCCCTCACGAGAGTTTAACGGGCAGACGCACGTGGGCAACTTACGCAGCACCCTTCACTCTCACGCCATCAGACTGAAAGATAAAAGATCATGCTCCCCTAAAATAAAAGAGAAGTGCTTGGACTGATGACTTTAAAGGATTATGAAAGCTCGAGGCAGCACCAGACGGAGAGACAGCACGGCCCATGCAGTGACGGAGCCTGGGCTGCCCGGAGCCGTGAGCAGGGCGTCTGCGGCCCTTCTGCCGTGCTCTGGAGGGACAGCAGCGACCAGTCCTGCCTGCGCACATCGGATCTGGCTCCACTGCTGGAGCTCTTGAGCAGCACCAACACCTCAGCTGGCCAGGAGCACCGGTGGGCTTGGTGAGCACAGACGGCCCTGGCAGTGGATTGTGACGTCAGCGAGTGATGGACTGTGACCTCACGTCTCTCGCTTCTTATCTGCGGGCGCGGGCAGAGCGCAGCCCAGCCTGGCTCGTGCCTGGACCCCTGCTCCTGCTGAGCGAGTCTGGAAGGTCGAGCAAGGCTTCTCCTGGTGCTGGGGGTGCTCTGGGGGCTGCCGTCGGCCGCTCTCACTGCCCGTCCCGCAGCCATCCCCTGTGTTTGCCCGGCCCTGCCTTGTCCAGGTAGCCGGGCACCGCAGGCGATCCTGCAGCAGCAGAGGTGAGCATGTGGGGAAACGTCCCTCGGGGTGGCTGTGGGGTGGATGATGGGGCGTGGGGCATGGGGAGGGTGTCATTCTCCAGCGGCCTGGGCAGTTCTCCCTCCTGTCCCCTCCCCGTGACAGCGAGTGACTGCGTCCTCTCTCCATCTGGCAGCACGTGACACCCTTTGGCAGCACCGGTGCCAGCGGCGGAGAGCAGGTCCTCATCCTCAGCTCTCCCTGACCTGCCACAGAGCACAAACACGGCCATGCAGACAGCGTGGAGCTGCCCCATCTGCCACCGTGCTCGGAAGAGCGTCGCCTTCGTGCAGCCGTGCCAGCATCAGTTCTGCCTGGGCTGCATCGTGGCATGGACAAGGAGGACACCAAACTGCCCGCTCTGCAGGGGACTGGTGGAGAAGGTCAAGTTCTCTGTGCGGGCAGAAGATGACTACCTGAAGCATGGCATCATGGACTCCGCACCGCCATCAGTCTCCGGCAGCCAGGCAGGCAGAACTCCCGGCCACTGGACCAGTATCTGTCCCCACCTCCCCACAGCGACCCTTCCATCCTCTCAACAGGGGACGACGTCCCTGGAAGAGCAGGGGGCTGCGGGGACAGAGGCCGGGGCTGCCGTGGGCGGCCTCCTGCCTGAGGTCTGGGCAATGCTTTTCCAGCAACACCAGCATCTCCTCGACCCCGTGCTGCCCTGGCTGCGCCGTGAGCTGGAGGAGATCTATGAGGAGCAGTGGTGGCTGGCGACGGCAGCAGAAAAGCGGATCCTGCACACCCTGTGCTGCTGCGGGCTGGACAGAGAGACCATGGAACAGTGGATGCAGCCTGGCCTCAAGGAATACACGGCACTGCTGGTCCGTGACCTCATCAGCGTCACCGTGCGCCAGTGCAGCGAGGAGGCCCGGAGGCTGCTGCGCTTCTACGCTGCCAAGAAGGAGGATGACAGCCCCACAGGCAGCCCCAGCCCCACCAGCTCCCGGGAGGGGACTCCCCCCTCCAGCAGCTTTGTGGGCTCAGACGGGGAGGAGGAAGCTGGCACGTCGGAGGTCACCCTACGCGGGGGTCCCAGCCGCCCCCCATCCACGCCCGTCCCTGCAGAGCAGGAGCAGCCCCAGGAGGAGCCAGGGCAGGCGGCGACGGCAGGGCCCTCTGCCCAGGACTGCAGCCCCAGCTCCTCTGCTCCCAACCAGTGCAGGGACTGCTCAAACGAAGAGCCCCGGCGCCCGCCAAAGAGGAGAGCCCCAAGACCCCAGGACTCTCCCCAGCCCTGCAAGCGGCCACCCCACCAGCAGCAATAGCAGGGCTCCAGCAAAAGTGTGTTCAAGAGAAAGGAAATAAATTCCTGTTCCCCTGATGCAGTCTATGGGTAATGCTCTCTCCCCCTTCTCCCGGTGCCTTCCCCTGGCCCCTGTGCCCCACCCTGGGTGTCACCAGCCTGCCGGGGGCACGGCCATGGTCCCGCAGCCCCCAGGACCGTGTCCTCGGTGCCTCCTCCCAAGGGACATCCTGCTGTGGCCGTGCTACCACAGTGCAGCAGACGCCAGCGACGGAGCGGGCAGGAGGGGAAGACAGTTTGGTCGCAGCTCCAGTGCTCTCAGCCTACATCCAGCCCCTCTCTCTGCCCAGCTACCAACCCATCTGCTCCGCTCTGGTTTCTGCCCACTGTCTGACGTTGGCCAGGACAACCTCGCTGCGCGGTGGGCTGTCACGGGGGCACGGACAACATGCCGGGGCATCTGAGCCAGGGGCAAGCCTCGCGGTCACAGTGTTTGGCAGGCACAGAGTTACTTCTGACAGCCCAAGACCTTGCCAAGAGAAACAAGTCATTCAGTTTCACCTCAGGCAGGCCGGCGTTTCACTGGTCATTTGGCGAACAGAGAAAGTGATGGAGGAAGGTGGGGTCATCTCAGATCACAAAACAACTCTTCTCCAGAGCTGAAACTCAGCTTCTGGAAGCTCCTGGCTCCTAGTCCTGGATAATGTGCTTGATACGTCTGGGCAGAGCTCCTGAATCGTGAAGCAAAAGGTTTTCTTTGTGTAGGGGTGGCGTGACCAGAGGTATTTCCAACATATTGTACAACCTCTCTGCTCCAGGAGAAACCTGGACTGAGAGAAGAAATGTAGAAATATCACCAGAGGAGGAGAGAGAAGGAGTGTGAGCTCTGGAAGGTACGGATGCCGACAAGAGGCCACAGCTGTGTAGCAGGAGGGCTTTGGTAGGGCAGTGTCAGCCTCACCTCAGCCGGGGCCTGGAGCAGAGCCTGCCCCTCCGACACCAGCATGCCTGCCTGGCAGCCGAGTGGGAAAATGGGAAATGGCAGCCCCCGGGGGAAGCAGGGTTGCGCTGGGAGCATCCCAATGCTGTCTCCTCCCAGCAGCCCACGGCAGCACAGCGCACACTGACTCCGGGTGTCCTTGCAGCAAAGCCCCAGCTGCCCCGCTGGAGCACAGAGACCTGGAGGGGAGGAGGAGAGGAGACGCTTTAGGCAGCCTGTCCCCTCCTCAGACACCCCTGGGCATGGAAAGGCCCCCGCACCGTGCCAAGCCGGCGAGTCGCCACTCATGCCGCGATGCAGAGGCGGCCACCTCCTGCGTGCTCTGGGCTGTGGCAGTCTTGCCCTGAGCCAGGGGGAAGGTTCCCTGTGCCTCTGTCCAGAGTCCTCACCTGCAAAGCCTCATTTTCAGGGCAAAAATCCTCATTTTCGTGGCCCCAACCTGTCTGTTCTTGCCCACAGCCATGTGTTTCCCTGTCCCAGTTCACCACTCTCCACAGCTTCCCCAGGAGGGGACGTGAGAGGGAGGTGCTGAGCTCTGCTGCTGGGGTCCAGGGACAGGATGGTGGGAACAGCTCAGAGCTGCATCAGGGCAGGTTCAGGCTGGGCACGAGGATCCGTTTCTGCACCGAGAGGGCGGCCGGGCGCTTGGGACAGGCTGCCTGAGAGTCTGTCGGTGCCACCGGCCTGTCCGTGCCCAAGGGGCTTTTGGGTAATGCCCTCAATTGCTCAGTTTGACTTTTGCTCAGTCCTGAAGGTGTCTGGCAGTTGGACTAGATGGTCATTGTAGGTCCCTTCCAAATGAAATTATTCTATTCTATGCTATGTTTTTTCACCTGTGTGTTGACAAGACTGGGCCTCCATCCTGAGAACTCATCTCAAATGACAAGGACATACTCAGAATTACAGGATTTAATTAATCAAGTAATTCTGCATCTGAATGATGTAAATCTGCAAATTTACTCGTGGCCCACAGAACAGAACTAGCTGAATAAAAAGAAATGTCTGTGAATTATATATATCCTAAATTTGTGTGGACTGTTGGAGAAGAAAAAGAAATCACAGTTGAAGTTTCTTAACTGTCCTTGTAAGATGAGGCTGCCCCTTGGCAAGGGTTCTTTTCCCTTTCCTACCTGATTCTTCACAAATCTGGAAATTCAATTTCTGGAGAGTTTAGAATCAGAGAATCATAGAATCATTTAGGATGGAAAAGGCCTTTAAGGTCATCGAGTCCAACCACAAACCTCACACTTGATTCGAAGATGCGGTAGGAAAAAAAACCTAACAGTACAATGTATATTGTTCAGCAGGTATTCTTTATTGTGGCGCCGGGCACACGGGGGATTTCTCCTCCAAACGTGCACGCCAGACACCCTGTTGCTTCAGCTTAAATGCAATCACACATGTAAATATTCATTATATTTCTCGGAACTAATTAGCATATGTAAATATCTTTCACGCATGTCTGTTAGCATCTTTGGGTGGTCTTCGGGGGTCCCAAGATGAAGGCCCATCCTCTTCATCACGCTGTTCACTGATCGACATTTGTTTCTGCGCAAACTCAGTTCCAGGATCACGTAGATCATGTCCTTCAGGTCGCTTGGCTCCGATCTTGTTGCTCTCTTGGTGCCTCCTGATCTCTGTAGCTTGGCGCATTTGTCCTCCCAAGGCCGAGCTGTCTGGAGTAGAATTATTTAGGAGTCTCTTTTATCCCACAATTATCCCAATTATTTGCTGAGAAACAAGACCACTTTTTTTGACTTGATTATTTTGTCTAACGACTAAGTGATAGCTTGTGCCCATGTCCTTTCACTACATTCCTTAATGAGAAAACAGGGATTAGTGCAACAGCCACATCGTTAGATCACTATGCATGCAGAAATACAAGTTACAGTACTAAAGACTACTAAAAACTAGAAAATATTAAGGCTTTTTTGTTATAGTATCTCATTTCTTACAATCCCCTCTATCATTCCCCCCTTTTCTTTTAAGACTTTTGTTTCTTTTAGATCAAAAGGTCTTAGTAATCATCAGATCAGTCCATTCTCACATTCCCAACATAATTGATTACAGCACTTGCAGCATTGAATCATTATGCAAGCCAAAACACATACACCTACTATCACAAGAACTAGGAAAAAGAGGTTCTTTAAACAGGATGAATTTGGTAGCCATGAGGTGAGTTTATTCCACATTTCCTCAAATACGCAGGAAGTATCATCTTTAACCGCTTCGTGTAATATTCTGGTTTGTTTCCAAATTTCCTCGAGATCCATGGAGACTCTACCACTTTGGTCTATATACACACAGCAGCTTGTGTTTATGACTGTGCAGACACCACCCTGTGAGGCTAGTAGTAAATTAAGGGCCATTCTGTTTTGTGTCAAAACCTTTGGTAGGCTCGATACTTCGGTTTGCAGGGCACTTATGGCATCTGTGGTTCTGTTTTTGATGTTTTCTATCACTGCTGATATGTTTACGATGGCTTTTTCGAATTCACTTACTCCAAGCCATGGAAGGAACCATCTATCAAAGCTTGAAAGCTAGTAGGCCTTTCTATGATGGGATTGGGTGTATTTGGGGTCCTTTTAATCCGCCTAACGGAAGTCTTGATCCATCTCTCCTGTTGATGTATTTTGTCAGTAATTGTAATATTGGGGATTACAGCTCCCAGAGTGCATACCGCTTTCCACCCAAAAGGTAGAACCTTCCAAGCTCGATTTCCACACAGCCAATACCATCCTGTTTTCTCAGGACTTTTAGGCACCGGCCACGCAACGTCAGGTTTAGTATTAGTTGCCTTAAAGCCCGCTAGTATGTCTTGGTCCCAACTTCCTTCCCCAAACAAATCTTTATGTCTGCTACACCCTTTTGTTTTCCCCACATCTATGGTAGTATTACTCTTGCAGAATGGGGTGTTGCTCTCTTCCTGTATGTGGCATCGTTGTATGCAGGTATAATTGTACCATGTTTTGGGTTCCTCTATTTGAATTTCTTGCTGAGTGCTCATGTTGCCCGATTCCCATTTTTGGTCTACCTTTAAATGTAAGCTGCCGGGGATGGGTATCCCTATGAGGGTTCCCCTGCTCTCTCCTGAAGTTGGCATTTGAGTACAAATCCAACAATCATTTTTGTGTAGTATCTGAGTGATGTTCTGGACTAGGATCAGATGCAAATTCCTGTCCCACTGTATTGTCCAAATCGCTGGACTCATGGCTACCATCATTACCCACGGAGTCAGATCCGTCATGGTCGTCTTGTTATTTTTATCTTGAGAGGCGACTGTTGTTCTACAGTCCAGGGAACAGAGGCTTTCTTGACCCTTGAATAATGAATCCAAGCTGGTTGTTCTCAGATTTTGATTGCAGTAAAAGTGGTTAGCAGCACTTGATAAGGTCCATTCCACTTCTCTCCGAGGGGATCACCTGAAAGAGTCTAAATTTTCCCATCCGACTTCTTCACTGGCAAATAGGGGGTGTTGTATTCAGATTCACATTCTATTAACAATCCAAAATTTATAAAAGTATCAATTATTTTCTTAATTCCTCTTGGGTCCTCTAGCTTAAGGGGGTATTTTTCGATCTTAACTGGTCGAGTTAAAGGCTTCAATTTTATCTCTATTGCGTCTGCATTTTTGGCTCTGCCTGGGGTTCCCGAAGCCCATACCCCTGGATACACTTGATCCAGTATATCCTGAGGTATTTCTCCTTTTTCTATAATTTGAATCAATGCCAGGCTCAGAATTTCGGTTGATTTATTGTCCTCAATTTTAAATTCTATTTGTCCCTTTCTGAAAATTATTGTGGCATTCAGTTGTGCCAATAGTCTCGTCCTAGAAGGGATTTAGGGGCCCCAGGCAGGTACAAAAATCTGTGTATTCCAATGTGTTTACCTAATTTGTACCTTAATGGTTTTAGAAAATATGCCTTTTCCGATTGGCCTGTAGCGCCCACAGCGGTTATAAAATCCTTATCCAAAGGCATCAGTTGTTGATTTAAAACAGAAAACGACACAGCAGTGTCTACCAAAAATTCCACATTCTGTTTCCCTAGCTTTATATTAACCAGTGGATCCGCTAGGGTGGATTCCCCAGGTCCCCGTCATTCAGTATCCTACAGGTCAGCAACTATTCTGGGGCAGAGTGCCTTTCTCTTCTGTGGACATTCCCTCTGCCAATGTCCGAATCCCTTACAACGAGCGCACTGATTGCATTTTAGTCTCCTTTGATCGTAATTCCTCTTACTGTTCTCATCCCTAGTTCCACTAGTTTCCACTAGTTTCTCTAAATTCCTTACATCTGGTTCTTTAAGTTTCTGCAGCTTCTTTCTAATATCATTATCAGCCTGTCATATAAACAGAGAGACCAGCTGCTGTCTAGCTGCATCTGATGTCGGATCTATGGTAGTGTATTTCCGCACTGCTGTTCGTAATCTATCCAAGAATTCTGTCGGAGTTTCTGTCGGACCTTGTTTTACTTCATATAAGGCTGACCAGTTTACTGCTTTCGGGATCCCATGTTCCAGCCCATACTGAATCCAAATATGGTATTGCTGTAACAGTTGATACTGGGTTTGATCATTAGGGTCCCACCCCGGGTCTCTGAGTGGAACATGTTGTTCCTCGGTCCCTTGTAAAGTACCTGCAGTAATTTGTGCCCTCACATGATCCCTTGCTGTTTTTAACACAATTCCTTTCTCAGTCTCTGTCATTGCCTCTAACATCAAATCCACATCTTTCCAATCCGGATCCAAATTCTTAACTATCCATTCAAATTTCTTGGCTACCCTGCTAGGATCTTCCCTGTATTCCTTTACAGTTTCTCTCCATTTGTCTGTATCTTCATTTTGGAAGGGTGTTCTTATCAGGGTTGGCCCCCCCGGCCCCATCGCCTGTCTTTAAGGGGCTTGGATGATGGGTCCCACCTTACTACGAGTACGAGCAGTGACAGGACTTGTTCTGCTAGGTGGCGCTCTGCCCTCATCAGAGGCCTTGTCCCCGTCTGCGCGGGCGGGGGTTCCCGCAGCCAACCCAGCATCAGGGAGAAGGGGGGGTGACACAAAATCCTCCATACGCTCCTCTAATTTCTTCCGATTCCCTTTTGTTTTTAGACACCTTTGCCCTATGCTGCACGCAGAACAACACCGCTTAAGTTTTCCCGGCTCTTTCTTTCTATCCCTTTCTAATGCCAACACAAGGGGATCCTGCGGGGCTAGATTTATACCACTTTCTTTTTGCCACTCGGGGTGATTTCACAAAGTGAAAAACATATTGGCATATGAGACCTCATCCCATTTTCCTTCTCTGCTCAAGAACAAAATTAGCTGTAGCAAAGTATTATAATCCAGGGTCCCATTCTCAGGCCACTTTGCCTCATCATCTAACTTGTACAATGGCCACCATTGATTACAATATTTAACTAAAGTCCTTTTATTCACACTACCTCCCGGGAGTCCCCCTATCTCCTTGCAATGTTGCAAAATACAGCCCAAGGGGCTCTTCTTCAGAATCTCTTTGCTCTGTGAAGTTCCCGTTGTGCAGCACGTCCACCTCTTTGTTCCCCAATCAGTGTACAGCAAACCCTAACAAACAAACCTAAACAAATGCTTCTGACGCCGACAGCTCTAATTACTTAACCAAATTCTATACTTTAAGCTATGAGAAATAGTTACTGAACCGCGATTTTACACCGGAACTTTGTACGACACTTATAACAAATATAACATACTATTATCACTAGTAGTATTCCGTCGATAACAATAATGGGATAATTACTTTAAAATAAACATTCACTGTTTTCTTACACTTCGTTCTTTACCGGCTGCTTCCCTCGTGGGAGAACAGAACCACGGGTCTAAACTCCACACTCACACTTGTTTATATGTCTCTTTCACACAGAGGCCTCACACACAGTCACACAATTTTAACCCGGAGTTACTGCAATCCGAACCGTTTGCCAGAATCGTAGTCAATTTCCAGAATAATGATCCATATATCAGTCAAACCGAGTCCAGTGGGGACTGAAACACCTCCAGTGGGGACTCAAACCCCTCCAGTGGGGACTGGAACCCCTATATACCTCTAAGGTGCTAGCAGTCCGGTATACTCTCTCTGCGTAATTAAATTACGACTTAGGGGACTCGAACCCCATTGCTTAGTAAAAAGTAGTAAAAGAATACCTTTACTCAAGGATGGTCCTTGTCTGTTCCTGTGGTGATCCAGGTAAGGTGAGGAGCCCCTTCGGGAAAAGGCTCCCGAGGGCCCAAGGGGGTCCTGTTCTTACCGAGTCCCGCAGTCGAACAGAGTGGGTCCCATTTGGGGGTGCCAAAATAATTCAAAGACGTAGTAGGAAAAAAAACCTAACAGTACAATGTACACTGTTCAGCAGGTATTCTTCTTTGCAGCGCCGGGCACACGGGGGATTTCTCCTCCAAACGTGCGCGCCAGACACCTTGTTGCTTCAGCTTAAATACAATCACATATGTAAATGTTCATTATATTTCTCGGAACTAATTAGCATATGTAAATATCTTTCACGCATGTCTGTTAGTATCTTTGGGTGGTCTTCGGGGGTCCCAAGATGAAGGCCCATCCTCTTCATCACGCTGTTCACTCATTGACATTTGTTTCTGTGCAAACTCAGTTCCAGGATCACGTAGATCATGTCCTTCAGGTCGCTTGGCTCCGATCTTGTTGCTCTCTTGGTGCCTCCTGATCTCTGTAGCTTGGCGCATTTGTCCTCCCAAGGCCGAGCTGTCTGGAGTAGAATTATTTAGGAGTCTCTTTTATCCCACAATTATCCCAATTATTTGCTGAGAAACAAGACCACTTTGTTTCACTTGATTATTTTGTCTAACGACTAAGTGATAGCTTGTGCCCATGTCCTTTCACTACATTCCTTAATGAGAAAACAGGGATTAGTGCAACAGCCACATCGTTAGATCACTATGCATGCAGAAATACAAGTTACAGTACTAAAGACTACTAAAAACTAGAAAATATTAAGGCTTTTTTGTTATAGTTTCATATTTCTTACTATCCCCTCTATCACACTGCCAAGTCCACCACTAAACCATGCCGACCCCATCCGCAGAAGACACTCTCCTGTTTCGGTCATTCAAGCTGCTCCAGGATTTTGCTACAAGGGAACAACTCTGTTCATCATCTCTGCAGTCACACAGAGACGGTGTTTTGACGGGAACTTCTCCCTACAAGGCCACCCTGAAGGCGGGTACAGAGCGGGACGTGCCTGCAGGCTCCTGTGTCACAGGGAGCTGCTGAGGTTGTCCTGCGGCCAAGGGATGTGTGCAGCACACACAGGTCTGAAGGCCACGCTCCATCTACATTGGTCTTCTCGTCAGGGTCAGCGCTCAGGTTTCCCCGGGAGAAGAATGTGCTCCCCCCCGATGCCACCGCTGAGGTGCTGTGGCCCAAACGTGCCCTTCCAGAAGGAGCCCCACGGCTTGTCACAGCACGGTGGTGTGTTTGGATTACATGAGATGTGGTGGGACAGCTTGCTGAGCAGTTGTGCTGCCGTGGAAGGACACAGGCTGTGCCGTGGGCAGTGGCGGGGAAGATGAGGACGGGGGATGTCCCCTGTGTGACGGAGCAGCTCAGATACAGGGAGCTTCTCAGGGAGAGGGGCTGCAGGCTGCATTAGCATGTGTGAGTGAAGATGTCCAGAGGCTGTGGCACATCTCCAGGGATGGAGCTCCACCAGCTCCCGGGGAAGCCTGTGCCGCCGCTCGTCACCAGCACAGCACCCTTTGCCCTTCACCTCACTGAGATGCACAAGGTCCCTGCCACCCATCTATCCATCCTGTCCAGGTCCCTCAGGATGGCGGCATGACCCCCTGGCCTGCGCCGCTCCTCCCCGTCCGGTGCCATCTGCCGCCTTGCTGAGGGTGCTCTCGGCCCCACCATCCAGACCCCCAGTGCAGGGAGGTGTTACGCAGGATCGGGCCCGGGCCTGGCCCCTGGGTGGCACCGCCAGCCACCGGCCTATCCCTGCACTCAGTGCCGCAGAGCAGCACCCTCGGGCCCGACTGTCCAGCTAGTGCTCAGTGCCCCTGGCTGCCGGCTCGTCCAGCCCGTGTCCGCTCGAGGGACGTGAAACCCGTATTTAAAAAGAAGAGATGGTATGATGGGCACACGCCAGCAACACTGTTTTCAAATCCCAAGACACAAACCTCCCACACCAATTGCCCCAACACCTACAGAGACGAAAACACGGCACAAATCTCACAGCCAAGGCCAGCAAGTGCTTTTAATTCCAGCTTTGGCTTTTCTGCCAGTCCCCACTGCAGTATCCTGAGTGTTTGCTCAGCCCACATCTCTAGGGCACTAAAACCCTCCTCCTCCTCCTCCTTCTCCTCCCTGCTGAGGAGTCGTAGGCCGTGGTGTTCATAAACTGGCTGCGGAGATCACAGCTCTGCCACGGGGATCTGCTCCGCTGTCTCTGCCTCAGCAGGGTTTGCTCCCGAGCAGCCCTGGGTATGGGAGCCAGCCCGGAGCTGGTATTGGCGGGCCCTGCAGCTGCATTTTCCTCTGGGGCTTTGTCACGATGTGGAGGACGTGCTCTCCACTTCTTGGTTCTCCTCGCTGAGCGGTGGCAGTCCGTGTTCTCCATGAATCGGCTGCGCAGACCATAGCCCTGACACAGGGACCTGCTCTGCTCTCTCTGCCTTGGCAGGGTTTGCTGCAAAGCAGCGCTGGGTGTGGGAGCAAACTGAGGGCTGCTATCGGAAGGCCCAGCAGCTGCCTCGTCCCTGGCAACGTGGACACGACTTGGAGGAGCATTACTTCTCCTCCCTCTGCGTGCTCGTAGTCTGTGGTGTCCACGAGCCAGCTGCAGAGATCCTGGACCCACTGCGGGGATCTGCTCCAAGCCCTCTCCCTGGCACCGCTCCTCTGGCCGCGAGCAGCATGGATGTGTCTGTGCTCCTCTTTGCTTCTGTGCTGTGTCCCGGTGTGCAGCATACAGTCGCATGGGTGACTGCAGTCCAAGCACGCAGCTGTCCTTCTGAACAGCAGCCTCGCACAGCTGCAGAAGAAGCGGTGAAAGCGCGAGGCCACTCTGGAGGTGATGCTGAGGCTGCTTGGCCTGATGGGGCAAAGCCAGCGTGAAGATACCTCCCGTGCGCCTGCCTCGGTGAGCTGGCTGGTGCTGGCTGGTGCAGAAGAGCTGCTGTCCTCTGGAGAGTCCTCCGTGCCCACCGCCACGTCCTGCAAAGGGAGCAGTGAAAAGGTGAAAAGGTCTTCCTGAAAGGACCAGCACTGTGGGGAACGGGGCCTCCCAAATGCTCTCCCGGACGGCTGCAAAATCAGAAAGGCCAACGGCAGACAAATGGGATGGATCTCTGTGGGATGATCTGGGAGGCAGCAGAGTTGTGGCTGTGAAGCCAGCTGCAGTGTGTGAGGGAAAAGAGAGCAAGGCCGTGATTCCAGAAAGTAATCCGCCGTCCATCTGGTGCCCTGAACCACCCCCCCAGAGTTACCTTATTCCGACGAGGCAGACCCTGTCACCTCACAGAACCCACCTGCTTGCTGCCGACTGCTCACCAACTGAGGAAAGCCTGGGCATATGATGATGTCAGTGAAGGAGAAGTCCTTTCTCCAGTTCACAAATCAGGGTACCTGGAGAAAAAAAAAAAGAGTGATCTGCATTTAGAGCTGCTCTTGCAGCCTCCCCTGGGGTTCAGTCATTTTCTTGGAGCAGTTTCTATGACAAAGAGAAAAGGTAACCAAGACTACCAGTGGGAAATTCGATTGGGGTCTGCCCACCAGGGCTGACCCCATTAGAGCAAGACCTTGTCTTTACTCCCCTTATGGCCTCCATTTCACAGAATCATAGAATCATCACATGGTTTGGGTCAGAAGGAATCATCCAGATCCAACCCCCTGCCACAGGCAGGGACAGCTCCCACTCGATCAGGTTATTGAAAGCCCTGTCCAGCCTGGCCTGGAACACTTCCAGGGAGGGGCATCCACAGCTGCTCTGCGCAACCTCTGCCAGTGTCTCACCACCCTCACCGTAAAGAACATCTTCCTAACATCTGACTGAAACCTGCCCTCAATCAGTTTGAAACCATTACCCCTCGTCCTATCACTATGTTTCCTGATAAAGAGTTCCTCGCCATCGTTCCTGTGGGCCCCCTGCAAGTCCTCTTCTCCACACTGGCCAGGTGCAGACAGCAGACAAGGAGTAGAATGCTGCAGGGCAGCAGCCTACAGCCCAGGAAGGAAAGATGGCGATTGACGTGGCGTAGGTCAAAGTCAAGAGAACTGAGTGATGCTGGCAGTAATTCTCTGCTGTGAGAGAAAGAGAAACACTCGGAGGATGAGGAGAAAAGCAGCAAAACCAGGGAAGGAAAAATATTCTGAACAGATTTGATTACTTGTTATTACCTGACATAAAACAGCAGATAAGCTTGCTGCCTGAGGACTTCCTTGATGTCAAAAAGAACCACAGACGTATCGTCCATCATGTACCACAGCTGTATGCTGGCCTGCAAAGAAGGGATATCTGGAGACGAACTGCATGGCTTCTTAACAGATATCCGAAAAAAACCTGCAGAACCATGAGTACATCAAAACAAATTCAGTCCAGACCATAAGAAGACCTTCTCTCGCCAAGAATCTTTGCTGCCAGTAACACTGCCGTCTCTTCCCCAGCGCACGTTTTTCCCTTGTTAGGAAGGAAGTAGCTCTTTACTTTTGCATAGCAGAAATATTTTCCTGCACGACAGTCGGCACCGCTGTGTACCAGGAAAGCACATAAGGAGTAGAGCAGAGGTTCTCCAGCGATCTGAGACGTGTATGGGCGAAGATCCAAGTACTCGGGATATTGCACAACCTATGGAGAGACTAAGGGGGCTCAGAAATGATTCTGACCTTCTGCAGGAAAAAGCCTTCCAAGATTAAAGGCTGGAAGTGTAGAAATAAATCGTTGGGGAACACAGCAACTTGCTTTTCCCTAAAGGAACGTGTAATGCTTTGGGTGGCAGGAAACTGCTCTTGGCCAAAGAAGCTCTGCTGGAGCAGAGGACATGCTGGTCTTCCCACGGGAACTCTCCTCTCCACGGCAAGGAACGGGAAAAACCAAACATGACCAACTTGTGAAAGAGAGTACGGCTTTGGGAAATCTCCTGCTGCAGGTAGAGAAAATTGCACCCCAACTGCACACACAGTTGATCACCACAGCCCCCAAACAGGCAGTGCAGAGGGGACGTGCCTAGGTGGGAAGCAGCTCGGGGTATGCGTGGTCAAGCACCTCCAAGTCCTTCCTGACTCCAGCAGGTGGAGATGTGGCCGGTGGTTGGCAGGCCTGGTCCTCTTGTAAGGTCTGTGAACGCTGGGGCTGATCAGTCAGGTAGGCTGCAGCCACATGCCACCCATGGGACTGAAAGGGTCTCTGTCCTCTTGCTCGAGAGCTAGGCCAGCTTCAGGTTCGCTAGTGAACTGCGCATGCACACAGCGCTCCCACCAGGAGCTGGCCCAAGACACTCGGTCTTTCCAACTGCGGGGTCCCTATGACCTGTGTTCCCTTCTGCCATCACCAGCAACCAGGCCGCTAGACCCACCCCTCTAGCAGGTACAGAGCGAGGCCACACAGAAAAGGATGTTGAATCTCTCTCAACGAGAAGGTAGGACAAGCTGCGGGGATTAGGGACAGGGTTCAGCCAAACAAGCAAAGCAACCGGCACTTTGCTTATGCTCGAGGACGAGCTCTTGAGCCCCCCTTCTCTCCATTTTCCACACTTATTCATCCCCGTTGACGTCCTTGGCTCCTCCCTTTCTCTGCCCTTGTCTCCTCCCAACCAAGTGACCTAGCCCCGCCTACAAGTCCCCCTTCCTCCCAGGTTTGTCACATCTGGGAACAGATTGGGTCTTTCAGGGGCTGTTAGCTAGGTCATCTTGGCCTTCCATGGCATTACTACAGTTGTTTTCTGGCTACAGCTGTCCCTGCCAGAGTCCTCTCCCCAGAATGGCCCCAGCTCTTCCTTCAGATATTGCTAAAGTCTGGCCACCTCTCACACCATTCCCCCTTAACTTCTGGTGACATCTGGCTCTTCCTCATGGCACTGTAACTCCTGTCAGCTTGCTTTCATCTTTCCAATTAGCGAAGGCTTCAACCAGGTCCTAATCATCACCCCCAGAGTTGTCTGCATGTCACATCAGTATTTTGCATCCTCTTTCTAGCCTCAGTGTGCCAGTCTTCTCCATGCCATGGTGGCTCTGAGCACGCTCCTGTCTGACCAGGCATGGTGTCAGCCCTGCTGAGCGACTCTTGCCCTTTGTGCCCTCCCTGACTGCCTTCAGCCTCATTTTGCCGGGCATGGAAATCCTTGCCTTGCACACGAGAGTGAATTGGACTCAGGCACGGTTAACTGTGAAACCTGGCAACTTTATTCCAAGAACTAAGTCAGCTTCAGCATTTGTGTGCACTGGGAGGAGAGTGGGCAGCACAGAGCAGGCCTTTGATGCTGAGGCTGCCTTTGGAGGAGCAGGCATTGCCCCAGAAGGAAATCATCATGGTCCAGTGCAGTCTGTGCTGGTTCCTGTTGATCCTGCTCCTCAAGCCTTTTTTCCCCTGAGGAACTGCAGGAGCTTCTTCAGAAGAGTAAAGAATTCCACCAGTTTCTGGCGTGGAAATGGACAGGAGCTAATGCTGCCCGACTGTGTTGGTGTTGGCCTTGGCCTCTGAGAGGGGCTTGAGGTGGAGAGAAAATGACTCCATGGCCGTGCTGTTAGACTATCTCTTCAGCCTGAAGAAGAGAAGGTTGCGAGGGGACCTTATAAATGCCTACAAATATCTGAAGGGTGGGTGTCAGGAGGATGGGGCCAAGCTCTTTTCAGTGGTGCCCAGTGACAGGACAAGGGGCAATGGGCACAAACTGAGGCACTGGAAGTTCCGTCTTAACATGAGGAAGATCTTCTTCCCTCTGAGAGTGACGGAGCACTGGAACAGGCTGCCCAGGGATGTTGTGCAGTCTCCTTCTCTGGAGATATTCAAGACCCGCCTGGACAAGTTCCTGTGCAGCCTGCTGTAGGTGACCCTGCTTCCGCAGGGGGGTTGGACTAGATGACCCACAGAGGTCCCTTCCAACCCCTACTATTCTGTGATTTTGTGATTCTGTGATTATTGGTATATTTCGTGTAATTGGGCTCAAGAAAGATAAAATCCTACAGATAAACTTAAAAATAAAGGTCGATTATCACCCTCTGCCTCCTTTGCTCCAGAGGCAGATGATGATAATTCTTCCTCAAAAGGGACTGGAATGTATCCCATGACATTGGATTACATTCCAAACCCTAGGGCTGGACCAGGAGCCCCACCAGAGGTCCCTGAAATCCAAGCCATGGTGAGACATGAACCTTGGAAACAAGGAGATTTAGTAACTTGGCAAGCAAAAATGTCGAGACTACGAGATGATGCAGAAAAATGTGCTCAATTATTATCTGGCATCACAACTGATTATTTTCCTAATTGGAATGATGTAAGAACTCTCCTCTGAGAATTATTCCAACCAGACGAAAGAGAAAAAATTTTACAGAAAGATAGGGAAATTGCTCAGAGGGGAAATGGACTTAATCCATGGCCTGAGCAAAATCCAGGCTGGGATGTAACTACCACAGAAGGACTTCAAGCCTATCAAACTGCTGTTCAACAATTAGTTGAAGCAGTTAGACAAACTGGAGAACGAGTCACAAATTGGACCAAAGTAATGGAATGCAGTCAAAAACCTGATGAGCATCCCAGTGATTACTGGGGAAGACTAAAAGCTACACTTTTAAAATATGGGGGAATGACTCATGAAAATTTTCAGGAACTATTGGCCATAAGTGTGTTTGTGGACCAGTCTGCTCCTGACTTTAATAAATATTTCCGAAAACACATGCCAGGCTGGCAAGGTGAGACTTTGACTAAAAACCTGAGCATAGCAACTTTTGTTTTTGATGGAAGGAGCGAAGAACAACAGAAGCAAGAAGAGGAGAAACTGAAAGCAGAGAGGAAGAGAGGACATAAAGAAAAAGAAAGAGAAATCAGCCAGCTCGCTGCAGCGATTGCTCAGAATTATAGCGAAAGAGGAAGAGGCCGGGGATTTCCCCGAAGAGGAATCAGAGGAAGAGGCCAAAGAGGCAGAGGTCTTCCTCCCCCTGTTTTCCCATATTTTAACACTCCTGAATGTTTTTATTGTGGTAATTTAGGTCATATACAGCGTGCATGCCCCTTGAGACCAGTGACTTCGGCAGTCGAAGTTAGAAACTACGGAGAAAGACTTCCCAGACCTCACTCACAGTCATTGATGGAGGCGGCTGGAGTTAAGGTTGATCATAACGGTCACTTCACAGCAAAGGTAAATGGTACTTTTGTCAATTTTCTGGTAGATATGGGAGCTTCTATATCATTATTAAACTTTTTTGTGCCGCAATTATCAGGAGAAAAAATAAAGTTAGATGGAGTGGTGGGAGGTAAGGAACTGGCCCTTTCACTTCCCCTTCCGGTGGTATTGGTAGGAAAAATAGCTTGGGGAAAGTTTGTTGTCTCCCCTGAAACACCTGTCTTTGCTGGGACGGGATTTATTGCAAGAATTTGGCACTTGTATCTCTTTAACTCCAACTGATATTGAAGGAAGGGGTTAAAAGGGATTTTAGTAGAATTAGCATTATCTAATAGTTACAGTCCATTTAAAGAGAACTGATAGATTGATAGTGCCTATCTATTGTCTAAATTAACTGAAGCAGAGCGATTTGCATCTCCATACAAAGGGATTGGTTCCTGATAGGGGCTGGGAGTCGCCTAGAACTGGTCAAGACCGACCCTGCTGTATGAATGGGAGCCAGGAGAGAACTGAGTTCGTGCAGAAACGAAGGTCAATCAGCGGATGCCATGTTGAAGAGGATGGACCTTCATCTTGGGACCCCCAATGACCACCACCATGAGGCACTGCGCAAGCGCAGATGGGAGGAGACTATGGAAATTACTTCTTGGAACTAATTATACTATGGAAATTATTTCTCGGAACTGATTTTGATATGCAATGAGGATAGATGCATATGTATAGGTGTATTGGGAAATTGTTATGGTTTGCTGCAGCCAGCAACAAAAGCGCCACATGGCCGCCCCTTCCACCACTGGGGTGTGGAGGAGAATGGAAAGAAACAAGCAGAAACTGGTGGGTCGGGATAAGGGCAGTTTAACAGAACAGCAAACAAAGGGAACAGGAACAACAATGATACAGAAAAGGAGAAAACACAACACAAACCGCACAACCCACAGAGCCGCTCTCCTGAACTGGACCGGCGCCGCGAGCTCCCAAGCCAAGAGTGAGTTCCCGCCCCCAGCTCACCCCCACCGGAACCCAGCATGACGGCACATGGTATGGAATACCCTGCTCTGTTTGGCCAGGTTGGGGTTGGCTCAAATGTTACTGCTTTGCACACACCCTGTGTGCTCACCTTCTCCCAGAATCCCACAGCTGTGTACCAGGAGGGCTTTGGTAGGGCAGAGTCAGACTCGCCTCAGACAGGGCCTGGAGCAGAGCCTGCACCTCTGACATAAGCATGGCTGCCTGGCAGCCGGGTGGGAAAATGGGAAATGGCAGCCCCCGGGGGAAGCAGGGTTACGTGCGGAGCATCCCAATGCCGTCCCTTCCCAGCAGTACACAGCAGCACAGCACATGCTGACCCCGGGTGTCCTTGCAGCAGAGCCCCAGCTGCCCTGCTGGAGAACAGAGACCAGGTGGGGAGGAGGAGGGGCGACGCTTTAGGCAGCCTGCCCCCTCCCCAGACACCCCCGGGCATGGACAGGCCCCCGCGCCCTGCCAAGACGGCGAGTTGCCACTTGTGTCGCTATGCAGAGGCGGCCACCTCCTGCGTGCTCTGGGCTGGCGAAGTCTTGCCCTGAGCCAGGGGGAAGGTTCCCTGTGCCTCAGTCCAGAGTCCTCACCTGCAAAGCCTCATTTTTCAGGGCCAAAATCCTCATTTTCTTGGCCCCAACCTGTCTGTTTCTTCCCACAGCCGTGTGTTTCCCTGTCCCACTTCACTGCTCTCCACAGCTTCCCCAGCAGGGGACGTGAGAGGGAGGTGCTGAGCTCTGCTGCTGGGGTCCAGGGACAGGATGCATGGGAATGGCTCAGAGCTGCATCAGGGCAGGTTCAGCTGGGCACGAGGATCCGTTTCTGCACCGAGAGGGCAGCCGGGCGCTGGGACAGGCTGCCTGAGAGGCGGTCGGTGCCCCCAGCCTGTCCGTGCCCAGGAGCCCTTTGGGCAGTGCCCTCCATGCTCTGCTGTCAGGCTGGGCCAGCCCTCCCTCCCCAGCGGAAGCTCCCTGCTCTGCCGTGCCCACAGGGTCACAGGGAGCACCCAGCCCACCCTGTGGAGTTCATCACCACATCGCCTGGGAGCAGGGCAGGGACCGGCAGACGGGAGAGCGGCCCCTCAGGCAGCCAATAGCGGAGAGCAGCACCTCAGGGGAGGGTGGGCCCCACACCATGGCAGAGCAACAGCCCAGGTAGCCAATCAGCGGTCACACCTCAGATGAAGGGCAGACACCCAGCAGGGCAGGCTGAACACAAGGGTGCCAATCAGAGGCAGCGTCACTTCAGATGAAGGGCGGGCACTGCATCTGGGCAGAGTGACAGCCCAGACATTCAATGGCAGGTCATCAGCTCTGGTGAAGGGCGGGCACTGCATCCCAGCAGCCTGACCACTCCGGGGCCAATCAGAGGCAGCGTCACCTCAGGGGAGGAGACTGACAGCCCTCCTGACTTATGCCGGCCAAGACTACATGGGAAGGAGGCGGACCCCGCTTGCAGCCAGGCTCAGCTTCACCTTGGCTTTGCACCTCCCAGATCAGATTCCAGGCCTTACAAATGACACTCTGGACCCTTAAAATGAGTCTCTGAACCTGAGAAGTGTGTCTTGGCACTTCTGAATGAGGGCTTTGTGGAATTATTAGTAAAATTAAGGTTTTACATCTGAAGATTGAGGTTCATATGAAAAACGTAACAGAGTTCACCCATTGAGGGAAAGCATGAAATCCAAAGGAGCTCTGAGGATGGGACACAGCTGCAGCAGGCATGAGAGGAATCCACTCACACAGCAACTCCCTGAAATGTACCATAGAGGACGGAACGGAATGGAGACTCCGTGGCCCTGCTCCGTGATGATAAAGCAGGAAGAAATGGTCCTCTAGAACTGATCAGCAGCTCATCTGGGCCCCTGAGCCAACAGGTTTTCGAAACCTTGCCAAAGTGCTATCCTCTCGTGAACTTTGCTCGTTTTAATATCATTTTAATACCAAAACTCACCTCCATCCCAAAGGCGACCTGCCTCTGAGGTGCGACCACCCCTCTTCGAGTCTGCGCTCTCGATTTTTCGTAAACTGTACCTGTAAACGTGAAGTGAGAGAATTTTACACCAATCATGATAAAAGGTCTGTATGACTACAGTCACTCAAACTCCACCTTAAAGCTAGAAAGGATATAAAAATAGCCAGGGAAATGGGGAATTTTCGGAGAAGAAGATAACACCGTAGATCTTCGGAGAAAACGGAGATAACACCATCAGCAAGTGAAGGGAAACTCCACCTCAGAGTGCCTCCGACAACCAGGATTGGCCAACGCGCTGAGCCTTGCTTCTCCTCCCCTTGGGACGCCTTGGGTGAGACTTCAACTAAGCGCTTTTCTCAGGAATAGTTACTATAGCGAGGCTGTATTATTTATAACCTTTTCACGCGTTTTATATTTGCACGTGCTTTCTTGCAGACAGTCACTATCACCGGCAATTCAAAAAACCTCTATACCTCTCGCACAAATAAAACTGCCCTGTTTCAGTAGCCAGTTGTCACAGTTTCTCACTGAACGCGACCAAATGCGGCCGTGCCAGTTCATGAGTACAACTGGACTGAAGGTGCAGACTGCTATTAGTGTATCCAGAATCGTGGAAACGCAACTGGACTGGTAGTGGCAAATTGGACATCACTCAGAATTTAAACCTAGCCGCACCTAGCCTCTCACGTTGGTGAAGAGCGTTAGAAAGCAAGGGGGTTTATTTTCTGCCAAATTAACATGACAGGCTTGGACACGGAAAATGAGGCTTTAGAACATGAAAAGGGGGCTCTAGGCACTACAAGAGGGGTTTGGGCCATGAAAAAGTGGGTCTGGACACTCAGGATGGCATCTTGGAAGCGATAAAAAGGCTTTTTGCCCTAAAGTGGGGATTGAGAAACTCAAAATTAAACTGTGGGCTCTAAAAGAAGGCTATGGAGGATAAAAGAAAGGCTCGGTCCCTGAAAAGGAGGGGTTTGGCCCTCCAGATGAGCCTCTGGGGACTCGAAATGGCTCCAAGGGTTCCAGGAAATGGGGTTCCATCAGGCTGGTGGCCAGTCCCCAGTGGGGTTTCCCAGGGCTGCGTTCTATAGCCAGTGTTCCGTCATCTGTTTCTGAATGCTCTGGACACAGGAACTGAACGCCCATGGAGGAAGTTTAGATGCAGATACAGGCATAGACAGAGATAAAGGCTTAGGGACAGATACAGGCATACGAACAGGCAGAGGGAGAGGTGTAGGTGACGGGGTGTGTATTCTTCTTTCCTGGTTCTTTCTACCTAATGATTATGGTCATTTGGGACCAAGAGTGGGCAGAGACAGCAGCATTTGGTGCTGTTGTGTTCAAGGTCAACAACGGTGTTTTGCCTAAAAGAACAGTTTCTTCCGACAGACACATACATTTCCTCATTTCCGATGGGAACCCAGCTGGGGCTGCCTGCTGCAGCCCACAGCAACATCTCCAGTGACAAACTCGGTGGCTTTGCCTTTTTCCCTGAGAGACCACTCCAGAAATAAGCCTTCTGGGAGAGAGACCCTAAGTCCTTCTGCATTTCCAGGATGTGCACAACCTTGATGGGGTGATTTATCACCAGTTTCTCAATCTCTGTCCTCCGTATGGTACCCTTTCCTTCAGTGGTATTTAGCAGGGGTTTTTTCAACTCATCTACACAAATGAGTCAGTTACTACTTTTTCCAGAGTGTCGCAGGCAAAAATCTCTCAGTCCACGTGGCTTAAAGCAAATGACGATCCAAGCGCTTTACTGATAATGCAAACAACATGAAATTAAGGAGAAAGCTCCAAACTAGACACTTTCTAATGTCAATAAACACCATCAGATTTTCAGACACCCTTTGGAGCAAACACAAAAGAGATTTCTGAAGCTCTACAAGCCTTTCCAAAGGAAAGGTAAGCCAAATGCAAAGCCCTGGTGAGAACTCACCTGTAGTAGTATCCAACCCAAACCTCCCTGACACAACTTCAGGCCATTGCCTCTCGTCCTATCGCTAGGATCTTTGGTGACATGGCTCTCTCCTCCACAAGGTTTTTCAGGGTAATTTCCAGCTCTGTGATGATTTCTGTGGCTCTGCCCACCAGGATAATCTTCCCTATGTCCCCGAGCATATGGTGAGTTTTCTCCTCTGGTCCCAGGTGGACCAAAGTCATCTGGAGAGAAATTCTCTCTGTTTACTGGAGCTTGGCACAGAGTGCCAACAGCATAGCCCTCATAAAACTTTTCATACTGTTATACTAAGCAATAAAAAGGGGAATCAAAATGTGGAATGATCACTCAAATTAACCAGACTGTTGCTGTTACAGGCATTTTTGTAAAGCCCTGCCCTTACTAAGTTTAAAATTAACTATAGAGAATAAGAAACAGGGTTTTAAACAATGTTACTGTTCATAAGAAGGATGTACCTGTCCTAAGTAAAACCAGAGATCGATAATTCATAGGAACAGCTAACGAGCTATGAAAAGCTGCTGAGATTGCCAAAAGAAATAGATAACTAGGGGAAAGGCAACTCCAGCAGGGGGAGATTGATTGCGACCACAGACTCACAGACCACCTACCCCAATTCTACCCCAGTCTCAAAAGATGAAGAAACCGAGCATGCATACTAATTTACATGCTGGACGAAGAGACTTTGACCAGATGCAGACAATCCAGCAGCTACACCTGTTTGGTTTCTAGCCTGCTCACTTTGGTCAGGAGGTGAAGGAGGTCATTACAGGGAAGCTTTAGTTAAAGAGACACCTGCTCCTCAAATCCTGTTACCAAATTGTAACTATCCTTTAACATTGAACACTGCCATATTTGAGCTGGTAACCTGCACAGGAAACATCAGGTTTGGACTTTGTCTTTTCCCTGATAAAAGAAGTTTGACCTGTAGTACAATTATAGTTTGACCTGTATTACAAAAGGACATCAAGAAACAAAACATGGCCAATACGAGAAAATGTGTGCTGCAGGCAAAGGCAAAAGGTGAACATCCTATTTAAGCAAACCCAGTTTAGAACTCCTACAAGTTTTAGGAAAAGTTTTAGAATTACATTTGTCTCCGTTTCATTGGGCATGTTTACCATCTGCAATGAAAAAGTGTATGGGGAAAAAGGCTATGTCATTTTTTGCTTGTGTTAGAGGCACTTTCAGAGAATGACAGAATCACAGAAGGAAGGGACCTCTGTGGGTCATCTAGTCCAAGCCTCCTGCCAAAGCAAGGTCACCTAGAGCAGGCTGCACAGGACCTTGTCCAGGTGGGTTTTAAATAGCTCCAGAGAAGGAGACTCCACAACCTCTCTGGACAAGTGAGAATGCACATGCACAGCCCATGCACACCAGCTCTCGGGAAGACCCTCATAGAGCCCCCAACTCACCTCACTCCTGCCAGTCCCCCAGTAAGTGGTTTTGAGGATAGGAACTGTTCCTGCCGCAGTGCCTGCTGGCCCTGACCCCCACTCGCTCCAGCAGCTGCACTGAGACCCGCCCCCTCATCGCACTAGCTGCACTGACACCCACTCAAGTAGCTGGCACCACAAGCCAGGGGTGCCTACACCCCCAGGCTGACTCCAGTAGCTGGCACCCAGCCAACCCACGCCAGCCCCCACAAGCTGGCACTCAGTCAGTTCACACACACACAGCACAGAGAGCGAGATGCCACAGGGAGATAGTCAAGAAAAGATTTAATAAGAAGCTAGAAGAAGACAGGACAGATGTCATCTGTGTCCTGCAACCAGTCACTTGCCTCTGGAGAGTCTGCTGTCATCGGGTGGTCATCTGAGACTTCTTCAGCAAGATTAGAGGGGACAGAGCCTCTTGTGCCATCAGGCAGCTCTCCCACATACCAACCACCAGAGGTGTAAACGCAGTTCAGGCCACTCATTGGGACCATCGAAAGGAACATAGCTCGACCGAGTGCTCGAAGCTCTGCCAGTTGTTTTCTCACCGTCTTCAGGAGGATGGACTCCTTGTCTATGCCCAAGGCATACTAGCATAGCCTGGAAATGACACGCTTGGACCTTTCTCCTTCCACCCGTACAAGTTCCTGAAAAAGCTGCCGGTGTTGGCATTTTAGCTCCTTATTCCGCTCATACATTTCAGTCACCTGGACTTGAATCAGCTGCAGGGTTTCTTTGTGTTCCCTGTGTGCTTCTGCCTGAGCCTTCTGCAAACACGTGTGTTCCTCCTCTTTCCTTTGGAGCGCTGACTTTGTCTCCTCGTGTTTCTTCTCCAGCTGTTGACTTCTGCCATTTCTCATGTGCCTTTCAGTTGGTGCTCTGTCTCTTCCAGCTGGATCTGAAGACAGACCTTTGTTCAGGTGGCAGAATCTCACTCCTCTGCCACTCGCCTTAGGTGCCCTCTCTGCCAAACCCATCTGCCCACGCAGGCGAGTGATTTCTTCAGCCAGTTGGGTGTTTTTGTTTGTCGTCTCCGTAAGCTGCACCTGTAACTCCTCACAAGTTGGTAGCCCTCTTCATCTGCAGCTACTTGTGCCTGAAGGTCTTCAGCTGCCCTCTGTGAGAAGTCATCCTGCTCGTCCTGTGCCAGCAAAGCTCCAGTGGGTTCTCCCATTTCTGCAGCCCTCTGCTGAGGAAATGATGGCCTGCACAGTTCCTCAGCGGACCTTTGGATGGGCAGTGGCACTTGAGTATTGACCAGTTGCCTGGCTATTCCTTGTAGCTGCTTGCTAATGAGACCCAGCTTAGCCGTCTTCTGCTTCAGCCTCTCCAGTGCCTCCCAGTCTCTAGTATTGATCAGGGAAACGATGTTCTGCAGTTGCCTGGCTCTGTCTTGCAGCTGCTTGCTAAGGAGACGCACCTTAGCAGTCTTCTGCTTGAGCCTCTCTTCCTCTTCCTGCACTTCAGGAGAGCTTGCCTTCCTCAGAAGACTGTTTTCGTCTTGAAGGACACTGCATTGTCTCTCAGGCTCCTTCAGGGCACTCTGGAGGTGGGCGTTCTTCTGCAGCAGCCTGCTGTGACTGCCACCAGGCAGATAGTCGTCCTGCTGCCCGACAGTCTGAACACCCACCTCTGCCACAGACCGCTCGCTGCCGGCCCTTCCGTGTGGCAGGGAGCCAAAGCTGTGTGGCACCAAGTCTTGCCCCACAGCTTCCAGCAAAACCTCCACACTGTTCCCTTCCTCCTGGAGACAAGCGTCTCTTAAGCTCTGGTGGGTTTTCTGCTGCGCATCTCCATCACAGGAGGAAAATGCCGTGAGGCTCTCCAAAGAGCAGGGCCCGATGGCCCCAGTGCCCAGGAGGGTCGGTAGGCAGTGCCAGGCTGTAGCCTTGATCCTGGCCTCATTGCAGGAAGTGGTCTCCTCACCCTCAAACTGCTCCAAGAGGTACTTTTGGAAGAGTCTCCTCCGCAGGAGCAGTTCCTCTTGGGGGCGGAGGATGTGAGCAGCCTGCTCGCCATTGGTCTCGCCGCGCAGCTTTCTGAGGATGCCCTGGAGCTTACCATGGGCCTCGCTGCTCCCCCCGGCTCTTCTCCCCAGCTCCTTGGCCAGCTGCTGCTGCAGGTGCCGTGCCTGACGGACGGCATCATCGCGTTGCTGCTCCAGCTCCTCCTGCAGCTCGTGCAGCTCAGCCTCCTTGGAGCGCAGCAGATGGCAGATCTCCACTGACCGCTGTCGCCGGTTCAGCTCCTGCAGCTGCTGGAGCTCCCGCGCCTGCCGCTGCTCTCATGTGGCATGCAGCCGTTGGACCAGGAGCCGCTGGTCCCGCTTCACCGCATCCTTCAGCTCGCATGTCTCAGCGATGAAGCAGCAGAGCAGCTCGTGACAGTGGCTTTGTTTAGCCTCCAGCTCAGCCCGCAGCGTCTCCAGCCGCCTCTTGTGCTCGTGACTTTGCGCCGGGCCCTGGCAGGGCGAGGGGCGGCTGCGCGGCACAGAGCCCCGTCCCACACCGTCCTGGCTCATGGCTGCAGGGATGGCTAAATGCTGCCACTAACAGTCACCAACGTCGCCTGTCACTGCCTCCCACACCCTCAAACTCCACTGTCATGTCACATCACCCTGGGCCCCGTTGCCTCCTGGGGCTCCCTGGGTCAGGAATGGTGGTGCTGGGACACCGGTGCCCATGGGGAGATGGTGGCCATGCCATGTGTGCCGCAATGGGGTGGGCCTTAGCCCCAGGCCTGGTTGACCCCATCCCCACAGTCCCTGGGGCCTTGCAACCCCCTCCCAGTGTCCACAGGGTCCTGACTGCCCCCTCCCACCACAGCATGGCCCCTCTGGGGACCAGCCGGCACAGGCACAGGGCACAGCCAGGGGAAGCTCCAGACATGCCACCCCTCTGGGCTTTCCCTCAATGTCCCCACAGTGCCACGACCACCTGCACCAGGCAAGAACATGGCAGAGAACTGAGGACACTGTCATGGGTAGAGAAATGGCTCAGGGAGGTGTGGGAGAAGCATGTAGGAAGGAGAGGAATGTCCTCCCGAGGGGGGCAGGAAGAGTTGCCTGTATAAAACAACCTCAGCCAAGGCCTTGGAGAGCAGCTTCTTACCCGTGACCCTGCAATTGCCTCCTGCCGACCTGCAGGAAAGTGCTTGAGGATCAGGGGTTGCTTTGGGGGTTTAAAAGCAATATTCTCATGGGCTTGAGTTTTCAGCACAGGAACTCATCCATAAGCCACTGGAGGTACTCCTCACCACAGTACGCACAGCAGGCAGAAAGGGTTGTAGTCAGAGGCCACATATTTTCTGAAGAAATCCACCGTCTTTGGACAAAAGATGCACAGGTAATCTTTTGTTTTGAAGCCACTGTGAAATAATGAAGGCAATTCTATTTGCTGAAAGGAATAATCAAATAATACTTAAATCATTCCGTTATAGTATTTGCTGACTTCATATATTTCGTGAGCCCTTAGTACATAGCTTTCATTTTGGTGAGCAAGTCCTAAATACATCACAACACTTCTTACGTCTTTATATAAAATCAAAACTAGCCACTGGCCAAATTCATCAAGATTATTAGAAGTTAGAGTCATCCTCAGTAATACACAGTGCAGTCACTGACGCCTACAGATTTGGACAACAAACAGTGAAACACTACAGACTGGAGGTATTTACCAACGTGACAGCCTAAGTTTTCAGCGCAGCAGGACTTGCACAGTATAAGCACACTCAGTCTCAACCTGCCATCTGGTTCACCTCCATCTCTATCTTGTCTCCTGTCAGTCCGTGCTCTTCCCTCTGCCAGGCACTCCTCCCAGTCACTCCATCACCTGCCAGTGCCTTTCTCTGTTCTCGTTTTTCAGTGGCAGGTGGTACCTTGAAAGCATTGTCAAAGCCATGGGATCTGCACCTATTTCTCTCCTCCCGCCTCTTTATGCTCTGGCTGCATGATGCATTCTTTGACCTCAGAGGCCCTTTGTTCCTGACTCTCTCCTGCTGCTGAAGCCTGTTCCTGCAAGAGAAGAGGCAATTAGTTGGTGTCTACTCCCTGCTATCTCACCTGCATCTCTCTGGCCTGGGCAGCTGGTGGGAACTGTCACCATCAGCCCCAGCTGTCCTAGAAGTCCTCTCCTGGCTCTCTGTGTGCTTGGCATCGAACGTGGTTCCTGAAGAAGAGCAAAACTCCAAGTAACTCCTGGGCACCAGCCTGCTGGGAGAGCTCATTTGAAGGCAGGTTGGCAGCAAGCTCCAAGGCTGGTCCAGGGGTGCTCCCAGTTCTGAGCTCAGCCACAGGTCCCACACCCGGCTCTCTTGTTACCAAGAGGGAGTTGCTTGCATTTTCCTTTTCTTGTAATTCGTGTGGGGGTGCTGGGAAAAGAGGTAGCAGAAGGACGCACTGGCTAAAACCCCTTCTTACTGCCAGCCATAAAGGTGCCTCTCAGCTGGGAGCACGAGAAGGACACCGTGTTACTGCTCTCCATTCTTTACAGGCAGCCTGAAGACTATTCACATATTCATTTTCATACACCACCAAAGTTTTAGCCTCATGTCCCAGCAGTTTGTTTAGAGAAACGTACATTTTAAAAATATTTTAGAATATCAAGACACCATCTGAAGTCTCCAGCGATGTCTGAAATGTTTTGAGTTGGCTTTGTCCTGTTTCCTTAGATGCTGAAATGTAAGTTATAACAGCACCACACTCGATCACTTCTCTTTTTTCACATGTCACACAGTGGAATAGAGATGAGAGATCTCCCAGGGAAGCGCCAAAAAAGCGGGCCCTGAGCTGGAAGCCACGTGTAGCTGTGTCAGCATGGCACTGTGCTCAGAGCTAGAATCAGTACAATACATAGGCAACCAAGCAGCTATTTCTGCAAGGTACAATTCCATGTCATACTGACAAAAGTAGATCGTGAGAGTACCTTGCAATTCTTAAAATGCACAATAATGCATGGCATAGACATGTCTGTTGTCTTTGCCTGTAGCAGAAGGCTGGAGTGGAAGGGAGACACAGAGGGGAATCGTCACAGAGTCAACATGGAATGAGTAAGAAGAGGGGGAAAAAAGTCCCAGAAGGAAGGGTCAAACACATCACCAAGGCATTAAGCTTATTGGCTTGCGGTGCGGTACAGACTGCTTGTTTTCTTTAATAGCACTTGATTTTGATTGTGATAAACCACAATACAAACCAAAACACAATACAGCAGTCAATGCAATAAAAAATACAGTACATACAATAAATGCAACTCCATGTCCTACAATACATACCATGCAACTCAACACATACGATACGTACAATACAACACATGCATTACAATAATGCCGTAGCATGACATACAACACAATATAGGATACAACACCAGCACCACAACACAACACGCACAGCACATACAATAGAAAATACAACACACGCATCACATACAACACATGCTACAGCATACACTGTGTACTGCATACAGTCAAATGCATACAGTACTAAAGACAATACAAACCAAAATACAATGCCTACAACACAAACACAGGATATAAACAAGGCAATCTACGCCGCACCATACAACACCGTATCATCCAATACCATACAACACACAGTAGGCACCACACGATAAATAATACAATACCGACACAGCATGCAGTACATACAATGCCTGCATACAGTACAGTGCATACCCTAACATTCATCAAATAGCATACAATAGATACAGTGCAGAACATAAAATACAATACACCATATACCATACGTGACAGACAATGCAATGCATACTAGACAATACAAATCCCAGTAGTCGAGAAAATACAGTACAATAAACACCATTCCATATATTCTGTACAAAATAATACATACAATACCTACAATAAAATCAATGCCATACTGTACAATACATTAAAGAGAACACATAAAATACATTATGACACATAAAATTCATAAAATGCAATACCACATGCAGTGTGACATTATACCATACAATATCATACCATACAATATATACCATACAGTACAATATAATACAAACTACAATACAAAGAATACAATAAAAACCAGCAGACCATACCATACAATACAATAAACCCCATACTGTATATACCATACAGCACATACAATACTTACAAAAAATAAATACCATGGCATACAATAGAATACATAGAAAAAAAGCCATACCATAAAATAAAGCGCAAAATTCACTCAGCTTTCTCTCCCTAGACTCATGTTTGTGCCTGTGGATGGAGGCTGCCCATGCTTCACAGACTCCCATGCCCCTTGGGCCAAGTGCCCACCCCTCCTCTGCCACTCCTTGGAACACTTCATGCTTCACACTTCTGCTCTTCAGAGCACTGCACCAATACTAACTAATCTTCTCTCAAATTTCTTTTACCTTCTTCCACATACTCTTCCTGTGTTGTTGCCTCGCGATGATGTCTTTGGCCTGCTCTTATCCCTGAATTGTTATTTTTTTTCTTTCTGAATTTGATATGTTATATAATCTGTGGGGTGGATCCTGGGTTTTGATTTATCTTGAAGATCTCAAAATGCAATCCAGCCTTACAATCGATCTATAACAAATGAAGGACTTTCTTGACATTGCAATAATAGATAAAACAGACTGTCTGAAAGAGGCTTGTCTGCAGCTTGGGTATTTGAGAGGACTAGACTGTGAAATTCAGAATTGTCGTAACATTACTGCACTAACTTTTCCAGTAATTGTCTGAACCAGTATCAACTACATTTTGGAAAAAAAATTCATGTTGGAGGTTGATCATAGAATCACAGAATCACAGAATGGTAGGGGTTGGAAGAGACCTCTGTGGGTCATCTAGTCCAACCCCCCTGCCCAAGCAGGGTCACCTACAGTAGGCTGCAGAGAAACTTGTCCAGGCAGGTCTTGAATATCTCCAGAGAAGGAGACTCCACCACCTCCCTGGGCAGCCTGTGCCAGGGCCCCGTCACCCTCAGAGGGAAGAAGTTCTTCCTCATGTTCAGACGGAACTTCCTGTGCCTTAGTTTGTGCCCATTGCCCTTTGTTCTGTCGCTGGGCACTACTTAAAAGAGCTTGGCCCCATCCTCCTGACACCCACCCTTCAGATATTTGTAAGTATATAATAGGTCCCCTCGCAGCCTTCTCTTCTTCAGGCTGAACAAGCCCAGCTCCCTCAGCCTCTCCTCGTAGGAGAGATGTTCCAGTTTTCTCACCATCCTCGTAGACCTCCACTGGACTCTCTGTAGTAGCTCCTCATCGTTCTTGAAGTGGGGAGCACAGAACTGGACAGAGTACTACAGATGGGGCCTCACCAAAGCAGTGTAGAGGGGAAGGAGAACCTCCCTTGACCTGCTGGTCACACTCCTCCTAATGCACCCCAGAATGCCATTGGCTTTCTTGGCAGCCAGGGCACACTGCTGGCTCATGGTTAACCTGTTGTCCACCAGGACACCCAGGTCCCTCTCCGCACAGCTGCTGTCCAGCAGGTCCACTCCAAGCCTTTACTGATGCGTGGGGTTTTTCCTCCCCAGGTGCAGGACCCTGCATTTGTCTTTGTTGAATCTCAACAGGTTCCTCTCTGCCCAACTTTCCAGGCTATCCAGGTCACGCTGAATGGCAGCACAGCCCTCTGGTGTATCTACCACAATTCCCAGTTTGGTGTCATCAGCAAACTTGTTGAGGGTACATTCTAACTCTTCATCCAGGTCGTTGATGAAGAAGTGAAACAAGACTGCGCCCAGTACTGACCCCTGAGGGACACCACTAGTTACCGGCCTCCAACTAGACACAGTGCCGCTGACGACAACCCTCTGAGTTCTGCCTTTCAGACAGTTCTCAGTCCACCTCACCAACCACTCATCCAGCCCACACTTCCTGAGCTTCCCTAGAAGCATGTTATGGGAGGCTGTGTCGAAAACCTTGCTGAAGTCGAGGTAGGCCCTCTTTGAAGACTGGAGTGACATTGGCCTTTCTCCAGTCCTCGGGCACCTCTCCTGTCCTCCAGGACCTCTCAAAGATGATGGAGAGTGGCTCAGCAATGACATCTGCCAGCTCCCTCAGCACTTGTTGGTGCATTCCATCAGAGCCCATGGATTTGTGGGTATCCAGTTTGTTTAATCGATCCCTCACGCAGTCCTCCTCAACCAAGGGAAAGTCGTCCTCTCTGTAGGCTTCCTCTCTTACCTCCAGGGACTGGGATTCTCGGGGGCCAGCCTTGGTACTGAGACTGAAACAAAGAAGGCATTCAGTAGCTCTGCCTTCTCTGCATTCTCTGTCACCAGGACCCTCTCCTCATTCAGCAGCAGCCCCACATTGTCCCTAGCCTTCCTTTTGCTGCTGTTGTAGTTGAGAAAGCCCTTCTTGCTGTTTTTGACATCCCTTGCCAGCTTCAGTTCCAGGTGGGCTTTGGTCTTCCTCATCGCATCCCTGCGCGCTCTGACGACATTCCTGTACTCTTCCCAAGTGGCCTGCCCCTCTTTCCACATTCCATGGACCTTTCTCTTCCACCTGATCTCCGCTAGAATCTCCTTGTTCAACCATTCAGGTCTCCTGCCATCTTTGCTCCATTTCTTTCTCAGGGGGATGCACCGCTCCTGAGTGTGGAGGAAGTGACGTTTAAACAGTGACCAGCACTCATGGACCCCCCTGCCTTTGAAAGCCCTGGCCCATGCTTTTCCTCCCAGTAGCTCCCTGAAGAGGCCAAAGTTAGCTCTCCTGAGGAGCAAGGTTTTGATCCTGCTTATCGCCCTGCTTCCTCCATGCAGGATCCTGAACTTCACAATTTCATGGTAACTGCAGCCAAGTCTACCTCCAACCTTCACATCCTCCACCAGTCCCTCCTTGTTTGTTAGTACAAGGTCCAGCAGAGCGCCTTTCCTTGTGGGTTCCTTCACCCCTTGCATCAGAAATTTATCATCGATACTCTGTAGGAACCTCCTGGATTGTGCCTGCCTAGCTGTATGGTCTTCCCAGCTGATGTCAGGGTGGTTGAAGTCCCCCTTGAGAACCAGGGCCTGTGACTGTGAGGCTGCTTGCAGCTGCCTGTAGAAGGCCTCATCAACTTCCTCCTCCTGGTCAGGTGGTTTGTAGTACACACCCACAGTAATGTCACCAATGTGAGCCGTTCCTTTAATTCTAACCCACAAGCTCTCAACTCGTTCCTCATTTGCCCCCAGGCCAACCTCAATGCATTCCAGTTGCTCCCTGACATACAGAGCAACTCCACCACCTCTCATTGTTGGCCTGTCTTTCCTAAAGAGGCTGTAGCCATCCATGACAGCATGCCAGTCATGCGAGTTGTCCCACCACGTTTCTGTGATAGTGACCAAGTCGTAGCCGTCCTGCTGTATAATGGCTTCCAGCTCCTCCTGTTTTTTGCCCACGCTACGTGCGTTGGTATAGACACACTTGAGCTGAGCTGTCAGTCTCACCCCTGACCTTGGCACGCCAAGCCTGGCCTAGTCCCAAGTGAGCTGGACGATGTCCCCCTTCCCCCTTCGAACCTCGTTTGATGTCCTCCCAATGAGCCCAGCCAGCTCTGTTTAAAGCCCTCTCAATAATCCCCACAGACTGTCCTACCTTCTTCTTGAGAGCCATTCCACATCCTTTTCTGTGTGGCCCCGCTCTGTACCTGCTAGAGGGGTGGGTCTAGCGGCCTGGCTGCTGGTGATGGCAGAAGGGAACACAGGTCATAGGGACCCCGCAGTTGGAAAGACCGAGTGTCTCGAGACAGCTACTGGTGGGAGCGCTGTGTGCGTGCGCAGTTCACTAGCAAACCTGAAGCTGGCCTAGCTCACGAGCAAGAGGACAGAGACCTTTACAGTCCCGTGGGTGGCATGTGGCTGCAGCCTACCTGACTGATCAGCCCCAGCATTCACAGACCTTACAAGTGGACCAGGCCTGCCAACCACCGGCCACATCTCCACCTGCTGGAGTCAGGAAGGACTTGGAGGTGCTTGACCACGCTTACCCCGAGCTGCTTCCCACCTAGGCACGTCCCCTCTGCACTGCCTGTTTGGGGACTGTGGTGATCCACTGTGTGTGCAGTTGGGGTGCAATTTTCTCTGCCTGCAGCAGGAGATTTCCCAAGGCAGTACTCTCTTTCACAAGTTGGTCATGTTGGGGTTTTCCCGTTCCTTACCATGGAGAGGAAAGTTCCCGTGGGAAGACCAGCATGTCCTCTGCTCCAGCAGAGCTTCTTTGACCAAGAGCAGTTTCCTGCCACCCAAAGCATTACACGTTGCTTTAGGGAAAAGCAAGTTGCTGTGTTCCCCAAAGATTTATTTCTACACCTCCAGCCTTTAGTCTTGGAAGGCTCTTTCCTGCAGTACGTCAGGATCTTTTCTGAGCCCCCTTAGTCTCTCCATAGGTTGTGCAATATCCCGAGTACTTGGATCTTCGCCCATAAATGTCTCAGATCGCTGGAGAACCTCTGCTCTACTCCTTATGTGCTGTCCTCGTACATAGCGGTGGCAACTGTCGTGCAGGACACTATTTCTGCTATGGAAAGGTAAAGAGCTACTTCCTTCCTAACAAGGGAAAAACGTGCCCTGGGGAAGAGACGGCAGTGTTACTGGCAGCAAAGATTCTTGGCGAGAGAAGGTCTCCTTATGGTCTGGACTGAATTTGTTTTGATGTACTTATGGTTCTGCAGGTTTTTGCCGGATTTCTGTTAAGAAGCCATGCAGCTCATCTCCAGATATCCCTTCTTTGCAGGTCAGCATAGGGCTGTGGTACATGATGGACGACATGTCTGTGGTTCTTTGTGATATCAAGGAAGTCCTCAGGCAGCAAGCTTATCTGCTGTTTTATGTCAGATAATAACAAGTAATCAAATCTGTTTAGAATATGTTTCCTTCCCTGGTTTTCCTGGTTTTCTCCTCATCCTCCGAGTGTTTCTCTTTCTCTCACAGCAGAGAATTACTGCCAGCATCACTCAGTTCTCTTGACTTTGACCTACCCCACGTCAATCGCCATCTTTCCTTCCTGGGCTGTAGGCTGCTGCCCTGCAGCATTCTACTCCTTGTCTGCTGTCTGCACCTGGCCAGTGTGGAGAAGAGGACTTGCAGGGGGCCCAAAGGAATGATGGGAAGGGACTCTTTATCAGGAAGCACAATGATAGGACGAGGGGTAACGGTTTCAAACTGAATGAGGGCAGGTTTCAGTCAGATGTTAGGAAGATGTTCTTTACGGTGAGGGTGGTGAGACACTGGCAGAGGTTGCGCAGAGCAGCTGTGGATGCCCCTCCCTGGAAGTGTTCCAGGCCAGGCTGGACAGGGCTTTCAATAACCTGATCGAGTGGGAGCTGTCCCTGCCTGTGGCAGGGGGTTGGATATGGATGATTCCTTCTGACCCAAACCATGTGATGATTCTATGATTCTGTGAAATGAAGGCCATAAGGGGAGTAAATACAAGGTCTTGCTCTAACGTGGTCAGCCCTGGTGGGCAGACCCCAATCGAATTTCCCACTGGTAGTCTTGGTTACCTCTGCTCTTTGTCATGGAAACTGCTCCAAGAAAATGACTGAACCCCAGGGGAGGCTGCAAGAGCAGCTCTAAATGCAGATCACTCTTTTTTTTTTCTCCAGGTGCTCCGATTTGAGAACTGGAGAAAGGACTTCTCCTTCACTGGCACCATCATATGCCCAGGCTTTCCTCAGCTGGTGGGCAGCCGGCAGCAAGCAGGTGGATTCTGTGAGGTGACAGGGTCTGCCTCGTCGGACTAAGGTAACTCTGGGGGGGTGGTTCAGGGCACCAGAAGGATGGTGGATTTCTTTCTGGAATCCCATCCTTGCTCTCTCTTCCCTCACACACTCCAGCTTGCTTCACAGCCGCAACGCTGCTGCATCCCAGATCATCCCAAAGAGATTCATCCCATTTGTCCACCTTTGGGCCTGCTGCCCTTGCAGCGGGCAAGAGAGCCTTTGGGAGGCCCTGACCTGTCCCCTGACAGAGCTTCTGGGGGTTCCCCACTGTTCCCCACTGGGCTGGTCCTTTCAGGAAGACCTTTTCACCTTTTCACTGCTCCCTTTGCAGGACGTGGCGGTGGGCACGGAGGACTCTCCAAAGGACAGCAGCTCCTCTGCAAAAGCCAGCACCAGCCAGCTCACCGAGGCAGGCGCACGGGAGGTGTCTGCAGTCTGGCTGTGCCCCATCAGGCCAAGCAGCCTCAGCATCACCTCCAGAGTGGGCTCCTGCTTGCACCGCTTCTTCTGCAGTTGTGCGAGGCTGCTGTTCAGAAGTACAGCTGCGTGCTTGGACTGCAGTCAGCCATGCGACTGTATGCTGCACACCGGGACACAGGGCAGCAGCACAGAGGAGCACAGACACATCCCTGCTGCCCACGGCCAGACAAGCGGTGCCAGGGAGAGGGCCCGGAGCAGATCCCCGCAGTGGGTCCGGGATGTCCGCAGCTGGCTCGTGGACACCACGGACTACGAGCATGCAAGAAGGAGGAGAAGAACTGCTCCTCCAAGTCGTGTCCACACTGCCAGGGACGACGCAGCTGCAGGTCCCTCTGATAGTTGCTCCCAGTTTGGTCCCACACAGAGCGCTGCTTTGGAGCAAACCCTACCAAGGCAGGGCAGAGCAGGTCCCTGTGTCAGGGCTATGGTCTGCGCAGCCGATTCACGGAGAACACGGACTGCCACCGCCCAGCGAGGAGAATCAGGAGGTGGAGAGCAGGTCCTACACATCACGACCAAGCCCCAGAGAATGATGCAGCTGCAGGGCCCGCCAATGCCAGCTTCGGGCTGGCTCCCATACCCAGGGCTGCTCGGGAGCAAACCCTGCTGAGGCAGAGAGAGCAGAGCAGACACCCGCGGCGGAGCTGTGATCTCCGCAGCCAGTTTATGAACACCACGGACTACGACTCCTCAGCAGGGAGGAGGAGGAGGAGGAGGAGGAGGGTTTTAATGCCCTAGAGATGCGGGCCGGGCAAACACTCAGGGCACTGCAGTGGCGACTGGCAGAAAAGCCAAAGCTGGAATTAAAGCACTTGCTTGCCTTGGCTGTGAGATTTGTGCCGTGTTTTCGCCTCTGTAGGTATTGGGGCAATTGCTGTGGGAGGTTTGTGTCTTGGGATTTGAAAACAGTGTTGCTGGCGTGTGCCCATCGTGCCATCTCTTCATTTTAAATATGGGTTTCACGTCCCTCGAGCGGACACGGGCTGGACAAGCCGGTATCCAGGGGCACTGCGCATTGGCTGGACAGCCAGGCCCGAGGGTGCTGCTCTGCAGTTCGGAGCGCAGGGTTAGGCCGGTGGCTGGCGGTGCCACCCAGGGGCCAGGCCCGGGCCCGATCCTGCGTAACACCTCCCTGCACTGCGGGTATGGATGGTGGGGCCGAGCGCACCCACAGCAAGGCGGCAGATGGCACTGAATGGGGAGGAGCGGCACAGGCCAGGGGGTCATGCCGCCATCCTGGGGGACCTGGGCAGGCTGGAGAGACGGGCTGGCGGGGACCTTGTGCAGCTCAGCGAGGGGAAGGGCAAAGGGTGCTGTGCTGGTGACGAGCGGCGGCACAGGCTTCCCCGGGAGCTGGTGGAGCTCCATCCCTGGAGATGTTCCACAGCCTCTGGACATCCTCACTCGCACATGCTAATGCAGCCTGCAGCCCCTCTCCTTGAGGAGCTCCCTGTATTTGAGCTGATCCGTCACACAGGGGACATCCCCCATCCTCATCTTCCCCGCCACTGCCCACGGCACAGCCTGTGTCCTTCCACGGCAGCACCACAGCTCAGCAAGCTGTCCCACCACATCTCATGTAATCCAAACACACCACCGTGCTGTGACAAGCCACGGGGCTCCTCCTGGCAGGGCAAATTTGGGCCGCAGCATTTCAGCGGTGGCATCGGGGGGGAGCACAGTCTTTTCCTGGGGAAACCTGAGCGCTGACCCAGACGAGAAGACCAATGTAGATGGAGCGTGGCCTTCAGACCTGTGTGTGCTGCACACATCCCTTGGCCGCAGGACAACCTCAGCAGCTCCCTGTGACACAGGAGCCTGCAGGCACGTCCCGCTCTGTACTCGCCTTCAGGGTGGCCTTGTAGGGAGAAGTTCCCGTCAAAACACTGTCTCTGTGTGACTGCAGAGGTGATGAACAGAGTTGTTCCCTTGTAGCAAAATCCTAGAGCAGCTTGAATGACTGAAACAGGAGAGTGTCTTCTGCGGATGGGGTCTGCATGGTTTAGTGGTGGACTTGGCATTGTGATAGAGGGGATTGTATGAAATGTGAAACTATAACAAAAAAGCCTTAATAATTTCTAGTTTTTAGTAGTCTTTAGTACTGTAACTTGTATTTCTGCATGCATAGTGATCTAACGATGTGGCTGTTGCACTAATCCCTGTTTTCTCATTAAGGAATGTAGTGAAAGGACATGGGCACAAGCTATCACTTAGTCGTTAGACAAAATAATCAAGTGAAACAAAAGTGGTCTTGTTTCTCAGCAAGTAATTGGGATAATTGTGGGATAAAAGAGACTCCTAAATAATTCTACTCCAGACAGCTCAGCCTTGGGAGGGCAAATGCACCAAGCTACAGAGATCAGGAGGCACCAAGAGGGCAACAAGACCAGAGCCAAGCGACGTGATCTACGTGATCCTGGAAATGAGATTGCGCAGAAACAAATGTCAATCAGTGAACAGCGTGATGAAGAGGATGGGACTTCATCTTGGGACCCCCGAAGACCACCCAAAGATGCTAACAGACATGCATGAAAGATATTTATATATGCTAATTAGTTCCAAGAAATATAATGAATATTTACATGTGTGATTGCATTTAAGCTGAAGCAACAGGGTGTCTGGCGCGCACGTTTGGAGGAGAAATCCCCCGTGTGCCCGGCGCCGCAATAAAGAATACCTGCTGAACAGTATACATTGTACTGTGAGGTTTTTTTTCCTACCGCATCTTCGAATCAAGTGTGAGGTTTGTGGTTGGACTCGATGACCTTAAAGGTCTTTTCCATCCTAAATGATTCTATGATTCTCTGATTCTAAACTCTCCAGAAATTGAATTTCCAAATTTGTGAAGAATCAGGTAGGAAAGGGAAATGCACCCTTGCCTAGGGGCAGCCTCATCTTACAAGGACAGTTAAGAAACTTCAACTGTGATTTCTTTTTCTTCTCCAACAGTCCACACAAATTTAGGATATATATAATTCACAGACATTTCTTTTTATTCAGCTAGTTCTGTTCTGTGGGCCACTTGTAAATTTGCAGATTTACTTCATTCAGATGCAGAATTACTTGATTAATTAAATCCTGTAATTCTGAGTATGTCCTTGTCATTTGAGATGAGTTCTCAGGATGGAGGCCCAGCCTTGTCAACACGCAGGTGAAAAAACATAGCATAGAATAGAATAATTTCATTTGGAAGGGACCTACAATGACCATCTAGTCCAACTGCCCGACACCTTCAGGACTTTGCAAAAGTCAAACTGAGTCATTGAGGGCATTTCCCAAAGGCCCCTTGGGCACGGACAGGCCGGGGGCACCGACCGCCTCTCAGGCAGCCTGTCCCAGCACCCGGCCGCACTCTCGGTGCAGAAACGGATCCTCGTGCCCAGCTGAACTTGCCCTGATGCAGCTCTGAGCCATTCCCATGTGTCCTGTCCCTGGACCCCAGCAGTAGAGCTCAGCACCTCCCTCTCACGTCCCCTCCTGGGGAAGCTGTGGAGAGCGGTGAAGTGGGACAGGCAAACACACGACTGTGGGCAAGAACAGACAGGTTGGGGCCACGAAAATGAGGATTTTTGCCCTGAAAATGAGGCTTTGCAGGTGAGGACTCTGGACTGAGGCACAGGCAACCTTCTCCCAGCTCAGGGCAAGGCTGCACCAGCCCAGAGCACGCAGGAGGTGGCCGCCTCTGCATAGCAGCGAGAGTGGCGACTCGGCGGCTTGGCAGAGTGCAGGGGCCTTTCCGTGCCCGGGGGTGTCTGGGGAGGGGGCAGGCTGCCTAAAGCGTCTCCTCTCCTCCTCCCCTCCAGGTCTCTGTGCTCCAGTGGGGCAGCTGGGGCTTTGCTGCAAGGACACCCGGGGTCAGTGTGCGCTGTGCTGCCTTGGGCTGCTGGGAAGGGATGGCATTGGCATGCTCCCTGGGCAACCCTGCTTCTCCCGGTGGCTGCCATGTCCCCTTTGCCCTTTGCCCCGCTAAAGGAGAGACTTCTCCAAGAGGGAAACAAACCCAGCTACTTCTGGGGAAAACCTAGCTGAAGGTAAACTTGTCAAACAAGAGGACAGCCAGGGTGTGCTGAGAGATGAGATGTCCTGTGGGCTGTGGGAGAGGCCAGGAACGACCGTGTCTGCTCAGCACGCTCAGGGTGCTCCCCCATGTGAAGAACGCCAGGAGACTGGGCTTGTGGATCCATCTTTAACCAAAAAGGCAGCCGTTTCTCCCAGGAGAGCCTCACCTCTGGCTGGCTTTGCAGGGCCGGCAGCACAGCGCTCACAGTGTCCATCGCCATGTTGTCTGCTCCCTTGCAGATCGCAGTATGTGGATGGTCTGAGACGCAAAGGAACGGACTGAGGGGTTGGTGTCTTTCTCCAAGAGCTTGAGGGCTGCAACAGAAAGAGATGAGATGAGATGAGATGAAAGCCCACTGTCTGCAGAGACCCCCAGGCATCCCCTCTAGAGCACGCCAGGCCCACCCTTCTCTTTCCCTGGCCAGGAGGAGCAGGTGGGACACAAGGGTCAGTTGGAAGCTGCTGCTCCAAATGCCCCTGAGACGTTCCGCTGTCCGTGAAGCGTTTCCCTGGAGCTGGGCAAGGCGTGGCAGCAACCGTCCCCGGTCTGTTCTCAGCTCCACCAGTGCTGTCCCCAGTCACCATCGCAGACTTCACACAGCTTCTCCCCGTGTTGGTCCCTCAGGTGCTGCATGGCAAGCCCTAGGCACAGAGCTTGCGTCAGACCCCCCCACTCCCCAGCACACAAGGCCCCTAGCCCTGCCCGCTGGGCTACACGGCCTCCCCCCTCAGCAGGGTGACCCCAGGAAGGACGGTGCCCTGGGGCTAGGCTGCCCAGAGAGGGACCAGGGGCGGTGGCTCACCAATGAACCTGATGGCCGCCTCTTGCAAGCTGGCCTGAGCATCCTGCAGGTACGGCAGGCTCTGATCCAGGTATTCCTCAGCCCTGCTCCTGCCCTGCGCTAGCTTCAGAGAGCACATGGGTATGGCCACATCAGAGAGGCTCCCCGGCCGCCGGAGCAGGCCCTCCTCCAGCACTCCCCGTTGCAGAGACCCGGGGGGCAGCCCTCGCCCCGTCTGGGCCCAGGGGCTTGGGGGTTGTCCTCACCAAGCACTCGCTGATCCTCCATGCCTGCTGGGTCCACACCAGGTGTCTGAGCTGTCTCCACCTGAGGAGCTCTGCTGCAGCCAGGAGGGCTTCCCTGGAGGCCTGCAGAGCAGCAGAAGCTGGGAGATGGCACCACAGCCCAGGGAAGGAGACTTGGCGTCTCCCTCCTCTTGGCTTTGTTCCTGGGGTGATCCCATGTTTAGGAAGCTGGGACGTGCCCTGGCCCACACAGCTTGGACTTTCTTCCCTGCACCGCTGCTGAGCTTTGACAGCTGTACCTTGGCCACGCTCTGCGTTTGGTCGCTCATATGAAAGAGCAGCAGGAGCAGGCCCCCTTACATGTTCTTCTTCATCTACCTCTCGCTGTTCTCCACCACAGTGCTCATCAGGTCTCTGCAGAGCCTGGTGGAGAGCTCTCTCAGCTGGCTGAGCTCCTGGCAGGGAAAAGCACCGTAGGACTTCAGCAACAGCAGCTTTCTGCCCACGGTGAGCAGTCGTGTTAGCATGGCTGATGGGAGAGGAGATGTTTGGGGTCAGATTCTGCACAGTAGAGCTGTGGGCCAGACCTGCAGCCACAGCTGAATGGCCATGGACTCGTGAACGGCCACTCCAGAGATCTCCTCCAGGCAGTGCCTGTGCCTCAGAGCGCTCTCCCAGACACCCAGCACTCCCCACCAGCGGCACCAGCCATGCTGGGGACGAGCTCTCCACGGACCGGCTGAGGAGGAGACCGGCGGGCTGCTCCTCAGCAGTGCCTCCGGGCCACATCCCACTGTCTCAGCCTCAGCCCCTTGCCTTGGGGTCTGAGGAGAACGTCTGGTCCTGCCCTGCAGTGCAACTGGGCAGCACTCGGGCTCTGGAAGCAGCTGCCAGGGAGAAGCTGGGCTGGGCTGCAGAACCCAGAAGCCGTCCCACAGGAGCCCAGGTCAGAAAGCAGAAGAGAAGGCCTTGCTCTGAGTGCTGCTCGCAGGGCAGGGCTGAAGGGCACATGTTCTTGCCCAGTGTCCATCTGTGGAGCTCGGTCTGCCCCATCAGCCTCACCTCGTCAAAGACTGGTACGAGCTTCTCTGCCAGCTGCACAGCGACGGGGCTGGCCTCCGTCTTCTTCAGGTGAACCATTATATTCTGGAAGTCAAACAGGGCCTTTGTCTTGATACGTTCGTCGCCCTTCTGCAGGAGCTTCATCAGGTCTGTCAGGAAGACCTGCATTTTTCTGGCCTGTACGTAAAAGAGAACTTCCTTCTTATGAAAAAGTTCCGTGCCTGCAAAGCTCCCCAGGCAGCCACCCTCCCCACCACGGCAGGGAGGGCACTTGGAGCAGTCACCCCACCACCTGACTCCCAGCCAAGGTCAAGACACCACCTTACCCCCTGCCCCAGCCCCTGGCTGCTAACATGGCTCCCCTTGATTGAGCCCTACTCACCATCTCACCTCTCTGCGACAGGGTGGCCAGGCCTGTGAGCACCAGGGAGAGCATCACCATACTTGGAACCCTCAGAAACCTCCAGACTTGCTACACGGGTGCAAACTCCTCATCTTCCAAATCTCTGGAGGTCAGCAGCTGAAAGAAACCCAGCAGTGAGCGACCAGCAGAGCTCGTGGGGCCCCCCGCAGCGTGCAAAAGCATGGTTCTCACAGGCAGCACATAACAAGGGCAGCGGGGCTTTTTCTGGTAACTCACAGCCAAGCGAAGGACGCAGATGTCCTCCGTTTAAGTGTATAAGAGCCTGTTCTGCTGGTCCTGCAGTTGGATCAACAGCTCCTTCAAGACGTTCTCCAAAGTCTGGAACGCAGAGAACATCACCTCCCACATGGCCTGGGCAGTGCTGCAAGTCAGAGCGCTCTGTCAACAGGGCTGCCTTGGCCACAGCAGCAGAGCCTGGGTCAGCCCCGCAGGACACAGACCCGGCCCCTAGGGTGGGATGCCCTGGGCAGCAGGAGAGGGCTGAGGTGGTGTCCCCGTGGGGCTGGAGGAGCGTGGTGAGGGGGCTCTGGGCTGGCTCTGCCAGCTTTGGATGCTGCGGGCCTAGCCGACTCACCCAGGCTAGGAACCATGGTGGGATGGAGGGGCCTGCTCCTCAGGGAGGTCCTGCGGTATTCCCGAGAGCAAGGCCTCAAGGCTGTCAGGACCAGTACCTGTCTCCTCGTGGAGCGACTTTCAACAGTGTCCTGACTACCTCTGCAGGGGTCTTGTCAGCCCTCAGAAGAATGAGAGATTCTAGGCTGTGCGGGGCTGGTGCCATGATGATGCTTTGCAGGTTTTCATGGGTACAGCTGAAGATCTTTGGCACCTGGAGGGGACACAAGTGAGGATGGCGCTGCCGCTGCAGTGCAGCCATTTCCTCAGCTGCCCTTCCCATCCCTCTCTGCTGCCTTGGGGTGGCTTCAGGTGCCCAAGACAGCTGGCTTTGGGGGGGAGGGATGGAGAAGAAGGCAGAACAGGGCCTGACAGGGCTGAAGGGCAGGGCATCCAGCCACACGACACCTACATCCATCAGCCAGGAGGCTGGGTCTTTCATGGCCTCGTCCAGCATGTTGCTGGCACCCTCCTTCTCAGAAGTGCTGGCATCTGTCACAGCCTCGATGGCTGTGAGGATGATATCTGTTCTTTCAAAAGGTTGGAGGTATTTTCAAAATGCCTAGGAGGAAGGAAGGAAGACATGTCACACCAAGGACCCTGATGGTGCTGCTGAGCTGGGCAGTGCAAGCAGCCCTGGCGACAGATGCCCGGCAGTGCTGGCAGCAGTGCCCGCAGGAAATCTGGAAGGAGAGGCTGCAGTCACTTCATGGGGGAGGATGAGAAGAGAGGGCCCCAGGGTGAGGGAGGAGAGTTGGGCTCCCGGGCACAGTGTGCTGGCCCTGCAGAGAACCAGGGCTTGCTGCTGGCCAGGAGGGCTGGAGCTGCTGCTGGGACACCGGAGTGCAGCCCTCAAAAAGTCCCTGCTCAGGGACAGCAGGAACCCTCTCCCTAGGGACATTGCAAACCCCATTGATTCTGGGTACCTTTGCTCGCTTAAGGCCCCTGCTGATGCCTCAGACAAGAGGCCCAGCAAGGGGGGAGCTCATTACCACGGTAATGTCACTGGTTTTGGATGAAGAAAGCCAGGAGGTGTTCTTGGTTTCCAAAAGCCTTTGGAGCTGTTGTGAGCCTCTGGCAGCCTAGGAATGGCTGAGGAGAGAGGGTACAATGCAGGGGCAGGGGAGGCGGTGGTGGGTGGGTGTTAAACAAAGGGAGACGGGCGACGGGAACAAGACAGGAACGTTCCTCAGGAATGGTGGGGAAGGATTAGGAAGAAGGAACAGCTTCTTGGTACATGCACTGGAGGGACCAGCTGGATCTGCTCTTCACTGACAGGGAAGAAGTGGTCTGGGGACACAGCAATCAATGGTAGCTGCAGCCGCAGGGCCGATGCAACAGCCGGGTCTGAGATCCTGAGAGGACTGAGGAAGGAGAGCAGTAGAGAACTTAAAAGGGAAACTTTTTAAATATAAAAAAAGAGTAAAATACAGGGAAAGAAAATAAAAGAGAAACTTCAAAACAAAATATAGTAAAATACTATCACCTAAGGAAACATAAAATAATTGAAGACAATGATTTGAAAAACTTAGACTTCAAATGAATATTGAAAAGGGGAGGAAGATTAAGGAAATACTGGGCAAAACTAAAAACTGATGGCAGCAAACTACAACACATATAGAAAGACAATGCAAAAATCTAGAGCTCTAAAACAAAACAAACAATACTTACAAATATCAGCAGTGATTTAAAAAGCATAGCCTTGAATAACATGTAAATATGGAAGAGGATGAAGGAAGTAAAGGGAAAAACTAAATACAAGTATGGAAGCAAAATGCAATAGATATAGAAAAACAATGTAAAAAGCCAGGATAAAGAGGCAAAACAAGAAAGAATGACCTAAACAGAAAGGAAGATCAAGAAATGAATTTCAAAAAGTGAAAAACCAACAGAGACTAAAGAAAAAAAAAAGAAAAAAGTAGAAAAATACTGGGACAGCAAACTAAAAGACAGATTTTGAAAGAAAATCTAAAATACTAAGGACCTAAGGAATGAAACAAAATTACTGAAGACAATGATTTCAAAACCTTAGACTTCAAACGAACATTGACATGGGGACGAAGCCTAAGGAATTAAAGGACAAAACTAAAAACTGAGGGCAGGAAACTAAAACAGATATAGAAAGACAATGCAAAAAGCTAGAGATCTGAAGTAAAACAAGCAATACTTACAAATATTGGCAATGATTTAAAAAAAGTAGCCTTAAATAATATCTAAATAGAGTGGAGCATGAAGCAAGTAAAGGGATAAACGAAAAAGAAGAGTGGCAGCAAAGTAAAATAGATGTACCAAGACAATGCAAAAACAGGGCAGTGGGGAAAAATAAACATAAATGACTGGAATAGAAAGCAGGATGAAGAAATGAATGTTGAAAAGTGAAAAAAAATTACAAATATTAGGGAAATAAAGAAAAACATAAAAAAATACAAACACCAAACAAAAGTGGAAACTGAAAAAAAAAGTAAAATACTCTGGGCATAAGGAAAGACACAAAATAATTGAAGATAACAATTTTAAAACCTTAGAATTCAAATGAGCTTTGAAATACAGAAGAACACTAAGGAAGCAAAAGGCAAAACTAAAAACTCAGGGCAGCAAACTAAAACCGCTGTAGGAAGGCAACGTAGAAAGCAAGGCCACTCTGGAAAACCTTAGATTTTTAAAGAACACTTAAATAGGGAGGAAGACTAAGGAAGTAAAGGGCAAAACTAAAAACTGAAGGTAGGAAACTAAAATAGATATAGAAAGACAATGGAAAAAGCTAGAGATCTAAAGTAAAACAAACAATACCTACAAATATAGATAATGATTTAAAAAATATAGCCTTGAATAATATCTAAATAGACAGGAGGATGAAGGAAGTATGGGGAAAAACTAAAGAAAAAAGTGGCAGCAAAATACAACAGATCTACAAAGACAATGTAAAAAGGCAGGGCACTCAGGAAAACCAACAAAAAGTGACTACAATAGCAAGGAAGATGAACAAATGAATGTCAAAAAGTGAAAAACCGACACACATTAAGAAAAAAAAGAAAAAAAAATAGAAAAATACTGGGACAGCGAACTAAAAGAGAGATTTCGAAAGAAAATCTAAAATACTAAGAACCTAAGGAATGACACAAAATAATTGAAGACACCAAAATGAAAATTTTAAACTTCAAACAAACCTGGAAATAGGGAGGAAGATTAAGGAAGTAAAGGGCAACAACTAATAACCCATGGCAGCAAACTAAAACTGGTGTAGAAAGACAATGTAGAAAGCAAGGCCACTCTGGAAACCCTCAGACTTAGAAAGAAAACTTAACTAGGCAGGAAGATGAAGAAAACAAAAGGCAAAACTAAAAACTGAGGGCAGGAAACTACTACAGATATAGAAAGACAATGCAAAAAGCTAGGGATCTAAAGTCAAACAAACAATACTTACAAATGTAGGCAATGATTTAAAAAATGTAGCCTTCAATAATATCTAAACAGGGAGAAGCATGAAGGAAGTAAAGGGATAAACTAAACAAAAGAGTGGCAGCAAACTAAAACGGATGTAGAAAGACAATGTAAAAAGCCAGGGTTCTTAAGGTGACAGTATTTAACGTCAATGTCTCTGTATTTCAAGGTCAGGGCTGCAACAGTTCTGCTGTCTGGGGATACCAGTGAGAGATGACCTGCCTTTCACGCGCTCAGGCACTGCACCTACACTTAGTCACGGATCTGATTCTTTTTTTTTTTTATGTTTTCCCCTCTGAGGTGTAATAGACAAGAGGGCACTCTTTAAGTGAAATTAAATAGCACTTCTTCTGATTTGAATACAAAATGTTTACTCCTTTGGCACATTCATCCACAAGAACGTTAACACCTCTTGATAGAAGGAATAATCTAGTTTTAGTTTTAACAAAGCAGCGGTGTGGAAGTTGCAAGCTGTCCTTACAGATTAGCAGACTTAGCAAGGACAAGACAGTGACAAGAGCAGGAGCTGCGACCAAGAACCAGCGAAAACCAGCTTTGCAGTTTTGCAACGAGATAGAACGAAACGAGCATGCGCAGCGCCCCGGATGTAACTCACGGGCAAATGAGGAAGACTGCCGAAAGAGATGAAGTAACGACAAAAGACCACCAGAGACCACCCGGGAGCTGTAATACACCTGCGTGAAGGAGAATATTAATATATTCATACGCTCTCGGAAATATAACGAATATGTATACTACTCCTCGTAAAATGATTAATATGCTTATTGTAGTTGTATTTAACCTGAAATTAAAGGGTGTTTGGCGCACACGTTTGGAGGAGAGATCCCCCGTGTGCCCAGTGCCGTAATAAAGGATACCTGGTTGACAGCATACATTGTACTGTTAGGTTATTACCGGATCTTTGAATCACTCCAACCAGCATTTTCCCTTTTTGACTAGAAAATGAAAATCTTCAACAGCAGATAAGCCTGAATTAAACATCAGTCAAATCTGGACCCAACATGGGGTGTGCGTTACGATATCCACAGATCTGGACTTGACTCTTCAAAGCAATTATGCACTAAGGAAAATTTTAGGTTTCTACGCAGAGTTTTAACTAGAGTCCTGGCAACTGAATTTGGGACATGAAAGGTATCAGCACTACAGTTCTATGTGCAGTAAAGAAAACTGCTCTTGCATTTCAATTCTAACACCACATCCTCAACCAAAACAAAGCTGCTGTGTTTGAGGAACATGGGTGGAAATCTCCCCTGCCACGCTGAAGTGACGCTGGGTGATTTCTTCACCTTGTAGCCTCTTTCCTCAGGCTTGGTGAATCTTTGGCAGAGGCTGAGGCAAAGGCCCATGGCTTTCTCCTGTCTAACAGGGGATGTCTGAGTCTTCACATGGTGGTTTGTTGTGGGGCACTTCCTGCACCCTGGATTTGCCTTCATAAATGCATCCCTGTACTAGAACAGGAAAAGAAAAGCACCAGTCAGGCCAGTCATGACAATGGACTATCCAGAGGGCAACAGAGTGCACTGCTTGTAAGAGGATTTCAGACAGTAAAGAATCCTTAAACAGATTGATTTTTTAACAGTTTAATCATGTGCCTAGAGTCTGACTGCCAACACAACCGAACAAAAGAAACAGGACTATAAGAAGAGCTGTATTTCAAAAAGGGAGGTTTCTCTTTCCTCACCTGACGGTCTATGACCCAGAGCAGGCTGAAGGTCTGATCCTGCAAACTGCTCCCCACTGCTTCTCTGCTCACCCTGGGGAACAAGGACAGCTGCTCCCATTCTTTTGCAGGTACAGTATTTCCAGTTTTACACTGCAGTTTGAATGAAATGGAAACATACATTTAGCAATACATGCAGAATGACGCACCCAAACGAGGAACAGAAAAAAACCCCACAACCAGGATCACCTCATTTTCAGGAACTTCGGATACATCTTCCCCATGTTCCCACCAAAATGTACGACGCTGCGTGGTTGCATCAGATCCACTGGGAACATGCAGGACTGTCTTTGGCCTGGAGCACACAGCACACAGCCCAGTTTCTGCTATATTCTCAGTCTGAGTCTGAAACCGCTACAAATAATTAAATCTTCAGGAACGCTGACCCACAGACATGCTGTATCTTCAGAACAGGGCATATGGATTAAATCTGCAAACTCAGGGCTGCGACCCCTCTCCCCTCGCCCATTTTCTCTCTCCCTCAGCCCAGGCTGGGAGCTCATCTCACCAGGGAAGGCACGCCGTAAAAATCGCCTTGCCGAGGGGCAGGGAGGGGAGGAGGGGATCGGGGTGAAAGGCAATGCACAGAGGAGCAGCTGGGCCTTCCCTTGGTCAGCCCACAGCCTGCTGGTGCCTGTGCCCGGGGGCTCCGTCTCCGTCCCCTGCCCCTCCCCAGCTCTGGGTTCACCCCCGGGGCTGCCCCGGCTGGGCCCGGCTCCAGCAGGGAGCTCCCCCCCACCCCCCTGCCACGGCCAGCAAGCAGCAGAGCCCCCAGTGCCCACCCCAGGGCCCCTCTCCCCTCACGGCCAGCCCCAGCTCTCACCTCAGCCAAGGTCTGCAGCAGAGCCTGCCCCTGCCACACCAACATGGCCGGTGGCAGCCCCTGCCCTGGGCCTACAGCTCCCAGCATGCCCCAGGAAACAACATGGCCACCCAGCAGCCCCTGCCCCAGGGCAGGCCCCAGGACTACAGCTCCCAGCATGCCCTGGGGCGCTCCTCCCTGCCCTGCCTTCCACTCGCCAGAAGCATCTCCTTTGTTTCACAAGGGATGAGATTTTCACTCAGTAAACCTCAGAGATGCTCTTATTTCTTCTCAACTCAGCAGCCATTGCCAAGCACACATCCAGTCAGGCCAGGAGAGCACGGGGTCCCTTCTGCTGCTCCGCGTCCCTCACACGATGAGGAGGTGACAGCCACCAGCCTCTGTGAGCCGACAGCTCGCCAACAGCCACCACGCTAAGGGACACAGCCCCTGCTCAGACACCACGGGCCTCTGGAATGGCTCTCCATAAAGATACCCAGGAGAGGGACAAAAGAAGGACCGAGCATCTACAAGATCAGAGCAGAATGAGGAAGCCAAGAGCGTAACGTGGCAACAATCCAAAAGTGAGAAAAGACACCAAACTCTTCTGAGAATGTCACATCATCTTGGCAGACCAGTGCCCTTGCCCGCACGCCGGCAGGACCCAGCAAAGTCTTACTCCTGAGATTTCACCATCTGTGGTGGCAAGCCCCCGGGCAGGCTTCATTAGCCATATCCTCAACAGCTTTAATTGACAACTCCAGCCCTTGGGACAGAGAGACAGACAGATGAGAGGTTAACCGAGGCTGTTAGGAAGAAAGAATCCCATGCTACGTCTACTTCACCAAATGTCTCCAGGCACACCAGATCTCAGCGCACTTCCCATTTCTTCACAGCTCTACTTGGCTACTGCCAAAATAACGACTTTGCCTCTCTCCGTCTTTTCTTTCGTAGCTCTGTCCATTGCCGATAGCAGCCTGCTGCAAATTCCTTACCGTAATTCCGCTCACTGAATGCAGTCATGTGTGCACATAGACAGGACCCAATAAGGAGTGGCACAGCAGAGAATGGGATTTTTGCCAAACTTGACAAAGACACCCTGTGAAAATGACAGCCCTTCCATCTGAAAGAGCAACAGCAGCTTTAGTAGCGGGGTGGGGAGGGGGGGGAAGCTGAAAGAGGTTCTGTAGCACTTTTCACTATTTTCCCTTGGAACAGCAATGTGCAATCATGCCTTGTGACTTTGTCCAATGAAATCCATTAAAACTTAATGCTTTAAAAAAAAGCAACAAGCAAACTAAACACCACAGTTGCATTTCTAGCAATTGCTGGAAATATGTAGACAAAAATGTAGTACATTTCAAAGCTAAAGCACAGCCGCACAGAGCTGTCTGGTGGTTGGAATAACCACCAAATAACAGAAGAAGTGAAGAACATTTTGCAACTTCCAGCACTACAGTTGATTTAGATGGAGTCAAGAACTAAAGCAGCCACAACAGATGAAGGACATCATGTAACATCCATCATGTAACACATGCAAAAACTTTTGGTACTGAGACTCTGGTTAAAAACTAGGTGCAGGCATAACACATCTCTCCATCGCTGTTGAAACCAGAGCTCCATCACTGCACCAGGGTTTCCACCGTGTTCCTAAACACACGCTCCTTCACTTCACGTTGGACCTACCCAGCCAATAAACGATCCAGGACCATAAACCCAAAGAGAAGGAACAAAGAAAAGCGTGAATTTTAGTGGAAGATTTTTGATTTCTCTTTCAGCTGAACATCAGATGCTTCCGAAAAGGAAACGCTGGGGCAGACAGCCCTGTCACAAGAAACTCACCTCCACAAGCAGGAACAGGGACGACTGCTGGCAAGCTTCCATCGAATGAGTCGCATCAGACTGGTGATTACTGGAGGAAATCTGGAACAGGGAGAGGGGAGAAAAACACCTCTGTATTACTCCGACATCGTCCTCTGAAGGAATTGTGTCACATAGGATGCACTCGTTAACTGTCACAGCACAGGTCACTAACAGTCACATGTCAGCTCCTCGTTTTATTTCATGTTCCTGATTTCTGCGCTGCATTCCTGTGCACTGCGCGGTGTGCAGCGTGTGCTGTGCTGTGGGATTCACTGCCCTGTCTGCTCTCTGTTACATTCCCTGTGCTGTGCTGTTGCATTCTGTGGTACCAACTGCCCTGTACCCACGGTCTGTGTGACACTGTCGGTGCTCTGCAGGCTGCTGTGCTGTGTGGGGCCCAGGGTGCGGTTCCCCAGCCTCGGGTCCAGGCCGCGGATTGGCCGAACGAGCACTGGGCAGAGCCACCAACGGTCACCAACGGCCACCAACGGGCACTGCCCCGCGGCAGACGGACGCCGGCTAGACCCATCGGCATGGTGATGCCCAGGGACGCAGCAGCGCAGACGCCGGCAGCGGGATGAATGCGGCGTCCTTGGCTTCCCCGGGTCTGCCCGCGCCCGGCAGATCCCCCACAGCCGCCCGGCCGCAGCACCTGTCCCCACAGGCGACCGCCCGCCTGGGGGTCTGGCGGAGGGGTGCACGGGGCTGTTCCCGGAGGGGTGACAGCCGGCAGGCCGGCCGGCCGGGGTGCCACAGGCAGACCTGGGGCTCTGCCCGGGGGCGGAGATGCAGGAGGGGGTGGGAGGGCGGAGGGGTGTCCGGGAGGGACCCCGAGCGATGGAGCTAGGCTCTGCCGTCTGCGGCACACACAGTCCAGCTTGGCGTGGGCTCGGCCAGCGCGGCAGGGCCAGGAGCCATCTGTGCCGGGAGGAAGGTACAGGGAAGGGCTGGGCAGGGGTGGCAGCAAGTCACTGCTCGGGGCTGTCAGGGGAACACTCCTCACCCTCCCAGGGACCTTGGTGGGATCAAGAGGAGGCCCCGGGCATGCGGGTACGGCCCCGGTCAGCTGGCAGGACGGATGGAGAGGGCTTGAAGCGGGAATGGAGGGGTTGGAGGACTCCCATGGGAAAGCTGGAGGTGTGCTAAGGGTTGGCACGGCGTTGTTTGAGACGGTGTGTGTTGTGTCCTGTCTTCTGTGTTGTGCGCTGTACCCTCTGCTGTGTGTTGGGTCTGTCCCATGGTATGGTGTTTACTGCATGATAAGGTATTTATGGTGTGGTCCGGTGTTTTGGATGGTGTGGATGGCATTTTGAACGGTATAGGATGGTATAGGATGGTAAGCCTTGTATGATGCAGTGTGTGCTCTGGGGTATGTATTGTATGGTATGTACTGTGTATTACTGTATTTTGTATAGTATGTTTTTGTGTCTGGTATAGTATGTTTTTTTATTTTGTATGGCAGGGTATTTTGTATTGTAGGTACGGTATGGTCTGTACTGTAAGAATTGTATTCAGTTTTGTACTGCCCGTATGGCACAGCACTGGGCATGGTATGGGGTATGGTGCTGTGCTGCATGCGTTACGTTTTGTGTGGCATTAGATTTTGCATTGTGTTTTATGTATGCATGGTGTGGTGTGTACGGCATTGTCTATGTTGTGTACTTTGTACATTATGGTGTATTTTGTGTTGTTGGCATTGGGGTTATGGTCTTGGGGATGTGGCATTGGGGTGTATGTTGTTGTCTGGCGTGCAGGGTGTTGTTTGGCATGAACGGTGTGCAGTACATCGAAAGGCAAGTTAGTTATATTGTCGTATTGTCTGTGTTGTGTGGTGTGGTGTCTGTTGTACTGTACGGTATGTGTTGCATATGTTGTATGGTATGTATTGTGTCATACAGTATGTATCGTACTGTATGCATTGTATTGTATGGTATTTATTTTATTTTTTGTATTGCATTCCATCATGTATTTTCTGCTGTATTGTTTATTGTTTTGTGTAGTGTATTGTGTGTATTGTATGGTCTGGTAGGCATGGTATGGTACTGTGGGTATTATTTTGTGTTTTGTCTATTGTAGGGCATTGTCTGCATCGTGTTGTATGTTTCTAATTTGTGTTTTATTTTTCTATTGCTATTGCATTTTATTTATTGTGTAGTATGCAGTTGTTCTCTGTGCAGTGTGTTGTCTAACTCTTTCTATTGTATTTATTTTATATGGTGTGCTTTGTTTTGCATTGTATTACATGTATGGTGTGTGGAATACAGAATGGTACGGACTGTATGGTATGTGATGTATTGCACTGGGTTTTGTGTAGTACTGGGTCTGGTCTGTTCTGTGTGTTGTGTTGTGTGTATTGTGTGGGTTTTGATTCTCTTTTGTATTGCATTGTACTGTTTGTATTGTAACTTTAGTGTTCTGTTTTATGGTATGGCATTTCTTTTATTGTATGCAATGTATTGTAAGGTGTGGTATTTATTTTTTGTAAGTATTGTCTGTATTGTATGGTTTGGTTTTTATTCTATTTTATGTATGGTTTTTTGTATTATATTGTAATGTACGGTATGTAATGTATGGTATGGTAGTGTATGGTATGGTAATTTATGGTATGGCATTGTAGTGTATTTTGCATTGAATTTTATGTATTTGATGTACTATACTGTATTTTATGTGTTTTCTTTAATGTATGTTACGGTATTTATTTTATTGTATGTATTCCATGTATTATTTTGGGTGTAGTACATGGTATGGTATTTATTGTATTGTATTTTCTAGTCTACTGGGAACTGTATTGTATGGTACGCATTGTATGGTATGGTATGTATGGAATGGTGTGCATTGTATTTTATGTTGTGCATTGTATCGATTGTATTCTATTTTATGGTATGTATTGTATAGCTTGTACAGCGTGTAGGTACCGTATGTTGTGTACACATTGTATTGTATTGCGCGGTGTGTATTGACGTCTATACTGTGTGTTTTGCGTTGTAGGTACTGTAATTTCTTTTCTACTGTATATTGTATTGTATTGTGTGCATGTGATAGTATGTAACATATACAGTATATGCTATAGTAGGTGTTGTGTTGCTTGTGCTGTATTTTCTATTGAATGTATGTGTTCTGTGGTTTTTGCGCTGCGTTGCATTGCATGTACTGTACGTCATGCTATGGCATTATGTTAATGCACGTGTTGTATGGTATGGATTGCGTGTGTGGTGTTGTATGGTATGTACTGTAGGGTGTGGTGTTGTATTTATTGCATTGTGAGTACTGTATTTTGAATTGTATTGAATTCTGTATTGTATTGTGGGGTTTTCGTATTGTATTTTATATACTGTATTGTATTGTACGGTATTTATTGTATTGTACGTACTGTAATGCATTTTGCGTTGCAATGTATTTTGCAGTGTGCTTTATGTGTGGTGTGGCTTGTACCGTACAGCCTGTAGTGTATGGCTTGCACTGGACTTTGGTTTGTGTTGTATGGCACTGCAGTATTGCAGACTGTCTTGTACAAGAGTGCAGACAGCAGGTACTGCATTCCATCGCAGATCCACTGGGATAAGCGAGACACGGCGGAATGAGTCCCACAGCTGGAGTGCTGCGATGGAGGGCTATAGGCTCCATTGTACGTGTTGTATTTTGTGTTGTATCGTCTTTTTTGTATCGTCGTGTTTCTATTGCATTGTGTGTAGCGTGTTTCATACAGTATTTTTTGTTATTTTGTATGGTACGGCATTTACAGTGTTGCATTTTGCAATGTGCTGTGTTTTGTATAGTGAGGGTTGGTAGGATTGTCTGGTATGCACTGCATGTGTGGTGCGGTTTCTGTGGCACGGTTTGTAGGTATGGTAGGCATGATCTGGTACTGTATGTTCTACTGTTTGTCTGGTACATATGGTATGGTATGGTATTTTGTTTGTGGGTATGGTATGGCATTGGGTGCGGTACGGTATTGTTTTGTGCGTCTTGCGTTACATTTTGCATTGTATTCCATTCTGCGTTGCATTTGTTGTATGTGTAAGGCATGGTATGGTACATACAGTGTTTTGTTTTGTAAGGTGTGGTGTCTTTTGTACTATGCAGTGGGTACGATGTGATGCTGTGGGTATGGTATGGTACGGTATGCCATTTTATGGTCCTTAGGGTAAGCTACGGTATTTAGGGTGTCTATGGTATGTGTGGTTTTGTTTGGCGTGTATGGTATTGTATGTGTGGTAGGTATGGTATTGTCACAGGAAAAGAGTCAGAGATCACTCAGATCTGAGCTGGCAGCTAATTCATTCAGTTCTAATCAGTACATTTCAGTATGCAAAATATTTAATAAATACAGAAGGACTAGTGGTCAATACTCTGCTATCATCTGCTACACTGGAAGTCAGTACGGGATACGAAGACTATTGCGTAAGCTTACTAAGTGTGTCTTAAATGTCACATGCATGCACAGAAAGTCACTTACCAAGCCACCGGTGTCTGGGGTCAGGTCAGGGACCTCTCAGCCTCGAGGGGTGACCTTGGGAGATCCAGGGGAGATCACGGCCACGCAGCCAGCTGCTATGGAGGGAGAGCTCAGCGGACCCTGATGACTGCAGATACTTATGGCGTCAAGTGGTTGATTTGTGGTCAGATTTTCTGCTGGGTTCACGCAGTTTCGCTCCCTTCTCAGGCAAGTCTCCAGCCAAACCACTTTTTTTGGTTTGGGTGCTGAGCTGTCACTGACCACTCAAAGAACAGGAGTAACTTTGGCCAGGCCGGTTTTCTGAACACCTTCCTGGACCAGAGTTCAGTTAGGTCAGACAGGAGGAGGGCATCTGTCACAGGTGTGTGTGGTGTGGTGTGGTGTGGTGTGGTAGGGTAGGGTACGGTATGGCACTGTATGGTATGGCATGGAAATGTGTGGTACAGTATGGTATGGTACAATATGGCATGGCAATGTATGGTAATTTGCTTTGCATTATACGCATTGCATTATAGTTTGCATCGGGTTGTCTGTATTGTACTGTATTGCATTTTGCATTGTGTGATACAGTATTTATTGTATTGCACGCATTGTGTGTGTTGTGTTGTACACGCTGTATTGTATGGTGTGGCATTTATTGTTTTGTATTGTGTTCTGTGGCATTCTGAATGTCTTTGTGTTGTATTTTGTACGGTATGGTATGTATTCTACAGAGTGTATTGCACTGTGTATCGTATGTATCATATGACACGTTACTGTATTTATTGTATTGTACGTATTGTATTGTACTGTATTGCATTCTTTGTGCTCTTGCATTGTCTGTGTTGTATGGTATGGAATGGTATGCTACGTACCGTGTGCTACATATGGTATGGTGTTTCTTGTATGGCATGTGCGGTACGTATAATGTTCTGTATTGTATGTAATGCATTTTGTGTTGTTTGCACTGCACTGTGTATTTTGTGTTGTTTACTGAAAAGACATGGAATGTATTGTATGTGTTGTGTTGTAAGGGATGGTATTTATTGTAATGTATCTGTGCATTTTAATGTCCTGTGCGGTATTTTGTTATTTTACATATTATCATACAGTATTTTTTAAATTTGATGTATTCTACTGTGCATTCTATACTATTCTGTGCATTGTATTTTGCCTTGCTTTGGTATTGTATTGAAAAAACGGTACTGTGTTTTGTATTGTTCTGTATTGTCTTGTACGTACTGTACACCACGTTGTAGGTATTGTATTGCATGGTTTTTCTTGCATTGCCTTGTATGCATTGTGTGTGTCCTGTCCTATTGTATGGTATAGAATTTATAACAGTTTATTCATTCTAGAGTGTTTAGTTTTCTAAGTTATTTTGTTTTATAATATGTTGCATGTAGATTACTGTATGTAGAGTATGCATTGCACTGTACAGTATGTATTGTGTAGTTTTTATTGTTTTGCAGCTATTGTGGGAATTGTGGGTATGGTAGGTATGGGACTGCACTATACAGTTTATTATTGTCTGTATTATATTGTACCTCGAACGGGATCAACCTTTTCCAGAACCACCCAATGGTCCTGCAGACCCTGCAGCCCTGGGTCTATCAGGAGCTGGAGCAGATCTTTGACAACAGGGGGTTGGAGGCAGCCATGGTGGAAGACACCGTCATGGCCATGTTGACCAAGATGCCCCCGGCCCCGCTGCCTCCTGAGGAGGGTCTCTGCCTCCCCGGGCAGCCCTGCGAGATTCGGCACGGACGAGCTCCTCGGCACCTCATCTGCCACTGTGTGTGGGCTGCCGGCAGCCACCCCCCCTGCTCCCACTGCCATCCCCATGGAGCAAGAAGAGCCCCAGGAGGAGCCTGTGGAGGCTGTGCCCAGGCCCTCCACTTCCAGCCGGGGCAGGGAATGCTCCCAGGGGGGCACAGCCACCCCCAAAGAGGAGCATTAGCAGCTCCGAGGACTCTCCAGCCAACAAGAGGCCAGCACCACACCAGGGACCCTGGAGGGGCCCTCGCCACATGGCCACACCAGGACTGGGCCACCAGCTGCGGCACACGCTGGCCCTCAAGGGCTCCCGGATCCCATTAGCCAAATAAAAGAAACGCATGCAAATGACAGAAAAAGTCTCAGTGTTACCAACAGTGCAGATGGCATTGCTGTCCTCACCCTTTTTAGCTTTTCTTTTACAGGGAGGGGTGGAATGTGAACGCTGAGGTGTCCTTCTGCGCGTGCCAGGCACTATTTTGTTGTTCTCCCCCAAGGCAAGTACTGCCAAGCTCCAGGCCTGCAGCTCGGCACTGGTCCCGGGGCAGATGTCTCCAGCCCGGGGGTCTCCAGGGCCAGTCTGTGCTCCATCGCTCAGAACCCCACGCCTGTCCCCCTCTTCCCGCACCCTCTGCCCCCACGTCTCGGGGCGCTCCTCCCCGACCAGCCTGCACTGCTGGGTGCAGCCTCGCGACGGTGGCACCCAAAACCCCTGCTCCTGCACGGAGTCACAACGTGGTGCTGCTCTCTGCACCAGCCCAGGGTCGCACCCTGCCCCAGCAGAGCCCCAACAAGTGCAGCCAGGGGAAGCGCAGAGTCCTGGCCCTGGGGAGGTCACTACCAATAGAGCTTTGGATCCTAAAAAGATGCTTTCGGCTCTAAAATTGAGGGTTTAAACCCTAACAAGGGAACGGTGTGCCCTAAGAAAGACTATGGCTAATAAAAGACAGCTTTGGACCCAAAAAAATGAGGATTTCAGCCCTGCAAATAAGGCTCTGGGATCTAAAATGGATGGAGAGTGTCTACAAATGACACTTTGGGCCCTGCAAAGGAGGGGAACCTCTTGGTTCCTCTGTTGCCCCATAAAATGAAAAACTCCAGTGCAGGCCTAGAGCTGTAAAAGAGGGGTTTGGCCCTAGAAATGAGACTTTGGACTCTCCAAAAGAGAGTTTGGGCCTGAAGCATGGGGCTTTGGGATGTGAAAATAAGGCTTTGGAAATGAAAATACAATGCTGAACTCTCAAATCAGGACTTTTGCCCACACATGATGTTTTGGTCCCAAAAGCTAGGGCTCTGTATGCTAAAAACGGGTCTTTGGAGCCTCCAAATGAGGCTTCGGTCATTAAACAAGTGAGGCTTTGTACCCAAAATGAGCAGTTTGGATGCTAAAATGAGGCTTTGGACCCTCCAGCTTGCCGACTGGATCCTCTAAATTAGGATATGGATCCAGATAATGAGGCTTTGGTGCCATGAAAGGAGACTTTAGACCCTACAAATAAGGCTTTGGACTCTAAAAAGGAGCCTTTTGGCACTCAAATCAGAATTTGGGCCTTCAAGAGAATGCTTTGGTCTTTTAAAAAGAGTCTGTGAATTGTAAAAGCGAAGCTTGCAACTTATCAATGAGGATTTGACCCTGCAAAGGAGGGTTTGGACCCTAAAAAGAGGCTTTGGGCCCTCCAAATAGTGCTATCACCATCGACCTCTTGTAGGACAGAAAGAGGTCTTGTCAGGCAGCAGTTGCATCCCACTGTGCAGGCTTTGAGCCAGCCCTGGTGACTCAGCTGACCAGCAGGTTGTCACTGGAGGACACTGGGGCTGCAAGGGTACGCATTTCCCAGCCATCACTTAGCTGCAGGGAGATCTGCTTTGACGGCCCCAGGCCAGAAGGACACGCACTGCACAGGTGGGCATTCACAGAGGCGTCTCTTGGACTTGCCAGGGCAGAAATCACCTAGGGCAGAGGACAACAGCCCAAGAGCAGGGAAGTGCTGGCCTGTTTTTCAAGCCAAGGCGGCAATTTCACCTGCAGGGGCTCTCCTGAGCAGCGGCACAAGTGCCAGCTGGCTGAAAGCATGCACAGCTCGCTCAAGGGCTGGGCTGAGTGCTTCATGCCCCACTAACGCAGGGCAAAAACAAAGCGTGCTCACCTCGCCTGAACGAGCGGCTGCAGAGCTGTCACTCCCCGGGTCCAGGCAGGATCTCCACATGTGCCCTGGAACACCCACGGATGCGTACGCTGGAGCCGCACACTTCCCATGCCTGGTGACGGAGGGCTCCACGCACGCCGGAGGAGCTGGAGAGCAGCAAGGCAGACGCTCAGTGCCCTCAGCACCAGGGCCGAGCCCTGCTCTCGCAGCAGGACGGGGCAGAGCCAACTCCCCCTTCCCCTGGGCAGCTGTCCCCAGCGCTCCACAGGCAAACTGCCAGGGCGGTGTGTTAGGGGTTGGAAGGGACCTCTGTGGGTCGTCGTGTGAGCAACGGTGTGCAGAGCACTGGCGGGCTGAGGGCAGCCGAGGCGGGAGAGCAGCCTTGCGCTTAGTGGGACCAGGCTGCTCTCTGCTCTGCCACCAAAGCTAAGACTTTGGAAAGTCAAAATGATGCTTTGGATGCTAGAAATATAGCTCTGGAGCCTAAAAAGAGGCTTTCTGCCTCTAAAATGAGAGTTAGGACCCTCAAAATGGAACTGTGGGCCCTAAAATAAAGTAGTGAGTAATAAAAGACAGGTTTGGGTCACATAAATGAGGGTTTCAGCCCTGAAAATGGGGCTTTGGGCACTCAAAAGGATGGGCTAGATGCTACAAAGAACACTTTAGACCCTGGAAAGGAGGGGAACGACTTGGTTCCTCCATGGCCTCCAGAAATGGAGATTTCGTCCCAAATAGAGGGCTCTGGGCACTCCAGTGGAGGCTTTCAGGTGTAAAAGAGGGCTTGGGACCCTTCAAAGTAGAGTTTAGACCCGCCAAAGGATGGCTTGGGGCTTAAGAATGCAACATTGGGCTCTGAAAATGGGGCTTTGGAAATTACATTGAGGCATTGAACCCTGAAATTCTGATGGTTTTAAGCCCTGAAGTGATGCTTTGGGTTTGAAAATCAGAGCTTTGTGCTGTTAAAATGGGATTTTAGACCCTCAGAATGAAGCTTGGGACATTAAACAAACAAGACTTCTAAGTCTAAAGGAGCACTTTCGATTCTACATGGAGGCTTTGGCTCCTGAAAAGCAGACTTTTGAAGCTAAAAATGAGGTTTGAAAACTCAAATGGAGACTTTGGACCCTATAAACAATGCTTTGCACTCTGAAAAGGAGGCTCTGCACCTACAAAATGATGCTTTGAGCCCTCAAGATGAGTCTTTGAACCTTAAAATGTGGGTTTGGAACTTAGAAATGAGGGTTTGTACCTTAAAAAGGAGGCTTTGGGTCCTAAAAAGAAGGCATTAAAACCTAAAATAAAAGTTTCGACACTAAAGATGAGTCCTGGAGACCAAGTGCCCCCCCCACGCCGTCCCTTGGCAATGACAGACTCACAGCTGAGGATGGTGGCCCTCTTGCAGGGCTAGGCACTGGCGGCGCAGGCAGAGAGCGGTGCATAGGAGGTGCAGGCGGCCTCGCTGTCGCAGCCCTCGTGGAGGCAGCGGCAGGTCTGGCCCCGACTCAGGAGGGCGGGCAGCGTCAGGAAGGAGATGATGTGCAGGAGCTGTGGGGATGGGGGAGACCATCAGCCCTGGGACCTCCCAGCTTTGGGGGGCAGACCCCAGCCCCACATCCCCCCCATCCTCGCCACCTCAGGGCAGACACTGGACGGTAGCCACGTCCTGCCCCTCCTCACCACCCTGCAGGCTGCTGTGGGGTCGCTGGGGCTGCGCGGAGGGGATGTGGGGGAGCCGATGGCCCCAGGGCAAGCATCACCCCCACCCAGCCTTGTCCACTCCACCGCCACCCCGGCGGCCTCAGCATCATGGAGATGGGGGGGTTCCAGAACACGGGGACAGCTGGGGGGTGCAGAGGAGACAGAGAGGAGCGGTGGAAGGGGGGAGGAGGGGCCCTGGGCTTGGTCCAGGGGCTGTTCGGCCTCAGGGCAGGCCCCACAGGAGCCATGGTGAAGCTGGGCCTGGCTGCAAGCAGGGCCCGCCTCCTTCCCATGTACTCTTGGCCGGCAGAGGTCGGGAGGGCTGTCAGTCTCCTCCCCTGAGGTGCTGCTGCCTCTGATTGGCCCCCGGGTGGTCAGGCTGCTGGGTTACAGTGCCTGCCCTTCACCTGAGGGAATGACCTGCCATTGGCTGACAGGGCTGTCACTCTGCTCAGATGCAGTGCCCACCTTCCCCTGAGGTAAAGCTGCCTCGGATTGGCACCCTTGTGTTCAGGCTGCCCCGCTGCATGCCTACCCTTCGTTTGAGGTGTGACCTCTGATTGGCTACCTGGGCTGTCGCTCTGCCATGGTGTGGGGCCCACCGTCCCCTGAGGTGCTGCTCTCCGCTATTGGCTGCCTGAGGGGCCGCTCTCCCGTCCGCCGGTGCCTGCCCTGCTCCCAGGCGATGTGGTGATGAACTCCACAGGGTGGGCTGGGTGCTCCCTGTGACCCTGTGGGCACGGCAGATCAGGGAGCTTCCGCTGGGGAGGGAGCGGCAGCCATCGCCCCGTCCAACCGCCCACCCTGCAGGGCTGGCCCGGCCTGACAGCAGAGCATGGAGGACACTGCCCAAAGGGCTCCTGGGCACGGACAGGCCGGGGGCACCGACCGCCTCTCAGGCAGCCTGTCCCAGCGCCCGGCCGCCCTCTTGGTACAGAAATGGATCCTCGTGCTCAGCTGAACCTGCCCTGACGCAGCTCTGAGCCGTACCCACGCGTCCTGTCCCTGAACCTTAGCAGCAGAGCTCAGCACCTTCCTCTCACATCCCCTCCTGGGGAAGCTGTGCAGAGCAGTGAAGTGGGACAGGGAAATACGCGGCTGTGGGCAAGAACAGACAGGTTGGGGCCAAGAAAATGAGGATTTTTGCCCTGAAAATGAGGCTTTGCAGGTGAGGACTCTGGACTGAGGCACAGGGAAACTTCCCCCGGCTCAGGGCAAGGCTGCGCCAGCCCAGAGCACACAGGAGGTGTCTGCATCTGCACCACGGCACGAGTGGCGACTCGCCGGCTTTGCAGGGCGGGGGGCCTTTCCATGCCCAGGGGTGTCTGGGGAGGGGCAGGCTGCCTAAAGCGCCTCCCTTCCTCCTCCCCTCCTGCTCGCTGTGCTCCAGCGGGGCAGCTGGGGCTCTGCTGCAAGGACACCCGGGGTCAGTGTGCGCTGTGCTGCCGTGGGCTGCTGGGAAGGGACGGCATTGGGAAGCTCCCTGGGCAACCCTGCTTCCCCCGGGGGCTGCCATTTCCCATTTTCCCACTCGGCTGCCAGGCAGCCATGCTGGTGTCGCAGGGAAAGGCTCTGCTCCAGGCCCCGGCTGAGCTGCAGCTGACACTGCCCTACGAAATCCCTCCTGCTATACTGCTGTGGGATTCTGGGAGAAGGTGAGCACACATGGTGTGTTCAAAACAGTAATATTTGAGCACCTGCCTCTTGTCAGCATCCGCACCTTCCCAAGCTCACACTCCTTCTCTCTCCTCCTCTGGTGATATTTCTACATTTCTCCTCTCAGTCCAGGTTTCTCCTGGAGAAGAGAGGTTGTACAATATGTTGGAAATATCTCTGGTCGTGCCACCCCTACACAAAGAAAATATTTTGCTTCACGATTCAGGAGCTCTGCCCAGACGTATCAAGCACATTATCCAGGACTAGGAGCCAGGAGCGTCCAGAAGCTGAGTTTCAGCTCTGGAGAAGAGTTGGTTTGTGATCTGGGATGACCCCACCTTCCTCCATCACTTTCTCTGTTCGCCAAATGCGCAGTGAAGCACCGGCCTGCCTGAGGTGAAGCTGAAGGACTTGTTTCTCTTGGTAAGTGCTTGGGCTGGCAGAAGTCACTCTGTGTCTGCCAAACACTGCGACCACGAAGCTTGCTACTGGCTCAGATGCCCCGGCATGTTGTCCGTGCCCCCGTGACAGCCCTCCCTGCAGCGAGGTTGCCCTGGCCAAAGTCAGACAGTGGGCAGAAACCAGAGCGGAGCAGATGGGTTGGTATCTGGGCAGAGAGAGGGGCTGGATGTAGGCTGAGAGCACTGGAGCTGTGACCAAACCGGCTTCCCCTCCTGCCCGCTCCGTCGCTGGCATCTACTGCGCTGCGGGAGCGCGGCCACAGCAGGATTTCCTTTGAGAGGAGACACCGAGGACACGGCCCTGGGGGCTGCGGGACCATGGCCGTGCCCCCAGCAGGCTGGTGACACCCAAGGTGGGGCACAGGGGCCAGGGGAAGGCACCGGGAGAAGGGGGAGAGAGCAGCAACCAGAGACTGCATCAGGGGAACAGGAATTTATTTCCTTTCTCTTGAACACACTTTTGCTGGAGCCCTGCTAGTGCTGCTGGCGGGGAGGCCTCTTGCAGGGCTAGGGAGAGTCCTGGGGGCTGGGGGTCTCCTCTTTGGGGGGCGCCGGGGCCCCACAGGAGAGCAGTCCCTGCCCTGGTCGAGAGCAGAAGGGCTGGGGCTGCAGCAATGAGCAGAGGGCCCTGCCGCTGCCGCCTGCCCTGGCTCCTCTCGGGGCTGCTCCTGTTCTGCAGGGATGGGCGTGGATGGGGGGTGGCCGGGACCCCCGCGTAGGGTCACCTCCGACGTGTCAGCTTCCTCCTTCCTGTCTGAGCCCGCAGGGCTGCTGGAGGGGGGAGACCTCTCCCGGGAGCTGGTGGGGCTGGGGTTGCAAGCGGGGCTGTCGTCCTCCTCCCCGGCAGCGTAGAAGCGCAGCAGCCTCCGGGCCTCCTCGCTGCACTGGTGCACGGTGACGCTGATGAGGTCATGGACCAGCAGTGCCGTGTATTCCTTGAGGCCAGGCTGCATCCACTGTTCCATGGTCTCTCTGTCCAGCCCGCAGCAGCACAGGGTGTGCAGGATCCGCTTTTCTGCTGCCGTCGCCAGCCACCACTGCTCCTCATAGATCGCCTCCAGTACGCGGCGCAGCCAGGGCAGCACGGGCTCGAGGAGATGCTGGTGTTGCTGGAAAAGCGCTGCCCAGACCTCAGGCAGGAGGCCGCCCATGGCAGTCCTGGCCTCTGTCCCCGCAGCCCCCTGCTCTTCCAGGGATGGCATCCCCTGCCGAGAGGATGGAGGGGACGCTGCGGGGCAGTGGGGGCTGCTGCTGGCCCCTGGGAAGGGAGCTCTGCCTGCCTGGCTGCCGGAGACCGATGGCTGTGCAAAGTGCACGATGGCACAATTCAGTGAGTCACCTTCTGCCCGCACAGAGAACTTGACCTTCTCCACCAGTCCCCTGCAGAGCGGGCAGTTTGGTGTCTTCCTTGTCCATGCCACGATGCAACCCAGGCAGAACTGATGATGGCAAGGCTGCACAAAGGCGACGCTCTTCCGAGCACGGTGACAGATGGGGCAGCTCCAAGCTGTCTGCATGGCTGTGTTTGTGCTCTGTGGCGGGTCGGGGAGAGCTGAGGATGAGGTGCTGCCAAAGTGTGTCACATGCTGCCAAATGGAGAGAGTCCACGGTCACTCACTGTCCCAGGGAGGGGACAGGAGGGAGAACTTCCCAGGCCGCTGGGAAGTCATCAGTCCAAGCACTTCTCTTTTATTTTATGGGAGCATGATCTTTTATCTTTCAGTCTGATGGCGTGAGAGAGAAGGGTGCTGCGTAAGTTGCCCACGTGCATCTGCCCGTTAAACTCTCGTGAGGGGACAGCCTGCGTTTTCTGTTCACAGTGCTTCTCATCTGCATCACCGGGAGAGGCAAACACAGGCAAACACATCCAGACATTTCAGGCCAGTCTCTGCACAAATCTTTGGCCAGTTTGGTTTTACCAAAATCAGAAGTTTTCCTCTCTACAGCCCCACTGGATTGTGGGGATGGGCACAACGACACTTGGCTCCTGTGTGCAGGGCTGCACAGTTTTTCTGTGTTACTCGCACAGTAAAATGGGTCCTCTTGATGTTGTCTAGCACCAGGGGAACACTACACCCAGGAATGAGTTCTCTCTGCAATTTTAATTTGCAAATGTTTTTTCATCTGCTTCTTTACAAGGCCAGGCCTCCATCCTGAGAACTCACCTCAAATGACAGGGCATACTCAGAATGACAGCATTAATTAAATCAAGTAATTTTGCATCTCAGTGACTTAAATTTGCAAATTTACAAACAGCCCCCAGGGTTCTGGATGTGCAGCTGTGCTTGTCTTATTCCTCTGCTTTACATCGTTTTGTTAAAAAGTTGCTCTAATCATAGGAGGACTTAAGAATTTGAAGGCGAGCAAGCTTCAATCACTCCCGTCTTCTTTCCTGACAAAATGGAAGAACCTTCCTGATCGTTCAAGCTACAGAACTAACTGAATAAAAAGAAATGTCATGAATTATATAAATCTTAGATGTGTGTGGACCATTTGAAAAAAAAAAAAATCATATTTGCAGTTTCTCAAAATTCCTTGCAACACGAGGCCACCCCTTTGCAAATGTGCATTTCCCTATCCTACTTGATTCTTCACAAGTTTGGAAATTCAGTTTCTAGAGAGTTTAGAAACAGAGAATCATAGAATCATTTAATTTGAAAAAGACCTTTGTCATCAAGTCCAACTACAAACCTCACACTGCCAAGTCCACCACTAAACCATGCAGACCCCATCCGCAGAAGACACTCCCTTGTTTCGGTCATTCAAGCTGCTCTAGGATTGTTCTGCAAGGGAACAGCTCTGTTCATCATCTCTGCAGTCACACAGAGACAGTGTTTTCACGGGACCTTCTCCCTACAAGGCCACGCAGGATGCTGGTACAGAAAGGGACCTGCCTGCAGGCTCCTGTGTCACAAGGAGCTGCTGAGTTTGTCCTGTGGCCAAAGGATCTGTGCAGCACACGCAGGTCTGAAGGCCACGCTCCGTCTACAATGGTCTTCTTGTCAGGGTCAGAGCTCAGGTTTTCCCAGGAAAAGACTGTGATCCCCTCCAGTGCCATAGCTGAGGTACTGTGGTCCAAACGTGCCCTTCCAGGAGGACCCCCGTGGCTTGTCACAGTACGGTGGTGTGTCTGGATTCAATGAGCTGTGGTGGGACAGCTTGCTGAGCAGTGGTGCTGCCGTGGAAGGACACAGGCTGTGCCATAGACAGTGGCAGGAGGATGAGGATGGGGGAATGTCCCCTGTGTGACAGAACAGCTCGGATATTGGGAGCTGTATACTGCGTTAGCTTGTGTGAGTGAGGATGTTCAGAGGCTGTGGAACATCTCCAGGGATGGAGCTCCACCACCTCCCGGGGAAGCCTGTACCGCCACTTGTCACCAGCACAGCACCCTTTGCCCTTCACCTCACTGAGATGCACAAGGTCCCTTCCAGCCCATCTCTCCAGCCTTCCCAGGTCCCCCAGGATGGCGGCATGACCCCCTGGCCTGCGCCGCTCCTCCCCGTCCGGTGCCATCTGCCGCCTTGCTGAGGATTCGCTCGGACCCACCATCCAGACCCGCAGTGCAGGGAGGTGTTACACAGGATCGGACCCGGGCCTGGCCCCTGGGTGGCACCGCCAGCCACCGGCCTTGTCCTGCGCTCGGTGCCGCGGAACAGCACCCTCGGGCCCGGCTGTCCAGCTAGTGCTCAGTGCCCCTGGCTGCCAGCTCGTCCAGCCCGTGTCCGCTCGGGGCATGTGAAACCCGAATTTAAAAAGAAGAGATGGCACAATGGGCACACGCCAGCAACACTGCTTTCAAATCCCAAGACACAAACCTCCCACACCAATTGCCCCAACACCTACAGAGACGAAAACACGGCACAAATCTCACAGCCAAGACAAACAAGTGCTTTCCGTTCCAGCTTTGGTTTTCTGCCACTCCCCACCGCAGTGCCCTGAGTGTTTGCCCGGCCCGCATCTCTAGGGCACTAAGACCCTCCTCCTTCTCCTCCCTGCTGAGGAGTTGTAGTCCGTGGTGTCCATAAACTGGCTGCGGAGATCACAGATCTGCCGCGGGGATCTGCTCCGCTCTCTCTGCCTCAGCAGGGTTTGCTCCTGAGCAGCCCTGGGTATGGGAGCCCGCCCGGAGCTGGCATTGGTGGGCCCTGCAGCTGCATCATGCTCTGGGGCTTGGTCACGATGTGGAGGACGTGCTCTCCACCTCCTGGTTCTCCTTGCTGAACGGTGGCAGTCCGTGTTCTCCATGAACCGGCTGAGCCGACCATAGCCCTGACCCAGGGACCTGCTCTGCTCTCTCTGCCTTGGCAGGGTTTGCTGCAAAGCAGCGCTGGGTGTGGGAGCAAACTGGGAGCTGCTATCGGAGGGCCCAGCAGCTGCATCGTCCCTGGCAGCGTGGACACGACTTGAAGGAGCAGTTCTTTTCCTCCCTCTTGCATGCTCATAGTCCGTGGTGTCCACGAGCCAGCTGCGGAGATCCCGGCCCCACTACTGGGATCTGCTTCGGGCCTCTCTGTACGACTGCTTCTGGCTTGTTGGAGTGACAAGCTGGGGGAAAGGCTGTGCCAGACCAAACCAGCCTGAAGTCTACACCTCCACGCAGCACTTCTACGACTGGATCCTGCTACAGATGGGACTGCGCTCAGCAAGAAGACATAGTCCAACAGCACGGCCATGGAGTCATTTTCTCTCCAACTCAAGCCCCTCTCAGAGGCCAAGGCCAACACCAACACAGTCGGGCAGCATTAGCTCCTGTCCATTTCCACGCCAGAATCTGGTGGAATTCTTTACTCTTCTGAAGGAGCTCCTGCAGTTCCTCAGGGGAAAAAAGGCTTGAGGAGCAGGATCAACAGGAACCAGCGCAGGCTGCACTGGACCATGATCATTTCCTTCTGGGGCAATGCCTGCTGCTCCAAAGGCAGCCTCAGCATCAAAGGCCTGCTCTGTGCTGCCTGCTCTCCTCCATGTGGAGGATGAAGCATTAAAGGACTGGGGACATGTGAGCAATCCAGCATTTCTCTAGAAGGCCATGAAGCCTTAGCCTAAGGCCGCAGAGCCTTAGCATAAGGCCGCAAGGGCATCCAGAGGACAAACTGCGGTTGGAATGAGGAAGTAAGACTGCAGAGACAAACAACTCCCAGATGCCGAAGAGGAACTTGCCGCCTGCAAGAAGGCCACGAGCAGTGCGCGTGAGCTAGTGACGCACACCAATCATAATCAAGTTACTATGTGAGTTAAATTGATTATCACCAATGGGGGATCGCCGCGTATGTAGTGGGGAATATAAAAGTGAGCTATCTGAGGCTAATAAACGGCTTGTATGTGATCACATTGATCATCGTGTTGAGTCCGGTTCTTCCTCCGCAACACTTCCCAGTGCACACAAATGCTGAAGCTGACTTAGTTGTTGGAATAAAGTTGCTAGGTTTCACAGTTAACCGTGCCTGAGTCCAATTCACTCTCGTGCGCAAGGCAAGGATTTCCACGCCCGGCAAAATGAGGCTGCAGGCAGTCAAGGAGGGCACAAAGGGCAAGAGTCGCTCAGCAGGGCTGACACCATGCCTGGTCAGACAGGAGCGTGCTCAGAGCCACCATGGCATGGAGAAGACTGGCACATTGAGGCTAGAAAGAGGACGCAAAATAAGGCCATGAGGAAGAGCCAGATGTCACCAGAAGTTAAGGGGGAATGGTGTGAGAGGTGGCCAGACTTCAGCAATATCTGAAGGAAGAGCTGGGGTCATTCTGGGGAGAGGACTCTAGCAGGGACAACTGTAGCCAGGAAACCACTGCAGTAATGCCATGGAAGGCCAAGACGACCTAGCTAACAGCCCCTGGAAGACCCAATCTGTTCCCAGATGTGACAAACCTGGGAGCAAGGGGGACTAGTAGGCGGGGCTAGGTCCCTTGATTGGGAGGAGACAAGGGCAGAGAAAGCGAGGAGCCAAGAAAGTCAAGGGGGATGAATAAGTATGGAAAATGGAGAGAAGGGGGGCTCAAGAAGCTCGTCCTTGAGCATAAGCAAAGTGCCCGTTGGTTTGCTTGTTTGGCTGAGCCCTGTCCCTAATCCCCACAGCCTGTCCGACCTTCTTCTTGAGAACCATTCCACATCCTTTTCTGTGTGGCCCCGCTCTGTACCTGCTAGAGGGGTGGGTCTAGCGGCCTGGCTGCTGGCGATGGCAGAAGGGAACACAGGTCATAGGGACCCCGCAGTTGGAAAGACCGAGTGTCTCGGGCCAGCTCCTGGTGGGAGCGCTGTGTGCATGCGCAGTTCACTAGCGAACCTGAAGCTGGCCTAGCTTATGAGCAAGAGGACAGAGACCTTTTCAGTTTCGTGGGTGGCATGTGGTTGCAGCCTACCTGACTGATCAGCCCCAGCATTCACAGACCTTACAAGAGGACCAGGCCTGCCAACCACCGGCCACATCTCCACCTGCTGCAGTCAGGAAGGACTTGGAGGTGCTTGACCACTCATACCCCGAGCTGCTTCCCACCTAGGCACGTCCCCTCTGCACTGCCTGTTTGGGGGCTGTGGTGATCAACTGTGTGTGCAGTTGGGGTGCAACTTTCTCTGCCTGTAGCAGGAGATTTGTCAAAGCAGTAGTCTCTTTCACAGTTTGGTCATGTTTGGTTTTTCCCGTTCCTTGCCATGGAGAGGAGAGTTCCCGTGGGAAGACCAGCATGTCCTCTGCTCCAGCAGAGCTGCTTTGGCCAAGAGCAGTTTCCTGCCACCCAAAGCATTACATCTTGCTTTAGGGAAAAGCCAGTTGCTGTGTTCCCCAAAGATTTATTTCTACACCTCCAGCCTTTAGTCTTGGAAGGCTCTTTCCTGCAATAGGTAAGGATCATTTCTGAGCCCCGTCGTTCTCTCCATAGATTGTGGAATATCCCAAGTACTTCGATGTTCACCCATACACGTCTTAGATCGCTGGAGCACCTCTGCTCTACACCTTATATGCTGTCCTGGTACACAGCGGTGGCAACTGTCGTGCAGGAAAATATTTCTGCTATGGAAAGGTAAAGAGCAACTTCCTTCCTAACAAGGGAAAAACGTGTGCTGGGGAAGAGAGGGCAGTGTTATTGGCAGCCAAGTTTCTTGGTGAGAGAAGGTCTCCTTATGGTCGGGATTGAATTTGTGTTGATGTACTCATGGTTCTGCAGTTTTTTGCTGGATTTCTGTTAAGAAGCCATGCAGTTCGTCTCCAGATATCCCTTCTTTGCAGGTCAGCATAGGGCTGTGGTACATGATGGACGACACATCTGTGGTTCTTTTTGACATCAAGGAAGTCCTCAGGCAGCAAGCTTATCTGCTGTTTTATGTCAGGTAATAACAAGTAATCAAATCTGTTCAGAATATGTTTCCTTCCCTGGTTTTGCTGGTTTTCTCCTCATCCTCCGAGTATTTCTCTTTCTCTCACAGCAGAGAATTACTGCCAGCATCACTCAGTTCTCTTGACTCTGACCTACCCCACGTCAGTCGCCATCTTTCCTTCCTGGGCTGTAGGCTGCTGCCCTGCAGCATTCTACTCCTTGTCTGCTGTCTGCAGCTGGCCAGTGTGGAGAAGAGGACTTGCAGGGGGCCCAAAGGAACGATGGCGAGGAACTCTTTATCAGGAAACATAGTGATAGGACGAGGGGTAACGGTTTCAAACTGAATGAGGGCAGGTTTCAGTCAGATGTTAGGAAGATGTTCTTTACGGTGAGGGTGGTGAGACACTGGCAGAGGTTGCGCAGAGCAGCTGTGGATGCCCCTCCCTGGAAGTGTTCCAGGCCAGGCTGGACAGGGCTTTCAATAACCTGATCGAGTGGGAGCTGTCCCTGCCTGTGGCAGGGGGTTGGATCTGGATGATTCCTTCTGACCCAAACCATGTGATGATTCTATGATTCTGTGAAATGGAGGCCATAAGGGGAGTAAAGACAAGGTCTTGCTCTAATGGGGTCAGCCCTGGTGGGCAGACCCCAATCGAATTTCCCACTGGTAGTCTTGGTTACCTTTTCTCTTTGTCATAGAAACTGCTCCAAGAAAATGACTGAACCCCAGGGGAGGCTGCAAGAGCAGCTCTAAATGCAGATCACTCTTTTTTTTTTTCTCCAGGTACCCTGATTTGTGAACTGGAGAAAGGACTTCTCCTTCACTGACATCATCATATGCCCAGGCTTTCCTCAGTTGGTGAGCAGTCGGCAGCAAGCAGGTGGGTTCTGTGAGGTGACAGGGTCTGCCTCGTCGGAATAAGGTAACTCTGGGGGGGTGGTTCAGGGCACCAGATGGACGGCGGATTACTTTCTGGAATCACGGCCTTGCTCTCTTTTCCCTCACACACTGCAGCTGGCTTCACAGCCACAACTCTGCTGCCTCCCAGATCATCCCACAGAGATCCATCCCATTTGTCTGCCGTTGGCCTTTCTGATTTTGCAGCCGTCCGGGAGAGCATTTGGGAGGCCCCGTTCCCCACAGTGCTGGTCCTTTCAGGAAGACCTTTTCACCTTTTCACTGCTCCCTTTGCAGGACGTGGCGGTGGGCACGGAGGACTCTCCAGAGTACATTATCTCCTCTGCACCAGCCAGCATCAACCAGCTTACCGAGGCAGGCGCACGGGAGGTGTCTGCAGGCTGGCTGTGCCCCATCAGGCCAAGCAGCCTCAGCATCGCCTCCAGAGTGGGCTCCTGTTTGCACTGCTTCTTCTGCAGCTGTGCGAGTCTGCTGTTCAGAAGGATAGCTGCGTGCTTGGACTGCAGTCAGCCATGCGACTGTATGCTGCACACCGGGACACAGGGCAGCAGCACAGAGGAGCACAGACACATCCCTGCTGCCCACGGCCAGACAAACGGTGCCAGGGAGAGGGCCCGGAGCAGATCCCCGCAGTGGGGCCGGGATCTCCGCAGCTGGCTCGTGGACACCACGGACTACGAGCACTCAAGAGGGAGGAAAAGAACTGCTCCTCCAAGTCGTGTCCATGCTGCCAGGGACGACGCAGCTGAAGGGCCCTCTGATAGCAGCTCCCAGTTTGCTCCCACACCCAGCGCTGCTTTGCAGCAAACCCTGCTATGGCAGGGCAGAGCAGGTCCCTGGGTCAGGGCTATGGTCTGCACAGCCGATTCATGGAGAACACGGACTGCCACCGCTCAGCGTGGAGAACCAGGAGGTGGAGAGCAGGTCCTCCACATCGTGACAAAGCCCCAGAGGAAGATGCAGCTGCAGGGCCCGCCAATACCAGCTCCGGACTGGCTCCCATACCCAGGGCTGCTCGGGAGCAAACCCTGCTGAGGCAGAGACAGCGGAGCAAATCCCCGTGGCAGAGCTGTGGTCTCCACAACCGGTTTATGGACACCACGGACTACAACTCCTCAGCAGGGAGGAGGAGGAGGAGGAGGAGGAGGAGGAGGAGGAGGAGGGTTTTAGTGCCCTAGAGATGCGGGCTGAGCAAACACTCAAGGTACTGCGGTGGGGACTGGCAGAAAAGCCAAAGCTGGAATTAAAAGCACTTGCTGGCCTTCGCTGTGAGATCTGTGCTTTGTTTTCATCTGTGTAGGTGTTGGAGCAATTGGTGTGGGAGGTTTGTGTCTTGGGATTTGAAAGCAGGGTTGCTGGCGTGTGCCCATCGTGCCATCTCTTCTTTTTAAATTTGGGTTTCATGTCCCTCGAGCGGACACGGGCTGGACGAGCCGGCAGCCAGGGGCACTGAGCACTAGCTGGACAGCCGGGCCCGAGGGTGCTCTTCCGCGGCACTGAGCGCAGGACAAGGCCGGTGGCTGGCAGTGCCACCCAGCGGCCAGGCCCGGGCTCGATCGTGTGTAACACCTCCCGGCACTGGGTGTCTGGATGGTGGGGCTGAGCGAAACAGCATCAAGGCGGCACATGACACCGGACGGGGAGGAGCGGCGCAGGCCAGAGGGTCGTGCCGCCATCCTGGGGGACCTGGGCAGGCTGGGGAGACGGGCTGGCAGGGACCTTGTGCAGTTCAGCGAGGGGAAGGGCAAAGGGTGATGTGCTGGTGATGAGCAGCGGCACAGGCTTCCCCAGGAGCTCGTGGATCTCCGTCCCTGGAGATGTTCCACAGCCTCTGGACATCCTCACTCACACATGCTAATGCAGCCTGCGGCCCCCCTCCTTGAGTAGCTCCCTGTATCTGAGCTGCTCCGTCACACAGGGGACATCCCCCGTCCTCATCCTCCCCGCCACTGCCCACGGCACAGCCTGTGTCCTTCCACGGCAGCACCACAGCTCAGCAAGCTGTCCCACCACATCTCATTTAATCCAAACACCACCGTGCTGTCACAAGACATGGGGCTTCTCCTGGCAGGAGCACTGTTTGGGCCACAGCACCTCAGCGGTGGCATCGGGGGGGAGGACAGTCTTCTCCCGGGGAAACCTGAGCACTGACCCTGACGAGAAGACCATGGTAGATGGAACATGGCTTTCAGACCTGTGTGTGCTGCACACATCCCTTGGCTGCAGGACAACCTCAGCAGCTCCCTGTGACACAGGAGCCTGCAGGCAGGTCGCTCTCTGTACCCGCTTTCAGCGTGGCCTTGTAGGGAGAAGTTCCATGAAAACACTGCCTCTGTGTGACTGCAGAGATGATGAACAGAGTTGTTCCCTTGTAGCAAAATCCTGGAGTAGCTTGAATGACCGAAACAGGAGAGTGTCTTCTGCGGATGGGGTCTGCATGGTTTAGTGGTGGACTTGGCAGTGTGATAGAGGGGATTGTATGAAATGTGAAACTATAACAAAAAAGCCTTAATATTTTCTAGCTTTTAGTAGTCTTTAGTACTGTAACTTGTATTTCTGCATGCATAGTGATCTAACGATGTGGCTGTTGCGCTAATCCCCGTTTTCTCATTAAGGAATGTAGTGAAAGGACATGGGCACAAGCTATCACTTAGTCGTTAGACAAAATAATTAAGTGAAACAACAGTGGTCTTGGTTCTCAGCAAATAATTGGGATAATTGTGGGATAAATGGGTCTCCTAAATAATTCTACTCCAGACAGCTCAGCCTTGAGAGGGCAAATGCGCCAAGCTACAGAGATCAGGAGGCACCAAGAGGGCAACAAGACCAGAGCCAAGCGACGTGATCTACGTGATCCTGGAACTGAGATTGCGCAGAAACAAATGTCAATCAGTGAACAGCGTGATGAAGAGGATGGGACTTCATCTTGGGACCCCCGAAGACCACCCAAAGATGCTAACAGATATGCGTGAAAGATATTTACATATGCTAATTAGTTCCGAGAAATATAATGAATATTTACATGTGTGATTGCATTTAAGCTGAAGCAACAGGGTTTCTGGCACGCACGTTTAGAGGAGAAATCCCCCGTGTGCCGGGCACCGCAATAAAGAATACCTGCTGAACAGTGTACATTGTACTGTGAGGTTTTTTTCCTACCGCATCTTTGAATCAAGTGTGAGGTTTGTGGTTGGACTCGATGACCTTAAAGGTCTTTTCCATCCTAAATGATTCTATCATTCTCTGATTCTAAACTCTCTAGCAATTGAATTTCCAGATTTGTGAAGAATCAGGTAGGAAAGGGAAATGCACCCTTGCCAAGGGGCAGCCTCATCTTACAAGGACAGTTAAGAAAATTCAACTGTGATTTCTTTTTCTTCTCCAACAGTCCACACAAATTTAGGATATATATAATTCACAGACATTTCTTTTTATTCAGCTAGTTCTGTTCTGTGGGCCACGAGTAAATTTGCAGATTTACATCATTCAGATGCAGAATTACTTGATTAATTTAATCCTGTAATTCTGAGTATGTCCTTGTCATTTGAGATGAGTTCTCAGGATGGAGGCCCAGCCTTGTCAACACGCAGGTGAAAAAACATAGCATAGAATAGAATAAAATCATTTGGAAGGGATCTACAATGACCATCTAGTCCAACTGCCCGACACCTTCAGGACTGAGCAAAGGTCAAACTGAGTCATTGAGGGCATTGCCCAAAGGCCCCTTGGGCACGGACAGGCCGCGGGCACCGATCGCCTCTCAGGCAGCCTGTCCCAGCGCCCGGCCGCCCTCTCGGTGCAGAAATGGTTCCTCGTGCCCAGACTGAACCCACCCTGATGCAGCTCTGATCCGTTCCCACGTGTGCTGTTCCTGGACCCCAGCAGCAGAGCTCAGCACCTCCCGCTCACCTCCCCACCTGGGGAAGCTGTGCAGAGCGGTGAAGTGGAACAGGGAAACACATGGCTGTGGGCAAGAACAGACAGGTTGGGGCCAAGAAAATGAGGATTTTGACCCTGAAAATGAGGCTTTGCAGGTGAGGACTCTGGACTGAGGCACAGGGAACCTTCCCCCGGCTCAGGGGAAGGCTGCACCACCCCAGAGCATGCAGGAGATGGCCACCTCTTCACCGCGGCATGAGTGGCAACTCGGCGGCTTGGCAGGGTGGGGGGCTTTTCCGTGCCTGGGGCTGTCTGAGGAGGGGGCAGGCTGCCTAAAGCATCTCCCCTCCTTCTCCCGTCCAGGTCTCTGTGCTCCAGCGGGGCAGCTGGGGCTCCGCTGCAAGGACACCCGGGGTCAGCGTGTGCTGTGCTTCCATGGGCTGCTACGAAGAGATGGCATTGGGATGCTCCGTGGAACACCCTGCTTCCCCTGGGGGATGCCATTTCCCATTTTCCCACTCGGCTACCATGCAGCCATGTTTGTGTCAGAGGGGAAGGCTCTGCTCCAGGCCCCGGCTGAGGTGAGGCTGACACTGCCCTACGAAATCCCTCCTGCTACACAGCTGTGGGATTCTGGGAGAAGGTGAGCACACAGGGTGTGTGCAAAGCAGTAACATTTGAGCACCTGTCTCTTGTCAGCATCCGTACCTTCCCGAGTTCACACTCCTTCTCTCTCCTCCTCTGGTGATATTTCTACATTTCTTCTCTCAGTCCAGGTTTCTCCTGGAGCAGAGAGGTTGTAAAATATGTTGGAAATACCTCTGGTCGTGCCACCGCTACACAAAGAAAACCTTTTGCTTCATGATTCAGGAGCTCTGCCCAGACTTATTAAGCACATTACCCAGGACTAGGAGCCAGGAACTTCCAGAAGCTGAATTTCAGCTCTAGAGAAGAGTTGTTTTGTGATCTGGGATGACCCCACCTTCCTCCATCACTTTCTCTGTTGGCCAAATGCGCAGTGAAACGCCGGCCTGCCTGAGGTGAAGCTGAAGGACTTGTTTCTCTTGGTAAGTGCTTGGGCTGGCAAAAGTCACTCAGTGCCTGCCAAACACTGCACCATGAGGGTTGTCCCTGGCTCAGATGACTCGTCCAGTTGTCCGTGCCCCCGTGACAGCCCTCTCTGCAGCGAGGTTGCCCTGGCCGACGTCAGACAGCGGGCAGAAACCAGAGCGGAGCAGATGGGTTGGTAGCTGGGCAGAGAGAGGGGCTGGATATAGGCCTAGTGAGAACACTGGATTTGCGACCAAACCAGCTTCCCCTCCTGCCCGCTCCGTCGCTGGCGTCTGCTGCGCTGCGGGAGCACGGCCACAGCAGGATTTCCCTTGAGAGGAGGCACCGAGGACACGGCCCTGGGAGCTACGGGACCATGGCCGTGCCCCCAGCAGGCTGGTGACACCCAAGGTGGGGCGCGGAGGCCAGGGGAAGGCACTGGGAGAAGGGGGAGAGAGCAGCACCCAGAGACTGCATCAGGGGAACAGGAATTTATTTCCTTTCTCTTGAACACACTTTTGCTGGAGCCCTGCTAGTGCTGCCGGTGGGGCAGCCGCTTGCAGGACTGGGGAGAGTCCTGGGGGCTGGGGGCTCTCCTCTTTGGGGGGGGGGCCCACCGGTCGAGCAGTCCCTGCCCTGGTCATGAACAGAGGGTCCTGGGCTGCAGCCCTGGGCAGAGGGCCCTGCCGCCGCCGCCATTGGCCCCGGCTCCTCCCGGGGCTGCTCCTGCTCTGCAGGGACGGGCGTGGATGGGGGGCGGCCGGAACCCCCGCGTAGGGTGGCCTCCGACGTGCCAACTTCCTCCTCCCTGTCTGAGCCCGCAGGGCTGCTGGAGAGGGGAGTCCCCTCCCGGGAGCTGGTGGGGCTGGGGCTGCCCGCGGGGCTGTCGTCCTCCTCCCCGGCAGCGTAGAAGCGCAGCAGCCTCTGGGCCTCCTCGCTGCACTGGCGCACGGTGACGCTGATGAGGTCACGGACCAGCGGTGCCGTGTATTCCTTGAGGCCAGGCTGCATCCACTTTTCAATGGTCTCTCTGTCCAGCCCGCAGCAGCACAGGGTGTGCAGGATCTGCTTTTCTGCTGCCATCGCCAGCCACCACTGCTCCTCATAGATCGCCTCCAGCTCGCGGCGCAGCCAGGGCAGCACGGGCTCGAGGAGATGCTGGTGTTGCTGGAAAAGCGCTGCCCAGACCTCAGGCAGGAGGCCGCCCACGGCAGTCCTGGCCTCTGTCCCCGCAGCCCCCTGCTCTTCCAGGGACGGCATCCCCTGCTGAGAGGATGGAGGGGACGCTGCGGGGCAGTGGGGACTGCTGCTGGTCCCGTGGCCGGGAGCTTTGCCTGCCTGGCTGCCGGAGACCGATGGCTGTGCGGAGTCCATGATGGCACAATCCAGGTAGTCATCTTCTGCCCGCACAGAGAACTTGACCTTCTCCACCAGTCCCCTGCAGAGCGGGCAGTATGGTGTCCTCCTTGCCCACAGCAAGATGCAGCCCAGGCAGAACTGATGCTGGCAAGGCTGCACGAAGGCGACGCTCTTCCGAGCACGGTGGCAGATGGGGCAGCTCCACGCTGTCTGCATGGCCATGTTTGTGCTCTGTGGCGGGTCGGGGAGAGCTGAGGATGAGGACCTGCTCTCCGTCACTGGCACTGGTACTGCCAAAGGGTTTCACATGCTGCCAAATGGAGAGGGGACACAGTCACTAGCTGTCACGGAGAGGGGACGGAGGGAGAAATGCCCAGGCCGCTGGAGAACGACACCCTCCCCATGCCCCACGCCCCATCTTCCTCCCCACAGCCACCCCGGGGGGACGTTTCCTCGCATGCTCACCTCTGCTGCTGTAGGCTTGCCCGCGGTGCCCGACTGCCTGGACAAGGCAGGGCTGGGCAAACACAGGGGATGGCTGCGGGACGGGCAGTGAGAGCTGCAGACGGCAGCCCCTAAAGCACCCCCAGCACCAGGAGAAGCCTTGCTCGACCCTCCAGACTCGCTCAGCAGGAGCAGGGGTCCAGGCACGAGCCAGGCTGGGCCGCGCTCTGCCCGCGCCCGTAGATAAGCAGCGAGAGACGTGAGGTCACAGCCCATCACTCGCTGACGTCACAGTCCACTGCCAGGGCCATCTGTGCTCACCAAGCCCACCGGTGCTCCTGGCCAGCTGAGGTGTTGGTGCTCCTCAAGAGCTCCAGCAGTGGAGCCAGATCCAATGTGCGCAGGCAGGAGCGGTCGCTGCTGTCCCTCCAGAGCACGGCAGAAGGGCCACAGATGCCCTACTCACGGCTCCGGGCAGCCCAGGCTCGGTCACTGCGTGGGCCGTGCTGTCTCTCCGTCTGCTCCTGCCTCAAGCTTTCATAATCCTTTAAAGTCATCAGTCCAAGCACTTCTCTTTTATTTTAGGGGAGCATGATCTTTTAGCTTTCAGTCTGGCGGCGTGAGAGAGAAGGGTGCTGCGTAAGTCGCCCATGTGCGTCTGCCCGTTAAACTCTCGTGAGGGGGCAGCCCACGTTTTCTATTCACAGTTATTCTCATCTGCATCACCGGGAGAGGCAAACACATCCAGACATTCCAGGCCAGTCTCTGCACAAATCTTTGGCCAGTTTGGTTTTACCAAAATCAGAAGTTTTCCTCTCTACAGCCCCACTGGATTGTGGGGATGGGCACAACGACACTTGGCTCCTGTGTGCAGGGCTGCACTGTTTTTCTGTGTTACTCACCCAGTAAAACGGGTCCTCTTGACGCTGTCTAGCACCAGTTGGTCACTACAGCCAGAAATGAGTTCTCTCTGCAATTTTTATTTGCAAATGTTTTTTCACCTGCTTGTTTACAAGGCCAGGCCTCCATCCTGAGATCTCACCTCAAATGACAAGGGCATACTCAGAATGACAGCATTAATTTAGTCAAGTAATTTTGAATCTGTATAACGTAAATTTGCAAATTTACAAATGGCCCCAGGGTTCTGGGTGTGCAGCTGTGCTTGTCTTCTCCATCGGCCTTACCTCGTTTTGTTGAAAAGTTGCTCTCACCACATGAAGACTTCAGAATTTGAAGGCGAGCAAGCTTCGGTCACTCCCATCTTCATTCCTGACAAAATGGAAGAACCTTCCTGATCGTTCAAGCTACAGAACTAATTGCATAAAAAGAAATGTCTATGAATTATATAAATCTTAAAAGTTTGTGGACTGTTTGAAATGAAAAAAAATCATACTTGCAGTTTCTCAGTTTCCCTTGTAAGATGAGGCCACCCCTTGGCAACTGTGCATTTCCCTGTCCTACCTGATTCTTCACAAGTTTTGAAATTCAGTTTCTAGAGAGTTTAGAATGAGAGAATCATACAATCATTTAGGATGGAAAAGACCTTTAAGATCATCGAGTCCAACCACAAACCTCGCACTGCCATGAAAACACTGTCTCTGTGTGACTGCAGAGACCATGAAGAGAGTTGTTGCCTTGTGGCAAAACCTAGAGCAGCTTGAATGACCGAAACAGTTGAGTGTCTTTTGCGGATGGGTTCTGCATGGTTTAGTGGTGCACTTGGCAGTGCGAGGTTTGTGGCTGAACTCGATGACCTTAAAGGTCTTTTCTGTCCCAGATTGTCTATGGTTGTCTGATTCTAAACTCTTCAGAAACTGAATTCCAACAGAAAGTACAATGGCAGTTGGGTTGGGTTGGGTTTGGGTTGAGCTGGCTTCTGAGCCCGTGTTGCACAGCTGTAGGAACTGCAAAGCCATTAAACCACGCTGTCTTCTGCGCCGCACAGCACAGCACAGGACAGCACAGAAAGGAACAGAAAGGAAAAGAAAGGAAAGCAATAGCATAGAATAGAATAATGTCATTTGGAAAGGACCAACAGTGACCATCTAGTCCAACTGCTCGACACCTTCAGGGCTGAGCAAAGGCCAAACCGTGTCATTGAAGGCATTGCCCAAAAGCCCCTTCGGCACGGACAGGCCGGGGGCACCGACCGCCTCTCAGGCAGCCTGTCCCAGCGCCCAGCCCCCCTCTCGGTGCAGAAACGGATCCTCGTGCCCAGCCTGAACCTGTCCTGATGCAGCTCTGAGCCGTTCCCACGAGTCCTGTCCCTGGACCCCAGCAGCAGAGCTCAGTACCTCCCGCTCAAGTCCCCTCCTCGGGAAGCTCTGGACAGCGATGAAGTGGGACAGGGAAAACCATCGCTGTGGGCAGGAACAGAGAGGTTGGTGCCCAAAAAATGAGGATATGGGCCCTGAAAATGCGGCTTTCCAGTTGAGGACTCTGGACTGAGGCACAGGGAACCTTCCCCCGGCTCAGGGCAAGGCTGCACCAGCCCAGAGCACGCAGAAGGTGGCTGCACCTGCACCACGACACGAGTGGCGACTCGCCAGCTTGGCAGGGTGCAGGGGCCTTTCCATGCCCAGGGGTGTCTGGGGAAAGGACAGGCTGCCTAAAGCGTCTCCCCTCCTCCTCCCCTTCAGGTCTCTGTGCTCCAGCGGGGCAGCTGGGGCTCTGCTACAAGGACACCCGGGGTGAGCGTGCACTGTGCTGCCGTGGGCTGCTGGGAAGGGACGGCATCGGGACGCTGCCTGGATCACCTTGCTTCCCTCAGGGGCTGCCATGTCCCCTTTGCCCCGCTAAAGGAGAGACTTCTCCAGGGGGGAACAAACCCAGCTACTTCTGGGGAAAACCTAGCTGAGGGTAAACTTGTCAAACAAGAGGGCAGCCAGGGTGTGCTGAGGGATGAGATGTCCTGCGGGCTGTGGGAGAGGCCAGGAATGACTGTGTCTGCTCAGCACGCTCAGGGTGCTCCCCCATGCGAAGGACGCCAGGAGCCTGGGCTTGTGGATCCATCTTTAACCAAAAAGGCAGCCGTTTCTCCCAGGAGAGCCTCACCTCTGGCTGGCTTTGCAGGGCCAGCAGCACAGCACTCGCAGGGTCCTTCGCCATGTTGTCTGCTCCCTTGCAGATCGCAGTATGTGGATGGTCTGAGACGCAAAGGAACAGACTGAGGGGTTGGTGTCTTTCTCCAAGAGCTTGAGGGCTGCAACAGAAAGAGATGAGATGAGATGAAAGCCCACTGTCTGCAGAGACCCCCAGGCATCCCCTCCAGAGCACGCCAGGCCCACCCTTCTCTTTCCCTGGCCAGGAGGAGCAGGTGGGACACAAGGGTCAGTTGGAAGCTGCTGCTCCAAACGCCCCTGAGATGTTCCGCTGTCCGTGAAGCTTTTCCCTGGAGCTGGGCAAGGCATGGCAGCACGCGTCCCCGGTCTGTTCTCAGCTCCACCAGTGCTGCCCCCACTCACCATTGCAGACTTCACACAGCTTCTCCCCGTGTTGGTCCCTCATTTGCCACACGGCAAGCCCTAGGCACAGAGCTCCCATCAGACCCCCCCCACTCCCCAGCACGCACGGTCCCCAGCCCTGCCCGCTGAGCTGCACGGCCTCCCCCCTCAGCAGGGTGACCCCAGGAAGGACGGTGCCCTGGGGCCAGGCTGCCCAGAGAGGGACCGGGGGCGGTGGCTCACCAATGAACCTGATGACCGCCTCTCGCAAGCTGGCCTGAGCATCCTGCAGGTACGGCAGGCTCTGATCCAAATATTCCTCAATCCTGCTCCTGCCCTGCACTAGCTTCAGAGAGCACATGGGCATGGCCACATCAGAGAGGCTCCCCGGCCGCCGGAGCAGGCCCTCCTCCAGCACCCCCCGTTGCAGAGACCCGGGGGGCAGCCCTCGCCCCGTCTGGGCCCAGGGGCTTGGAGGTTGTCCTCACCAAGCACTCGCTGATCCTCCATGCCTGCTGGGTCCACACCAGGTGTCTGAGCTGTCTCCACCTGAGGAGCTCTGCTGCAGCCAGGAGGGCTTCCCTGGAGGCCTGCAGAGCAGCAGAAGCTGGGAGATGGCACCACGGCCCAGGGAAGGAGACTTGGCGTCTCCCTCCTCTTGGCTTTGTTCCTGGGGTGATCCCACGTTTAGGAAGCTGGGACGTGCCCTGGCCCACACAGCTTGGACTTTCTTCCCTGCACCGCTGCTGAGCTTTGACAGCTGTACCTTGGGCACGCTCTGCGTTTGGTCGCTCATATGAAAGAGCAGCAGGAGCAGGCCCCCTTACATGTTCTTCTTTATCTACCTCTCGCTGTTCCCCACCACAGTGCTCATCAGGTCTCTGCAGAGCCTGGTGGAGAGCTCTCTCAGCTGGCTGAGCTCCTGGTAGGAAGAATCGCAGCAGGACATCAGCAACAGCAGTTTTGTGCGCACGGCGAGCAGTAGTGTTTACGTGACTGATGGGAGAGGAGATGTTCCGGGGTCAGATTCTGCACACTGGAGCTGTGGGCCAGACCTGCAGCCACAGCTGAATGGTCCCGGGCTCGTGAACAGCCACTCCAGAGATCTCCTCCAGGCAGTGCCTGTGCCTCAGAGCGCTCTCCCAGACACTCAGCACTCCCCACCAGCGGTACCAGCCATGGTGGGGAAGAGCTTCCCACGGACGGGCTGAGGAGGAGACCGAGGGCTGATCCTCATCAATGACTCCCGGCCATGCCCCACCAGCTCAGCCTCAACCCCTTGCCTTGGTGTCTGGGGAGCACATCTGGTCCTGCCCTTCAGCGCAGCTGGGGAGCACTAAGGGCTGTGGCAGTAGATGCCAGGGAGAAGCTGGGCTGGGCTGCAGAACCCAGAAGCTGTCCCACAGAAGCCCAGGGCAGAAAGCAGAGGAGAATATGCTGGTTCGAGCGCTGCTCGCAGGGCTGGGCTGAAGGGCAGATGTCCTTTCCCAATGCCCATCTGCGGGGCTCGGGCTGCCCCATCAGCCTCACCTTGTCAAAGAGCGGTAGGAGCTTCTCTGCCAGCTGCACAGCGACGGAGCTGGCCTCTGTCTTCTTCAGGTGACCCATTACGTTTTGGGTGACCACCAGGGCCTGCTTCCTGATGTCTTCATCGCCATTCTGCAAGACCTTCATCAGGTCTGTCAAGAAGACCTTCGTTTTTCTGGCCTGTATGTAAAAGAGAACTTCCTTCTTATGAAAAGTTCCGTGCCTGCAAAGCTCCCCAGGCAGCCACCGGCCCCACCACGGCACGGAGGGCGCTTGGAGCAGTCACCCCACCGCCTGTCTCCCAGCCAAGTTCAAGCCACCACCTTAACCACTGCCCCAGCCCCTGGCTGCTAATATGACTCCCCTTGACTGAGCCCTGCTCACCATCTCGCCTCTCTGCGACAGCGTGATCAGGCCTGTGAGCACCAGGGAGAACATCGCCACAGCTGGAAACCTCAGAAACCTCCAGACTTGGTACATGGGAGCAAACTCCTCATCTTCCAAATCGCTAGAGGCCAGCAGCTGAAAGAAACCCAGCAGTGAGCGACCGGCAGAGCTTGTGTGTGAAGCTCACACACCCCGCAGTGTGAAAAACGTGGCTCCCAAAAGCATGTTGCGTCATTTTGACAGAAAATAAAACCCCTTGCTTTCTAATGCTGGAGTTGGATGAGCAGCCGGTGCTGGAGTTGGATGAACAGCTCCTTCAAGACATTCTCCAAAGTCTGGGGCGCAGAGAACATCACCTCCCACATGGCCAGGGCAGCGCTGCAAGTCAGAACGCTCTGTCAGCAGGGCCGCCTCGGCCACAGCAGCAGAGCCTGGGTCAGCCCCGCAGGACACAGACCCGGCCCCTCGGGTGGAATGCCCTGGGCAGCAGGAGAGGGCTGAGGTGGTGTCCCCATGGGGCTGGAGGAGCGTGGTGAGGGGGGTCTGGGCTGGCTCGGACAGCTATGGCTGCTGCGGGCCTGGGCGACCCACCCGAGCTGGGAAGCGTGGTGGGATGGAGGGCCCTGCTCCTCAGGGAGGTCCTGCGGTATTCCCGGGAGCAAGGCCTCAAGGCTGTCAGGACCAGTACCTGTCTCCTCGTGGAGCGACTTTCAACAGTGTCCTGACTACCTCCGTGGGGATCTTGTCAGCCCTCAGAAGAATGAGAGATTCTAGGCTGTGTGGGGCTGGTGCCATGGTGATGCTTTGCAGGTTTTCATGGATACAGCTGAAGATCTTTGGCACCTGGAGGGGACACAAGTGAGGATGGTGCTGCCGCTGCAGTGCAGCCATTTCCTCAGCTGCCCTTCCTATACCTCTCTGCTGCCTTGGGGTGGCTTCAGGTGCCCAAGACAGCTGGCTTTGGGAGGGAGGGATGGAGAGGAAGGCAGAACAGGGCCTGACAGGGCTGAAGGGCAGGGCAATCCAGCCACACGACACCTACATCCATCAGCCAGGAGGCTGGGTCTTGGATGGCCTCGTACAACATGTTGCTGGCACCCTCCTTCTCAGAAGTGCTGGCATCTGTCACAGCCTCAATGGCTGTGAGGATGACATCTGTTCTTTCAAAAGGTTGGATGTATTTTTCAAATGCCTAGGAGGAAGGAAGGAAGACATGTCACACCAAGGGCCCTGATGGTGCTGCCGAGCTGGGCAGTGCAAGCAGCCCTGGCGACAGATGCCCGGCAGTGCTGGCAGCAGTGCCCGCAGGAAATCTGGAAACAGGGGCTGCAGTCACTGCATGGACGAGGGAGGGGAGCTGGGCTCCCGGGCACAGTGTGCTGGCCCTGCAGAGAACCAGGGCTTGCTGCTGGCCAGGAGGGCTGGAGCTGCTGCTGGGACACTGTAGGGCAGCCCTCAAAAAGTCCCTGCTCAGGGACAGCAGGAACTCTCTCCCTAGGGACACTACCAACCCCATTGATTCTGGGTACCTTTGCTCGCTTAAGGCCCCTGTCGATGCCTCGGACAAGAGGCCCAGCAAGGGGGGAGCTCATTACCATGGTAATGTCACTGGTTTTGGATGAAGTAAGCCAGGAGGTGTTCTCAGCTTCCAAAAGCCTTTGGAGCTGTTGTGAGCCTCTGGCAGCCTAGGAATGGCTGAGGAGAGAGGGTACAATGCAGGGTCAGGGGAGGTGGTGGTGGACAGGTGTTAAACAAAGGGAGATGGGCAATGGGAACAAAAAGGGAACGTTCCTCAGGAATGGTGGGGAAGGATTAGGAAGAAGGGACAGCTTCTTGGTACATGCACTGGAGGGACCAGCTGGATCTGCTCTTCACTGACAGGGAAGAAGTGGTCTGGGGACACAGCAATCAATGGTAGCTGCAGCCGCAGGGCCGATGCAACAGCCGGGTTTGAGATCCTGAGAGGATTGAGGAAGGAGAGCAGCAGAGAACTTAAAAAGGAAACTTTTTAAAAAGAAAAAAAAAATAAAATATAGGGAAAGAAAATAAAAGAGAAACTTCAAAAGAAAATATAGTAAAATACTATCGAACCGAGTATGCGCAGCGCCCCGGAGGAAACTCACGGGCAAATGAGGAAGACTACCGAAAGAGATGAAGTAACGACGAAAGACCACCAGAGACCACCCGGGAGCTGTAATACACCTGCGTAAAGGAGATTTTTAATATATTCATACACTCTCGGAAATATTTAATATGTATACTACTTCTCATAAAATGATTAACATGCTTATTGTAGTTGTATTTAACCTGAAATTAAAGGGTGTTTGGCACACACGTTTGGAGGAGAGATCCCCCATGTGCCCAGTGCCGTAATAAAGGATACCTGGTTGACAGCATACATTGTACTGTTAGGTTATTACCGGATCTTTGAATCACTCTAACCAGCATTTTCCCTTTTTGACTAGAAAATGAAAATCTTCAACAGCAGATAAGCCTGAATTAAACATCAGTCAAATCTGGACCCAACATGGGGTGTGCGTTACGATATCCACAGATCTGGACTTGACTCTTCAAAGCAATTATGCACAAAGGAAAATTTTAGGTTTCTACGCAGAGTTTTAACTAGAGTCCTGGCAATTGAATTTGGAACATGAAAGGTATCAGCACTACAGTGCCATGTGCAGTAAAGAAAACTGCTCTTGCAGTTCAATTCCAACAGCGCATCGTCAACCAAAACAAAGCTGCTGTGTTTGAGGAACATGGGTGGAAATCTCCCCTGCCACGCTGAAGTGACGCTGGGTGATTTCTTCACCTTGTAGCCTCTTTCCTCAGGCTTGGTGAATCTTTGGCAGAGGCTGAGGCAAAGGCCCATGGCTTTCTCCTGTCTAACAGGGGATGTCTGAGTCTTCACATGGTGGTTTGTTGTGGGGCACTGCCTGCACCCTGGATTTGCCTTCATAAATGCATCCCTGTACTAGAAAAGGAAAAGGAAAAGCACCAGTCAGGCCAGCCATGACAATGGACTATCCACAGGGCAACAGAGTGCACTGCTTGTAAGAGGATTTAAGACAGTAAAGAATCATTAAATAGCTTGATTTTTTTAACAGTTTAATCACGTGCTTAGAGTCTGATTGCCAACAAAAAAGAACAAGAGAAACAGGACGATAAGTAGAGTTGTATTTCAAAAAGCGAGGTTTCTCTTTCCTCACCTGATGGTCTATGACCCAGAGCAGGCTGAAGTTCTGATCCTGCAAACTGCTCCCCACTGCTTCTCTGCTCACCCTGGGGAACAAGGACAGCTTCTCCCATTCTTTTGCAGGTACAATACTTCCAGTTTTACATTGCCATTTGAATGAAATGGAAACATACATTTAGCAATACATACAGAATGATGCTACCAGACCAGGAACAGAAAAAAACCCCACAACCAGGATCACCTCATTTTCAGGAACTTCGGATAGATCATCCCCATGTTCCCAACAAAATGTGCCACGCTGCGTGGCTGCATCAGATCCACCGGGAACGTGCAGGGCTGTCTTTGGCCTGGATCACACAGCACACAGCCCAGTTTCTGTTATATTCTCGCTCTGAGACAGCGAAATGAACTAAGCCAGTCTACACAGAAGGGCAGGGAGGAAAGGTCTGGATCCGACACAGGTTGGGGGGCAAGGGGAAGGATCGGAAGTTTCTTCTGCAGCTGCACATGTGCCCGCCCTCCCACCCAGCTGCCCTCCGTCCCAGCCACAGCACAGAGACACACCGATGTGTCATGCACACGCCCGCACCGAAACACACGCAGAGGGAAAACACCCCTTAGGCATCGAACACAGAAACAGCGCTGGAAACCTTGTCCTCTGGCAGAGTCACGGCAGGGTTTCCCCAGGTCACTGCACAGCACACCTTGCAGCAGGATCACCAGCGCCTGTGCGTCATGCGCTGTCATTTCCATCTCCATCTACCAGCCGGCACTTGCTGCCTCCAGACGGCAGCAGGGGTAAAAACAATTCCATTTACCAGAAGCACAGAAATGCCTATTATTAATTAAAATCTTCAGGTAACGCTGAACAACACACACGCTGTATCTTCAGAGCAGGGCGAATGGATTAAATCTGCACACTCAGGGCTGCGACCCCTCTCCCCTCGCCCCTTTTCTCTCTCCCTCAGCCCGGCCTGGGAGCTCATCTCACCAGGGAAGGTTCACTAGGGAAGGACACCAGCCTCACCGAGGGACAGGGAGGGGATGAGGGGATCAGGGGGAAAGGAAACACCCAGAGGAGCAGATCCGCCCTCCCTTGGTCAGACCACAGCCCGCTGGTGCCTGTGCCCAGGGGCTCCGTCTCCGTCCTCTTCCCCTCCCCAGCTCTGGGCTCACCCCCGGGGCTGTCCCGGCCAGGCCCGGCTCCAGCAGAGAGCTCCCCCCTGCCCCCCTGGCATGGCCAGCAGGCAGCAGAGCCCCCAGTGCCCGCCCCAGGGCCCCGCTCCCCTCACGGGCAGCCCCAACCCTCACCTCAGCTGGGGCCTGCAGCAGAGCCTGCCCCTGCCACACCAACATGGCCGGTGGCAGCCCCTGCCCCGGGTTTACAGCTCCCAGCATGCCCCGGGAAACAACACGGCCACCCGGTAGCCCCAAGAAGGACAGAGGGATGGGACAGGACAGAGGGTTACTGAAATAAGTTGGGAGCTGGGCAGAGAGTGGAGAAAGGAAACCCCTGGTGAGGAGCAGGCACAGGGACAGGGAGTGGGGGAGGCAGGGCAGGGGCAGGGGGTGGCCAGGAATATTGTGGTGAGCAACAGGACAGGGGGACAGAGAGCAAAGGAGGGCAGGAGGAAGGACAGGGGGTCAGACCGACACAGGCTGGGCGAGGGAGCAGGACAGAGGGAAATGGATGGGAGGAAACAGAAAGGGGAGAGGGAGGGGCAAAGAGGAGTAAACATGGAAGAGAAGCAAACGATCTGCAGAACAGCCAGGACTGTGAACCAGCAGCTCAGTGCCTCTTCTCTCAAAAGGTGTGAACACTGCAGCTGGTAATGCCAGAAGCAGCTGCAGGAGCCAGGGGCCTGCTGCTGCCCCACTGTAATGGAACCATTCTTCCCTTGGAAAGAAGGGCTATTGTCTGTGTTTAATTAGCCTCCCTTCCATCAAGTATTTTTTTAATTAGTGCATGACAAGCATTATGTTAACATTTAACCTAAGCTTAAAGACAGGATATCGTGGCCACCTGCACTATCCGTTTAATCAAGGACAAATGCTCCTTTTTGAAGAAACAAAAGAAAGTCGGTAGAAGAAAGTAGCCTTAAGTTGTCCTTAGGTGACATGTGACCAGATGTGGATGAAAGCAGTTAGGCTACTTCATCCAGGAATCACAGAATCACAGAATCACAGAATGGTGGGGGTTGGAAGGGACCATCAAGGACCATCAAAAGAGAAAGACACACGCAGAACGGGTCTGAAAAGGAGCCAAGAACAACGATGCCACATCATTAAGCAACTCATGTAGATTAGAATGAATAAGTATTAGATAGATAGAATATGCATGAATTTAATGTGTAAATGCAATGGAGAAGCCGGCACTGGCTGTGCTTGATTTGTGGGAAATCCACTGAGCACCCAGGCCTGGGTGTGTGAGGCTTGGCTGATTGCACACCGGGTACAGAATCCGCTTTTCAGACAACACTGTCACCTACTCCGCAATCGGTGACATCAGAAGAAGCGTCACATGCAAGGTGACTTCACGTACCCGATGAGCTACTCAAGGACATGGGACATCACCAGCACCTGCACAAGCCTGGGGCCGGCTCCGACGCCAACAGCTGCTCAGACACCAGTTACCTCACGAGCCCCTGCACGGCAGGAGCCTCGTCACTGCCCACACCCTGGATTTTTTACCTCCATCTCTTTCTCCCACCTCCCCGTGCTCACCTCTCTCCAAGGCACCTTTCTCACCTGCTCCACGGCCTCCCAATGATTCTGTCTGTCTCGGTGTTTGTGTGGGAGATGTTACCTCAGTTACCACTGTCCCAGCTGGGTCACCTGTACCTCCTTCTCTTCTCCCTCTGCTGCCATCATGACCTCATCAAGAGTCGGATGCAACCTCAGAGGCCCCTTCATGCTGCCTCCCTTCTGCTGGTAAATCCTGTTCCTGCAAGAGAAGTGACAACCGGTCGGTCACTGAGGCATCTCACCTGCATCTTCCTGAGCTGGACAGCTGGTGGGACCTGTCACCACCAGCCCCGTCTGTGCTTGAAGTCTTCTCCTGGCACAGGCGCAGCTCTGGCTGTGCTTGGTGCGTGCCGTGCTTGCTGAAGGAGAACAGCAACACCCCGAGTTGCTCCTGGGCAGTGTCCTGCTGGCAGAGCTGGTATCAAGGCAGGCTTGCTGTAGGTTCCAAGGCTGGTCCAGGGGTGCTCCCAGTCCCCCAGCTCGGCCGCAGGTCCCACATCTGTCTCCTGGGAAAGCCTGTTCCCAGCTGTGAGCCAGGCCAAGAGCATGGGGCACAAACAGCCCCCATCCCCGAGAGCCCCAGCCCCCAACAGGCCTCTGCCCCCAAACTACTCAAACTTCCAAACAGGCTCTCCCTCTGACTGTACTGTCTTCAGTTTTGAGGAGCGAGACTGTGTGCTCCCACATTCCGCAGTCCGACCTAAACTGTAAAGAGAGAGATTTGGGCTACAGAACAAAAGATTTTCCATTACAGAATCTCAGCCACCAACTCCCTTATTGTCGTCACTCACCCACAAAAACTGTGTTGTAAAAAATCTCACAGCTAATTAAAATTAACCTTTCCTTCCCAAAATTTTGTTCTTCTCATACCCTCAGACTGATGCGGTAATCATCATAGAATTATTCTGTAATCACTGCCAAAGGCAAAGGAGACATGGCAGCCCCTGGGGAAGAAGGGTTACCCAGGGAGCATCCCAATGCCATCCCTTCCCAGCAGCCCACGGCAGCACAGCACACGCTGACCCCGGGTGTCCATGCAGCAGAGCCCCAGCTGCCCTGTTGGAGCACAGAGTCCTGGAGGGGAGAAGGAGGGGGGACGCTTTAGGCAGCCTGACCCCTCCCCAGACACCCTCAGGCACGGAAAGGCCCCCGCGACTTGCCAAGCTGGCGAGTCGCCACTCGTGCCGCGGTGCAGAGGCGGCCATCTCCTGCATGCTCTGGGCTGGCGCAGCCTTGCCCTGAGCCAGGGGAAATGTTCCCTGTGCCTCAGTCCAGAGTCCTCAACTGCAAAGCCTCATTTTCAGGGCCAAAATCCTCATTTTCTTGGCCTCAACCTGCCTGTTCTTGCCCACAGCCATGTGTTTCCCTGTCCCACTTCACCGCTCTCCACAGCTTCCCGAGGAGGGGACGTGAGAGGGAGGTGCTGAGCTCTGCTCCTGGGGTCCAGGGACAGCACACGTGGGAACGGCTCAGAGCTGTGTCAGGGCAGGTTCAGCTGTGCACAAGGATCCGTTTCTGCACCGAGAGGGCGACCGGGCGCTGGGACAGGCTGCCTGAGAGGCGGTTGGTGCCCCCGGCCTGTCCGTGCCCAGGAGCCCTTTGGGCAGTGCCCTCCATGCTCGGCTGTCAGGCCGGGCCAGCCCTGCAGGGCGGGCGGTTGGACGGGGCGATGGCTGCTGCTCCCTCCCCAGCGGAAGCTCCCTGATCTGCCGTGTCTACAGGGTCACAGGGAGCACCCAGCCCACCCTGTGGAGTTCATCACCACATCGCCTGGGAGCAGGGCAGGGACCGGCGGAGGGGAGAGCGGCCCCTCAGGCAGCCAATAGCGGAGAGCAGCACCTCAGGGGAGGGTGGGCCCTACACCATGGCAGAGCGACAGCCCAGGTAGCCAATCAGCGGTCACATTTCAAATGAAGGGCAGGCACCCATTAGGGCAGGCTGAACACAAGGGTGCCAATCGGAGGCAGCGTCACCTCAGGGGAGGGTGGGCACTGCATCTGAGCAGAGTGACAGCACTGTCAGCCAATGGCAGGTCATCACTTCAGGTGAAGGGCGGGCACTGCATCCCAGCAGCCTGACCACTCCGGGGCCATTCAGAGGCAGCGTCACCTCAGGGGAGGAGACTGACAGCCCTCCTGACTTATGCCGGCCAAGACTACATGGGAAGGAGGCGGGCCCCGCTTGCAGTCAGGCCCAGCTTCACCTTGGCTTTGCACCTCCCAGATCAGATTCCAGGCCTTACAAATGACGCTCTGGACCCTTACAATGAGTCTCTGAACCTGAGAAGTGTGTCTTGGCACTTCTGAATGAGGGCTTTGTGGAATTATTAGTAAAATTAAGGTTTTACATCTGAAGATTGAGGTTCATATGAAAAACGTAGCAGAGTTCACCCTTTGAGGGAAAGCATGAAATCAAAAGGAGCTCTGAGGATGGGACACAGCTGCAGCAGGCGTGAGAGGAATCCACTCACACAGCAACTCCCTGCAATGTACCATAGAGGACGGAACGGAATGGAGACTCCGTGGCCCTGCTCCGTGATGATAAAGCAGGAAGAAATGGTCCTCTAGAACTGATCAGCAGCTCATCTGGCCCCCTGAGCCAACAGGTTTTCGAAACCTTGCCAAAGTGCTATCCTCTCGTGAACTTTGCTCATTTTAATATCATTTTAATACCAAAACACACCTCCATCCCAAAGGCGACCTGCCTCTGAGGTGCGACCACCCCTCTTCGAGTCTGCGCTCTCGATTTTTCGTAAACTGTACCTTTAAACGTGAAGTGAGAGAATTTTACGCCAATCATGATAAAAGGTCTGTATGACTACAGTCACTCAAACTCCACCTTAAAGCTAGAAAGGATGTAAAAAAACCTAGGGAAATGGGGATTTTCGGAGAAGATAACACCGTAGATCTTCGGAGAAAACGGAGATAACACCATCAGCAAGTGAAGGGAAACTCCACCTCAGAGTGCCTCTGACAACCAGGACTGGCCGACGGGCTGAGCCTTGCTTCTCCTCCCCTTGGGACGCCTTGGGTGAGACTTCAACTAAGCGCTTTTCTCAGGAATAGTTACTATAGCGAGGCTGTATTATTTATAACCTTTTCACGCGTTTTATATTTGCACGTGCTTTCTTGCAGACAGTCACTATCACCGGCAATTCAAAAAACCTCTATACCTCTCGCACAAATAAAACTGCCCTGTTTCAGTAGCCAGTTGTCACAGTTTCTCACTGAACGCGACCAAATGCGGCCGTGCTAGTTCATGAGCACGACTGGACTGAAGGTGCAGACTGCTATTATTGTATCCAGAATCATGGAAACGCGACTGGACTGGTAGTGGCATATTGGACATCAATCAGAATTTAAATGTAGCCGCAGCTAGCCTCTCACATTGGTGAAGAGCGTTAGAAAGCAAGGGGGTTTATTTTCTGCCAAATTAACGTGACAGAAAATTGGCATCATGGACAGGATTGCCATGGAGAAACTGCTGTAAATATATGGTTGTGTCCCTTCCCAAGTTGGGAAGGATTGGGCCCAGAAGTTTTGGAAGGACCAAGAGAAAGTAGTTAAATGTGTTAAACAGTGTCAGTTTTCACAAAAGCTCCGAACGGGTAAAGGTAAAGGAGTGATTTTTGCGGTGTTAGGCACCTGTTTATCCTGTGCACAAAAAGAAGCTAAGGAAGCCCCTGCTCCTACTCTGGTCTCTGCCGTAGAACATGCAGTTTTAAAATCAGAAAATGAGGTGCTGAAATCAGCATTAGCTTTCCAGAAGGAGACAGGAGAAAAATTGGAAACTCAGGTTAGCAAACTTACAAGCGTAAATGAGAAATTAGAAAACCAAGTTGATGAGCTCTTGGGTGAAAATCAGCAGCTTAGGATGTTGTTGGAAAAGGTGAATGGGCTTTTAGATAAAATGCAGCCTTCTGCCCAGGTCCAGCAGATTTGTAAGTTAATGCGTTACCTGAGCTCAGGAATGCAGACTGAAGATTTTTGGTGTAATATAGTGATGATCAGGAAGTCAGTGAAGTCGAAGGGACTTTTAAATCCCAAGTGATACCCTTGCAACCTCTAGTTAAAACTGAAACAGCTGTTGATGATGATGATGAAATCCATACCACTACACGTACCGTGCCATGGACACCGACAGAGTTGGAAAGAATAAAAGAGAAATACTCCAGGCAGCCAAGCGCATCAGCTGTTGAGTATGTGTGGCGAGTTTCTGCTGAAGGTGGAGATAGAATGATGTTAAGGGAGGATGAAGCGGGAGACACCTGGGGACCTGGAGTGTTTTTAACCACTATGCCAGGAGATCATTGTTATTCCCAAACCGCTCGAGCAGCCTACTGGGCAGACAGTATGGATCCGCGGGAAAGGGGAGAGCCATTAGAGATTAGAGCTAAGGGTTACTCTGACCTGTCTGCAGCAGTACGAAAAGCAGTTTGTCTCAAAGCTATGTATGACCGGGAGGAGTTTCGAAAATCCCCAATGTTAGCTCCTATTGACCCGGACCGACTAGTCCCTCTCATCCGAGGACTCACCGATTGCCTTAAGCCATTTACGGTCGAAACTCGAAACCGCATACGGGAGATCTGTGATAACCCTAACCGTGGTCGGGGTCGGCGTAACTATATACCCACTTGGAATGAATTTGTACAGGAAATAGACAAATACGGACGCCAAATGGGCTGGGCTACCTTAACTGGTGAAAAGCCCCCCGATCCTACCTGAAGGATTCGCCAGGTCCACATAAACAACTCCAAATCTCATCAAATGCATACTCAAAACCCTAAACCTGACGGGAGATTTAAACGTGATAATGAGCGAAATGAGTTGTGGCGTAAAGCCCTGGACTTGGAGGTACCTCGACAGCTCCTGCATGGCGTCCCTACGGAAGATCTCCATGCACTGGTCCAATCCTTAACTAGAAAAAATAATTTGCTTGGGGTAAAGCATCCAACCGGAGAATCTCTTGGTTATGACAGTGTTGTGCCTTCTGCACCAGGATCTAACTTGATTGATTTGTCAGAGTCCCAGCAAAAAAACTCCCATCCCTGGGGAGGGCAGTGAGCCACCCCGCCCGGCGAGTACTAACAATTCAATGGCTCCCTGGTAAAATCAACGAACCTATTATTGCCCTTCCTATTGGACCCCGGAAAATATTAAGCGAATTTCTCATCGATACTGGGGCCCAAATGTCAGTAATCACTAATAAAACAGCACAGCTTTTAGACATAAAACCCACCCGACGCAAAGAGAAATTTATGGGGATTGATGGTGTGCTAAAGACATGCCCCACTGCAAAAGTTACCCTCTGGTTACCAGGAGAACAGAGAATGACCAGGAAAGAAGTGTTAGTGGGTGCTACACTAAAAATGAGGCTTTAGGACATGAAAAGGGGGCTCTAGGCCCTACAAGAGGGGTTTGGGCCATGAAAATGTGGGTCTGGACACTCAGGATGGCATCTTGGAAGCGAAAAAAAAGGCTTTTTGTTCTAACAGTGGGGGTTGAGAACCTCAAAATTAAACTGTGGGCTCTAAAAGAAGGCTATGGAGAATAAAAGAAAGGCTCAGTTCCTGAAAACTAAGGGTTTGGCCCTCCAGATGAGCCTCTGGGGACTCGAAAGGGCTCCAAGGGTTCCAGGAAATGGGGTTCCATCAGGCTGGTGGCCAGTCCCCACTGGGGTTCCCCAAGACTGCGTTCTACAGCCAGTGCTCCATCATCTGTTTCTGAATGCTCTGGACACAGGAACTGAACGCTCACGGATAAAGTTTAGATGCAGATACAGGCACAGACAGAGATAAAGGCATAGGGACAGATACAGGCATACGAACAGGCAGAGGGAGAGGTGTAGGTGACGGGGTGTGTATTCTTCTTTCCTAGTTCTTTCTACCTAATGATTATGGTCATTTGGGACCAAGAGTGGGCAGAGACAGCAGCATTTGGTGCTGTTGTTTTCAAGGTCAACAACGGTGTTTTGCCTAAAAGAACAGTTTCTTCCGACAGACACACACATTTCCTCATTTCTGATGGGAACCCAGCTGGGGCTGCCTGCTGCAGCCCACAGCAACATCTCCAGTGACAAACGCGGTGGCTTTGCCTTTTTCCCTGACAGACCACTTCAGAAATAAGCCTTCTGGGAGAGAGACCCTAAGTCCTTCTGCATTTCCAGGATGTGTACAACCTTGATGGGGTGATTTCTCGAAAGTTTCTCAATCTCTGTCTTCCGTATGGTACCTTTTCCTTCAGTGGTATTTAGCAGAGGTTTTTTCAACTCATCTACACAAATGAGTCAGTTACTAGCTTTTCCAGAGTGTCGCAGGCAAAAATTGCTCAGTCCGCGTGGCTTAAAGCAAATGACGATCCAAGCGCTTTACTGGTAATGTAAACAACATGAAATTAAGGAGAAAGCTCCAAACTAGACACTTTCTAATGTCAATAAACACCATCAAATTTTCAGACACCCTTTGGAGCAAACACAAAAGAGATTTCTGAAGCTCTACAAGCCTTTCCAAAGGAAAGGTAAGCCAGCTGCAAAGCCCTGGTGAGAACTCACCTGTAGTAGCATCCAACCTAAACCTCCCTGACACAACTTCAGGCCATTGCCTCTCGTCCTATCGCTAGGATCTTTGGTGACATGGCTCTCTCCTCCACAAGGTTTTTCAGGGTAATTTCCAGCTCTGTGATGATTTCTGTGGCTCTGCCCAACAGGATAATTCTTCCTATATCCCAGAGCATATGGTGAGTTTTCTCCTCTGGTCCCAGGTGGACCAAAGTCATCTGGAGAGAAGTTCTCTCTGTTTACTGGAGCTTGGCACTGAGTGCCAACAGCATAGCCCTCATAAAACTTTTCATACTGTTATACTAAGCAATAAAAAGGGGAATCAAAATGTGAAATGCTAACTCAAATTAACCAGACTGTTGCTGTTACAGGTATTTTTGTAAAGCCCTGCCCTTACTAAGTTTAAAATTAACTATAGAGAATAAGAAACAGGGTTTTGAACAATGTTGCTGTTTCATAAGAGGGATGTACCTGTCCTAAGTAAAACCAGAGAGCGATGATTCGTAGGAATAGCTAACGAGCTATGAGAAGCTGCTGAGATTGCCAAAAGAAATAGATAACTAGGTGAAAGGCAACTCCAGCAGGGGGAGATTGATTGCGACCACAGACTCACGGACCACCTACCCCAATTCTACCCCAGACTCAAAGATGAAGAAACCGAGCATGCATACTAATTTACATGCTGGACGAAGAGACTTTGACCAGATGCAGACAATCCAGCAACTACACCTATTTGGTTTCTAGCCTGCTCACGTTTGTCAGGAGGTGAAGGATGTCATTACAGGGAAGCTTTAGTTAAAGAGACACCTGCTCCTCAAATCCTGTTACCAAATTGTAACTATCCTTTAACATTGATCACTGCCATATCTGAGCTGGTAACCTGCACAGGAAACATCAGGTTTGGACTTTGTCTTTTCCCTGATAAAATAAGTTTGACCTGTAGTACAATTATAGTTTGACCTGTATTACAAAAGGACATCAAGAAACAAAACATGGCCAATATGAGAAAATGTGTGCTGCAGGCAAAGGCAAAAGGTGAACATCCTATTTAAGCAAACCCAGTTTAGAACTCCTACAAGTTTTAGGAAAAGTTTTAGAATTACATTTGTCTCCGTTTCATTGGGCATGTTTACCATCTGCAATGAAAAAGTGTATGGGGAAAAAGGCTATGTCATTTTTTGCTTGTGTTAGAGGCACTTTCAGAGAATGACAGAATCACAGAAGGAAGGGACCTCTGTGGGTCATCTAGTCCAAGCCCCCTGCCAAAGCAGGGTCACCTAGAGCAGGCTGCACAGGACCTTGTCCAGGCGGGTCTTAAATATCTCCAGAGAAGGAGACTCCACAACCTCTCTGGACAAGTGAGAATGCACACGCACAGCCCATGCACACCAGCTCTCGGGAAGACCCTCATAGAGCCCCTCACTCACCTCACCCCTGCCAGTCCCCCAGTAAGTGGTTTTGAGGATAGGCACTGTTCCTGCCGCAGTGCCTGCTGGCCCAGACCCCCACTCGCTCCAGCAGCTGCACTGAGACCCGCCCCCTCATCGCACTAGCTGCACTGACACCCACTCCAGTAGCTGGCACCACAAGCCAGGGGTGCCTACACCCCCAGGCTGACTCCAGTAGCTGGCACCCAGCCAACCCACGCCAGCCCCCACAAGCTGGCACTCAGTCAGTTCACACACACACAGCACAGAGAGCGAGATGCCACAGGGAGATAGTCAAGAAAAGATTTAATAAGAAGCTAGAAGAAGACAGGACAGATGTCATCTGTGTCCTGCAACAAGTCACTTGCCTCTGGAGAGTCTGCTGTCATCGGGTGGTCATCTGAGACTTCTTCAGCAAGATTAGAGGGGACAGAGCCTCTTGTGCCATCAGGCAGCTCTCCCACATACCAACCACCAGAGGTGTAAACGCAGTTCAGGCCACTCATTGGGACCATCGAAAGGAACATAGCTCGACCGAGTGCTCGAAGCTCTGCCAGTTGTTTTCTCACCGTCTTCAGGAGGATGGACTCCTTGTTTATGCCCAAGGCATACTAGCATAGCCTGGAAATGACACGCTTGGACCTTTCTCCTTCCACCCGTACAAGTTCCTGAAAAAGCTGCCGGTGTTGGCATTTTAGCTCCTTATTCCGCTCATACATTTCAGTCACCTGGACTTGAATCAGCTGCAGGGTTTCTTTGTGTTCCCTGTGTGCTTCTGCCTGAGCCTTCTGCAAACACGTGTGTTCCTCCTCTTTCCTTTGGAGCGCTGACTTTGTCTCCTCGTGTTTCTTCTCCAGCTGTTGACTTCTGCCATTTCTCATGTGCCTTTCAGTTGGTGCTCTGTCTCTTCCAGCTGGATCTGAAGACAGACCTTTGTTCAGGTGGCAGAATCTCACTCCTCTGCCACTCGCCTTAGGTGCCCTCTCTGCCAAACCCATCTGCCCACGCAGGCGAGTGATTTCTTCAGCCAGTTGGGTGTTTTTGTTTGTCGTCTCCGTAAGCTGCACCTGTAACTCCTCACAAGTTGGTAGCCCTCTTCATCTGCAGCTACTTGTGCCTGAAGGTCTTCAGCTGCCCTCTGTGAGAAGTCATCCTGCTCGTCCTGTGCCAGCAAAGCTCCAGTGGGTTCTCCCATTTCTGCAGCCCTCTGCTGAGGAAATGATGGCCTGCACAGTTCCTCAGCGGACCTTTGGATGGGCAGTGGCACTTGAGTATTGACCAGTTGCCTGGCTATTCCTTGTAGCTGCTTGCTAATGAGACCCAGCTTAGCCGTCTTCTGCTTCAGCCTCTCCAGTGCCTCCCAGTCTCTAGTATTGATCAGGGAAACGATGTTCTGCAGTTGCCTGGCTCTGTCTTGCAGCTGCTTGCTAAGGAGACGCACCTTAGCAGTCTTCTGCTTGAGCCTCTCTTCCTCTTCCTGCACTTCAGGAGAGCTTGCCTTCCTCAGAAGACTGTTTTCGTCTTGAAGGACACTGCATTGTCTCTCAGGCTCCTTCAGGGCACTCTGGAGGTGGGCGTTCTTCTGCAGCAGCCTGCTGTGACTGCCACCAGGCAGATAGTCGTCCTGCTGCCCGACAGTCTGAACACCCACCTCTGCCACAGACCGCTCGCTGCCGGCCCTTCCGTGTGGCAGGGAGCCAAAGCTGTGTGGCACCAAGTCTTGCCCCACAGCTTCCAGCAAAACCTCCACACTGTTCCCTTCCTCCTGGAGACAAGCGTCTCTTAAGCTCTGGTGGGTTTTCTGCTGCGCATCTCCATCACAGGAGGAAGATGCCGTGAGGCTCTCCAAAGAGCAGGGCCCGATGGCCCCAGTGCCCAGGAAGGTAGGAAGGCAGTGCCAGGCTGTAGCCTTGATCCTGGCCTCATTGCAGGAACTGGTCTCCTCAAACTGCTCCGAGAGGTACTTTTGGAAGAGTCTCCTCTGCAGGAGCAGTTCCTCTTGGGGGCGGAGGATGTGAGCAGCCTGCTCGCCATTGGTCTCGCCACGCAGCTTTCTGAGGACGCCCTGGAGCTTACCATGGGCCTCGCTGCTCCCCCCGGCTCTTCTCTCCAGCTCCTTGGCCAGCTGCTGCTGTAGGTGCCGTGCCTGACGGACGGCATCATCGCGTTGCTGCTCCAGCTCCTCCTGCAGCTCGTGCAGCTCAGCCTCCTTGGAGCGCAGCAGATGGCAGATCTCCACTGACCGCTGTCGCCGGTTCAGCTCCTGCAGCCGCTGGAGCTCCCGCGCCTGCCGCTGCTCCCATGTGGCGTGCAGCCATTGGGCCAGGAGCCGCTGGTCCCGCTTCACCGCATCCTTCAGCTCGCATGTCTCAGCGATGAAGCAGCAGAGCAGCTCGTGGCAGTGGCTTTGTTTAGCCTCCAGCTCAGCCCGCAGCCTCTCCAGCCGCTGCTCGTGCTTGTGACTCTGCGCCGGGCCCTGGTAGGGCGAGGGGCGGCTGCGCGGCACAGAGCCCCGTCCCACACCGTCCTGGCTCATGGCTGCAGGGATGGCTAAATGATGCCACCAACAGCCACCAACGTCGCCTGTCACTGCCTGTCACAGCTGTGGCCAGGTGTGGGCGTGCAGGAGTAGAGACAGCATCTGCAACCAGACGGGGTGGGCGAGGACGACTTTATACACCTGGGCTGAGCTCACAAAGGAGGGGTGGGGCGCGCGGCCTTATAAGGTATGCCCTGGTGATGAGCTCACAAAAATGGTGTCACCTAATGCCATCTCCTGTAAATGTACAGTTGTGTTCATTGTCCTGTGAAGTCCTTTTGACTAGTCTGGCTTGGAACATCAGCAGACATTTTGGTTAATTTAATTGAAAATGCCATCTGCCGGGTTGTAAGAGCTGCCAGTTTCCCTCTCCACACCCTCAAAATCCCCTGCCATGTCACATCACCCTGGGTCCCGTTACCTTCTGGGGCTCCCTGGGTCAGGAATGGTGGTGCTGGGATACCGGTGCCCATGGGGAGCTAGTGGCCATGCCATGTTGGCCGCAATGGGGTGGGCCTTAGCCCCAGGCCTGGCTGACCCCATCCCCACAGTCCCTGGGGCCTTGCAACCCCCTCCCAGTGTCCACAGGGTCCTGACTGCCCCCTCCCACCACAGCATAGCCCCTCTGGGGACCAGCCGGCACAGGCACAGGGCACAGCCAGGGGAAGCTCCAGACATGCCACCCCTCTGGGCTTTCCCTCAATGTCCCCACAGTGCCACGACCGCCTGCACCAGGCAAGAACATGGCAGAGAACTGAGGACACTGTCATGGGTAGAGAAATGGCTCAGGGAGGTGCGGGAGGAGCATGTGGGAAGGGGAGGAATGTCCTCCCGAGGGGGGCAGGAAGAGTTGTCTGTATAAAACAACCTCAGCCAAGGCCTTGGAGAGCAGCTTCTTACCCGTGACCCTGCAATTGCCTCCTGCCGACCTGCAGGAAAGTGCTTGAGGATCAGGGGATGCTTTGGGGGTCCAAAAGCAACGTTGTCATGGGCTTGAGTTTTCAGCACAGGAACTCATCCATAAGCCACTGGAGGTACTCCTCACCACAGTACGCACAGCAGGCAGAAAGGGTTGTAGTCAGAGGCCACATATTTTCTGAAGAAATCCACCATCTTTGGACAAAGGATGCACAGGTAATCTTTTGTTTTGAAGCCACTGTGAAATAATGAAGGCAATTCTATTTGCTGAAAGGAGGAATTAAATAATACTTAAATCATTCCGTTATAGTATTTGCTGACTTCATATATTTCGTGAGCCCTTAGTACATAGCTTTCATTTTGGTTAGCAAGTCCTAAATACATCACAACACTTCTTACGTCTTTATATAAAATCAAAACTAGCCACTGGCCAAATTCATCAAGATTATTAGAAGTTAGAGTCATCCTCAGTAATACACAGTGCAGTCACTGACGCCTACAGATTTGGACAACAAACAGTGAAACACTACAAACTGGAAGTATTTACCAACGTGACAGCCTAAGTTTTCAGCGCAGCAGGACTTGTACAGTATAAGCACACTCAGTCTCAACCTGCCATCTGGTTCACCTCCATCTCTATCTTGTCTCCTGTCAGTCCGTGCTCTTCCCTCTGCCAGGCACTCCTCCCAGTCACTCCATCAGCTGCCAGTGCCTTTCTCTGTTCTCGTGTTTCGGTGGCAGGTGGTACCTTGAAAACATTGTCCCAGCTATGGGACCTGCACCTATTTCTCTCCTCCCGCCTCTTTGTGCTCTGGCTGCGTGACACTTTCTTTGACCTCAGAGGCCCTTTGTTCCTGACTCTCTCCTGCTGCTAAAGCCTGTTCCTGCAAGAGAAGAGGCAATTAGTTGGTGTCTCCTCCCTGCTGTGTCACCTGCATCTCTCTGGCCTGGGCAGCTGGTGGGATCTGTCACCATCAGCCCCAGCTGTCCTAGAAGTCCTCTCCTGGTTCTAGGTGTGCTTGGCATCGAACGTGGTTCCTGAAGGAGAAGAGCAAAAGCCAAAGTAATTCCTGGGCACCAGCCTGCTGGGAGAGCTCATTTGAAGGCAGGTTGGCAGCAAGCTCCAAGGCTGGTCCAGGGGTGCTCCCAGTCCCGAGCTCAGCCACAGGTCCCACACCCGGCTCCCTTGTTACCAAGAGGGATTTGCTTGCATTTTCCTTTTCTTGTAATTCGTGTGGGGGTGCTGGGAAAAGAGGCAGCAGAAGGACGCACTGGCTAAAACCCCTTCTTACTGCCAGCCATAAAGGTGCCTCTCAGCTGGGAGCACGAGAAGGACACCGTGTTACTGCTCTCCATTCCTTACAGGCAGCCTGAAGACTATTCACATATTCATTTTCATACACCACCAAAGTTGTAGCCTCATGTCCCAGCAGTTTGTTTAGAAAAACGTACATTTTAAAAACGTTTTAGAATATCAAGACATCATCTGAAGTCTCCAGCGATGTCTGAAATGTTTTGAGTTGGCTTTGTCCTGTTTCCTTAGATGCTGAAATGTAAGTTATAACAGCACCACACTCGATCACTTCTCTTTTTTCACATGTCACACAGTGGAATAGAGACGAGAGATCTCCCAGGGAAGTGCCAAAAAAGCGGGCCCTGAGCTGGAAGCCACGTGTAGCTGTGTCAGCATGACACTGTGCTCAGAGCTAGAATCAGTACAATACATAGGCAACCAAGCAGCTATTTCTGCAAGGTACAATTCCATGTCATACTGACAAAAGTAGATCGTGAGAGTACCTTGCAATTCTTAAAATGCACAATATTGCATGGCATAGACATGTCTGTTGTCTTTGCCTGTAGCAGAAGGCTGGAGTGGAAGGAAGACACAGAGGGGACTCCTCACAGAGTCAACATGGAATGAGTAAGAAGAGGGGGAAAAAAGTCCCAGAAGGAAGGGTCAAACACATCACCAAGGCATTAAGCTTATTAGCTTGCGGTGCGGTACAGACTGCTTGTTTTCTTTAATAGCACTTGATTTTGATTGTGATAAACCACAATACAAACCAAAACACAATACAGCAGTCAATGCAATAAAAAATACAGTACATACAATAAATGCAACTCCATGCCCTACAATACATACCATGCAACTCAACACATACGATACGTACAATACAACACATGCATTACAATAATGCCGTAGCATGACATACAACACTGTATAGGATACAACACCAGCACCACAACACAACACGCACAGCACATACAATAGAAAATACAACACACGCATCACATACAACACATGCTACAGCATACACTGTGTACTGCATACAGTCAAATGCATACAGTACTAAAGACAATACAAACCAAAATACAATGCCTACAACACAAACACAGTATATAGACAAGGCAATTTACGCCGCACCATACAACACCGTATCATCCAATACCATACAACACACAGTAGGCACCACACGATAAACAATACAATACCGACACAGCACGCAGTACATACAATGCCTGCATACAGTACAGTGCATACCCTAACATTCATCAAATAGCATACAATAGATACAGTGCAGAACATAAAATACAATACACCATATACCATACGTGACACACAATGCAATGCATACTAGACAATACAAATCCCAGTAGTCGAGAAAATACAGTACAATAAACACCATTCCATATATTCTGTACAAAATAATACATACAATACCTACAATAAAATCAATGCCATACTGTACAATACATTAAAGAGAACACATAAAATACATTATGACACATAAAATTCATAAAATGCAATACCACATGCAGTGTGACATTATACCATACAATACCATACCATACAATATATACCATACAGTACAATATAATACAAACTACAATACAAAGAATACAACAAAAACCAGCAGACCATACCATACAATAGAATAAATGCCATACTGTATATGCCATACAGCACATGCAATACTTACAAAAAATAAATACCATGCCATGCAATAGAATACATACAAATAGTGCCATACCATAAAATAAAGCGCAAAATTCACTCAGCCTCCTCTCCCTAGACTCAGTTTTTTGACTGTGGGTGGAGGCTGCCCATGCTTCACAGACTCCCATGCCCCTTGGGCCAAGTGCCACCCCTCCTCTGCCACTCCTTGGTACACTTCATGCTTCACACTTCTGATCTTCATAGCACTGCACCAATATTAATTAATCTTCTCTCAAATTTCTTTTACCTTCTTCCACATACACTTCCTGTGTTGTTGCCTCGCGATGATGTCTTTGGCCTGCTCTTGTCCCTGAATTGTTATTTTTTTTCTTTCTGAATTTGATATGTTATATAATCTGTGGGGTGGATCCTGGGTTTGATTTATCTTGAAGATCTCAAAATGCAATGCACCCTTACAATAAATGAAGGACTATCTTTACATTGCAATAACAGATAAAACAGACTATCTGAAAGAGGCTTGTGTGCAGCCTGGGTATTTGAGAGGACTAGACTGTGAAATTCGGAATTGTCATAACATTACTGCACTATCTTTTCCAGTAATCGTCTGAACTATTATCAAGAAAATTTTGAAAAAAAAAAGCATGTTTGAGGTTGATCATAGAATCACAGAATCACAGAATGGTAGGGGTTGGAAGGGACCTCTGTGGGTCATCTAGTCCAACCCCCCTGCCCAAGCAGGGTCACCTACAGTAGGCTGTAGAGAAACTTGTCCAGGTGGGTCTTGAAAATCTCCAGAAAAGGAGACTCCACAACATCCCTGGGCAGCCTGTTCCAGTGCTCCGTCACCCTCAGAGGGAAGAAGTTCTTCCTCATGTTCAGACGGAACTTTCTGTGCTTCAGTTTGTGCCCATTGCCCCATGTCCTGTCGCTGGGCACTACTGAAAAGAGCTTGGCCCCATCCTCCTGACACCCACCCTTCAGATATTTGTAAGTATATATTAGGTCCCCTCGCAGCCTTCTCTTCTTCAGGCTGAACAAGCCCAGCTCCTTCAGCCTCTCCTCGTAGCAGAGATGCTCCAGTCCCCTCACCATCCTCGTAGACCTCCGCTGGACTCTCTCCAGTAGCTCTTCATCTTTCTTGAAGTGGGGAGCCCAGAACTGGACAGAGTACTACAGATGGGGCTTCATTAGGGCAGTGTAGAGGGGAAGGAGAACCTCCCTTGACCTGCTGGTCACACTCCTCCTAATGCACCCCAGAATGCCATTGGCTTTCTTGGCAGCCAGGGCACACTGCTGGATCATGGTTAACCTGTCGTCCACCAGGACACCCAGGTCCCTCTCCACAGAGCTGCTTTCCAGCAGGTCTGCCCCAAGCCTGTACTGATGCATGGGGTTGTTCCTCCCCAGGTGCAGGACCCTGCATTTGTCTTTGTTGAACCTCATCAGGTTCCTCTCTGCCCAACTCTCCAGCCTATCCAGGTCACGCTGAATGGCAGCACAGCCTGCTGGTGTATGTACCACACCTCCCAGTTTGGTGTCATCAGCAAACTTGCTGAGGGTACATTCTAACTCTTCATCCAGGTCATTGATGAAGAAGTGAAACAAGGCTGCGCCCAGTACTGACCCCTGAGGGACAGCGCTGGTTGCCGGCCTTCAACTAGACTCAGCGTCGCTGATGACAACCCTCTGAGTTCTGCCATTCAGCCAGTTCTCAATCCACTTCACCAACCACTCATCCAGCCCACACTTCCTGAGCTTCCCTAGGAAAATATTATGGGAGATTTTGTTGAAAGCCTTGCTGAATTCGAGGTAGACAACATCCACATCTCTCCCTCCATCTACCCAGCCAGTCATGCCATCGTAAAAAGCTATCAGATTAGTCAGGCATGATTTCCCCTTGGTGAAGCCATGCTGACTACTCCTGATAACCTTCTTTTCTTCCACTTGCTTGTTGATGACCTCCAGGATAAGCTGCTCAATCACCTTTCCCGGGATGGAGATGAGGCTGACCGGCCTGTAGTTCCCTGGGTCCTCCTTCTTGTCCTTTTAGAAGATTGGAGTGACATTGGCCTTCCTCCAGTCCTCGGGCACCTCTCCTGTCCTCCGGGACCTCTCAAAGATGATGGAGAGTGGCTCAGCAATGACATCTGTCAGCTCCCTCAGCACTTGTGGGAGCATTCCATCGGGGCCCATGGATTTGTGGGTATCCAGGTTGTTTAATCGATCCCTCACACAGTCCTCCTCAACCAAGGGAAAGTCGTCCTCTCTGTAGGCTTCCTCTCTTACCTCCAGGGACTGGGATTCCCGAGGGCCTGCCTTGGTACTGAAGACTGAAGCAAAGAAGGCATTCAGTAGCTCTGCCTTCTCTGCATCCTCTGTCACCAGGACACCCACCTCATTCAGCAGCGGCCCCACGTTGTCCCTAGCCTTCCTTTTGCTGCTGATGTAGTTGAGAAAGCCCTTCTTGTTGTTTTTGACATCCCTTGCCAGCTTCAGTTCCAAGTGAGCTTTGGTTTTCCTCTTGGCATCCCTGCATGCTCTGACCACATTCCTGTACTCTTCCCGAGTGGCCTGCCCCTCTTTCCACATTCCATGGACCTTTCTCTTCCACCTGATCTCCGCTAGAATCTCCTTGTTCAACCATTCAGGTCTCCTGCCAACTTTGCTCCATTTCTTTCTCAGGGGGATGCACCGCTCCTGAGTGTGGAGGAAGTGACGTTTAAACAGTGACCAGCACTTCTGGACCCCCCTGCCTTAGAGAGCCCTGGCCCACGCGATTCCTCCCACTAGCTCCCTGAAGAGGCCAAAGTTAGCCCTCCTGAGGTGCAAGGTTTTGATCCTGCTTATCGCCCTGCTTCCTCCATGCAGGATCCTGAATTTCACAATTTCATGGTCACTGCAGCCAAGTCTACCTCCAACCTTCACATCCTCCACCAGTCCCTCCTTGTTTGTTAGTACAAGGTCCAGCAGAGCGCCTTTCCTTGTGGGTTCCTTCACCCCTTGCATCAGAAATTTATCATCGATGCTTTGTAGGAATCTCCTGGATTGCGCCTGCCTAGCTGTATGGTCTTCCCAGCTGATGTCAGGGTGGTTGAAGTCCCCCATGAGAACCAGGGCCTGTGACTGTGAGGCTGCTTGCAGCTGCCTGTAGAAGGCCTCATCAACTTCCTCCTCCTGGTCAGGTGGTTTGTAGTACACACACACAGTAATATCACCCATGTGAGCCGTTCCTTTAATTCTAACCCACAAGCTCTCAACTCGTTCCTCATTTGCCCCCAGGCCAACCTCATTGCATACCACTTCCTCCCTCACATATAGAGCAACTCCACCACCTCTCCTTGTTGGTCTGTCTTTCCTAAAGAGGCTGCAACCATCCATGAGAGCATGCCAGTCATGCAAGTTGTCCCACCACGTTTCTGTGATAGTGACCAAGTCGTAGCCGTCCTGCTGTATAATGGCTTCCAGCTCCTCCTGTTTTTGCCCATGCTACGTGCGTTGGTATAGACACACTTGAGCTGGGCTGTCAATCTCACCCCGACCCTCGCACGCCAAGCCTGGGCTCATAGCTAGTGAGCTGAGCGATGTCCCCTTCCCCCTTTGAACCTCGTTTAAAGCCCTCTCAATGAGCCCAGCCAGCTCTGTTTAAAGCCCTCTCAATAATCCCCACAGCCTGTCCGATCTTCTTCTTGAGAGCCATTCCACATCCTTTTCTGTGTGGCCCCGCTCTGTACCTGCTAGAGGGGTGGGTCTAGCGGCCTGGCTGCTGGTGATGGCAGAAGGGAACACAGGTCATAGGGACCCCACAGTTGGAAAGACCGAGTGTCTCGAGACAGCTCCTGGTGGGAGCGCTGTGTGCGTGCGCAGTTCACTAGCGAACCTGAAGCTGGCCTAGCTCACGAGCAAGAGGACAGAGACCCTTTCAGTTTCGTGGGTGGCATGTGGCTGCAGCCTACCTGACTGATCAGCCCCAGCATTCACAGACCTTACAAGAGGACCAGGCCTGCCAACCACCGGCCACACCTCCACCTGCTGGAGTCAGGAAGGACTTGGAGGTGCTTGACCACGCATACCCCGAGCTGCTTCCCACCTAGGCACGTCCCCTCTGCACTACCTGTTTGGGGGCTGTGGTGATTAGGGACAGGGCTCAGCCAGACAAGCAAAGCTGTCTCTGCCAGAGTGCTCTCCCCAGAATGACCCCAGCTCTTCCTTCACATATTGCTGAAGTGTGCCCACCTCTCACACCATTCCCTCTTAACCACCTGCAAAATCTGCTGCTGGCATCACAGAGTATCCACAGAAGACAAGTGACGTTCTCCAAGGCCATCTTCTGCCTGCTCTAAGCAGATATCGGGCACCACCTTCAGGTCAATTTTTGAAAACCAAAGCAGCGTGGAGTGCGGTTTGTTTGGGGACGTCTTCTAGTGCCTATGAAGCCATGCTGCTTCCAATTGCACGTCTGTGGCCACGCATAGCAGGCAGTGCGACTGCCCGCACCAGTGTTGGCCCAGAAGAGCAATGTAGCTGGTAGACAGCAAGGACACGGAGCCTGTCAGAGGGCGTTGCGGTGGCAGACAGAGGCAGTGTGGAGCGTGCTCCATCTGTGTTTCGTTGTGCTTTGTGCAGGACAGGTTGGCAGTGCTTGGCTATGCTTGGTTGATTTGACTTGCACATCCCTGTTTGCCTGCCGCGGCTGTAAGCAGATTGGCTCTTTAGCCCCCAACCAGGTGCCTACTGCCTGTAGTAGTTCCGTTCTGCGGTGTCAGTTTCTTTGGGAAGGACCTGGTGGCAAGCGGCTGCGCAGAGCGGGGTGGCAGTGAACTTCCCTAAGAGGCTATGGTGCCACACTTGTTTTTCCCGGCTAGCTGTTAGCAGGCAGCACTGGGAGGCAGGCGCTGCTGCCTGCCACGAGGTCTGCAGAGCCTCATCCCGCAAGCAGAGCATTCAGCGGGGGTCTGCTGGGGGTGTCCGAGCCCAGCTTCTGCCTCCCCTTGTGGAGTCCTGGTTGGACGAGAGGGGACATTACTTGGTGCCATTGAGCAACCCAGGTTCCGATCCGGAGGTGAGCCTCGAGAACGGCAAACACGGAACCCTGTTGGGAAGGTAGAGCGACGAGCTCGGGACACTGGAGCAGGGGGACCGTCACGTCGCCGTTTGCTGCCGCACTGTCACTTCCTGCACTGACACTTCCTGCCACGCTGTCGTTTCCTGCCACAACGCTGCTTCCACATCGAGATGCAGCTCTGCACAAATCACAACGAGTTGCAGTAGTTTTTCCTATGTATGGATTAGGGGTCTAACCAATCAGATGCTGTAATTGCTTTGCTATATAAACCTTGTTTTGCTGACTAATAAATGTTGAACGATCAATACTCATATTGGGGTGACATCGTTACAACGGATCCATAACCCACGCCAACATTTGGTAGCAGAGGATGGACAGTTTTCCCTGCAGGAATCCCTGAGACTGCGGTGAGCACCTAGAGGGGGTCGTGGGAACAACGGCTGGGAGAGGTGCTGCCTCTGTGCAGAGTCGCAGGGCAAACATGGATGGCCACCTCCCAGGAATTAATCGAGCTCCACTGGGGCTGCCTGGCGCAGCAAATATCGAAGGTGGAGGCCGGGGTGTAAGCATGGAGATAGACGCTGCGGCAACATTGCTCATCGGTATGCTCTCTAAGAGAGGAACAGACGCAACGGCAAAGCAACTCATGAAGTTGATTAAACTGGGGCAGCGATGGGGTCACTTTGCGGATACCCCGCTACCGTTTTCCGTCTCGGAATGGCAAGAGTTAGGAGAGGACAATAACGGGGGAGGAAAAGGAAGAAAAGGAGATAAAAGGCGTCCGCGAGCTCTGGTGAACAGTATTACAGACCTTAAAAGCCATGAAATCTGAACGAGAGGTGGCGTGTGCTGCAGCTCGGATACTAGCTCCGGAGCCCGGGAAAGATCACGCCCGTAAGCCTGGGACATTATCGTGGGTTTTCGGGCTACCTGCCGTTAGAGGGATGACTGGGATCACCTGTAAAACAATTGTCGAGATTCGGGCGAGTGCGGAGCATGATTCCGACGCTGGCACAGAGCGGGGGGGACCGCTGGAAGTTGCCGCTAAAGAAACGAAGTGGAAATGTGAGCCGGATGCGGTAGTACGACTGCCCTCGGGGAGAGGGGAGGAGTCGGGCGCGGAAGTACGACTGCCTTCTGGAAGAGGGAGGAGCGGCTGCCTTCTGGAAGAGGGGAGGAGCGGCTAGCACCACCTCCAGAGGGGGAGGGAGAAGAGGGGCAGCCTACAACATCGGCCCCTCCTCTCTACCCTCCGTTGCCACCCTCCAGCGAGGGGTCTCCACCCCTGACTCCCTCTAATGGCGGGCAGAGCGGATTGCAGGGAAAAGCACCGTGAGATCTTTTGCAGTCAGTTTTGCAGCGCCTCCAAGACATGAGCTCGCAGTTCCAGCATATGTCAATCGTTGCCAACCACCCCCCCCACCGGGAAAATGAGGTTTCCTCTCCGAAATGTTTAGTTGGGCCTCCGGCATCGATCACACCTGCCCGCTGGAGGGTATTATAAGGGATGCCATCCTAGATGGACAGTGGAATGTTGCCACCACTATGGGAGGCACACAGGAGTTAGCCTGTCCTGTGGTACAGGTTACTGGTCAAAGCAAATGGGAACCACATGACTGGAAAATTTTACAACGGGCCCATAATACTATATCTCAATATGGGGTGAGATCTGAGGCCACTCGACAAATTGTTACCTGGCTTTATTCCGCTGACCTGATGTGTCCGCATGACTGTTGAAATCTAATGCGATTGTTACTTACCCCTACTCAGTTCTTGTTGTGGGGAGCAGCGTGGGCACAACGGGCTATGGATGAGGCGATGCGACATCAGGACCAGCAAGATCCTTACCATGGAGTAACAGTGGACATACTTACCGGACAAGGAGTTTATGCTAACCTGGAGTGGCAATTGACCTTCCCTGCCCATGTGCTTCAATTGTCAGCACGTCTTGCCCTGGAAGCTTTCCTTGCACTGCCTGGTTCGTCCGCTCCACCTTTCGGAACTGTAGTGCAAGGAGCCACTGAAACTTACAGCAACATCGTCGACCGGCTGTGGGATGCGTTAATGAATCATCCAGATTTAAATGAGGAAAACAAGCAGCAAATGTTTCGTGTGCTAGCCTTTGCAACGCCAATAAGACTACAAAACTGCTTCTGGCAGGTCTGCCGCGAGGGGCAGGAGTTGAAGACATGCTGTCCAGGGTCGAGAGGGCTGGAGCACAAAAGCAACAGGCGACAGTCACTGCTGCCGAGCAAGACGCAGTCAGAGAGGTTGTCCAACCACTTGCAGCTGCAGTGCAACAAAATAGCCCTCTGCAGGTGCAATCGTCATTCCGCCTTATTTGCTGTTGGTGTGGGGAAAAGTCAGACGTTGCCGCCGTAGTGCCGTCTGGTGTGAGAACTGTCAAAAGGATACCCACGCCACCAAAGTATGTTCGGGAAACGAGAGGAGGAGCGCGGACAGAGGCCGCGTGTGGAAACAAATGAATCCTCCGGGAAAAGTAAGAGTTTTTCATAACAGCCTCAAGCCGCAACCAGAGGCAGCTTGGGAATCGACTTGGAAACCACAATAGACGTCGTCCTTAATGACACGACCGTACATGAGATCCCTAGCAATGCGGTCGGGCCAAGGATTAATTCAAACAGAAGAATGAAAGGACTTTTAGTGGGACGTTCTTCTGCCGGCGTTAAGGGACTACTAATTGTTACTAGGGTTATCGATGCAAACTACGCAGACCAGATTCATATTATGGTCCATACTCTTTGTCCTCCTTTGTTTGTTCCAAAAGGCAGTAAGATAGCGCAGGTTCTAGTGATAGGCAGCTCAATCGACCATTCTTTAGCAAAGACTTCCTGTGAAAGCCGAAGTCTTGATTCCACAGACCCTGCAGTTTGCTTTACTACGAAAATGGACCATCGGCCTAATATGCGCATTGTGTTGAGTCAGAAAAAGGCACCAGTACAAATCTATGCCATGCTAGACACTGGAGCTGACAATACGATTGTAAGTATGGGTGTTTGGCTGGAGGAGTGGCCACTAAGTGTTCCCACAACGGCTATCGCAGGTGTGAGGGGACACTCCGCTCCCATGATGAGCCAATACCCTGTACAAATAATCTTTCCTGAAGGGCAGGAGGTCAGTTTAAAGGTCTATGTCATGCAGCTGCCCGAAACTCTTGCAGCCCTAATTGGGCGTGATGTTTTGAGTCAAATTGGAGTTATACTAACTACTACCCCTTTTTAGTTATGGGCACTGGTGAGCAGTCGCCCAACCCACCGCTAACCTGGCTTTCCAACGAACCAGTGTGGATTGACCAGTGGCCCATGACAGAAGAGCGACTGCAAATAACAAGGCAATTGGTAGCAGAACAACTCGCTGCAGGCCACATCAAGCCTTCAGTCAGCCCATGGAATACCCCCATTTTCGTCATTCCGAAAAAGAGCGGCAAATGGCGCCTCTTACACGACCTACGTAAGATAATGAGCAGATGCAACCCATGGGAGCCGTACAAGCTGGAATACCATCACCTGCTATGCTTCCGTCGGGTTGGCACGTGATCATTGTGGACCTAAAAGACTGCTTTTTCACGATACCTTTACATCCGCGAGACACTCAGCGGTTCGCCTTTTCAATACCGGTAACCAACAAAGCAGTGCCTTCAGAGCGATATGAGTGGGTTGTCTTGCCACAAGGCATGAGAAACTCACCCACGCTGTGTCAACTTTGTGTGGCTTGGGCCTTAGCTCCACTCAGGAAGCAATGGCCCAATACAATCATTTATCATTATATGGATGACATCCTCTGCTGTCAACAGGAAGCGTTCAATGACGATTCCTTGGCACAGCTAAGTACTGTTTTAGCCAGCAAGGGCCTTGTTATTGCCCCAGAAAAGGTTCAACGATCTGCACCATGGAAGGATTTGGGGTGGTGCATCTCTGATGCTAAGATCCAACCACAAAAGTTGGAGTTAGCGACAAATTTGCGCACATTGACTGATGTACAGACCTTGCTTGGAGATATCCAGTGGGTGCGCAACTGTGCTGGTGTTTCCAATGCTGACGTTGCACCATTGACATTGCTACTACGTGGCTCACATCCCAGCACAGCAGTCACCCTATCACAGATGCAGCAAACAGCTTTGCAGCACATCGTACAGAAGCTTCAAACAGCTTGAACTGCTAGGCGATTGCTAACCCTACCTGTTTCCTTGCTTGTTTGTAACCCTGCAGAATCACCATATGCCCTTATTTGTCAGTGGCAAAACAAGAAGGGGGAGACTCATTCCTGTACAGCATCGTTAAGAGTCCTGATTTTGCCACTGACAAGCCTATTAGGGGCGATGACCCATTTTACATACTAGAATGGGTGTTTTTAAGTGTGCAGCCGAAGACTAGTACACAGACACGATCAGAAGCTGTGGGAGAGCTAATCAGAAAAGGAAGGACAAGGATAGTGGAAATAGCAGGGGAAGAGACGCAGGACATCAGTATACCGGTCAAAGCAGCAGATTTGGAAAGGTGGTTGAGGCATGCTCTACCCATACAGGAAGCTCTGTTAGGCTATGGTGGGAGGATACATTCCCGACAGCCGAAAGGGAGATGGTGGCAGTTCTTCAAGTGTAATCTATGGCTTGAGAAGTCCAGAGTTCAGAAGGAGCCGCTGGCCGAAGGAATTACAGTGTATACAGATGCAGGCAGGAGGCTGCGTAACGCAGTTTGTGTTTGGCAAGAAGGGGACCAGTGGTGTCATCATATGATACAAGGACAGGATGGAGATTCGCTGCAAATTTTAGAGCTGACTGCCGTGGTCTGGGCTTTAACTAACTGGCTAAATGAGCCTTTAAATGTTGTAACCGACTCCCTTTATGTAGCCGGGATAGTGCCTCGAATACCGGATGCCTTGCTTAGGGAGGCAGTCAACCCTAGATTAGGCAAGCTGTTTATCCAGTTGCGGACCGTACTGTCTCACTGGGCCGTACCTTGTTGTGTCATTCATGTACGTAGCCACCAATGGGATCTGGGACTAGGGCACGGCAATCAAATTGCTGACAACTTAGTCAGTCCCGCATGCCCTATGCCTCCAGTAGACAAGTTTCAGCAGGCCAGACAGAGTCATGAGAATTTTCACCAAAATGCAAGAGGTCTGCGAAGGCAATTTGGGCTAACAGAGAATGAGGCTCGTTATATTGTTCGGACCTGTCCTAAGTGTGGAAACCAAGGACCAGGTATAGGCCAAGGGGTCAATCCAAAAGGGCTGCAGGCACTTGCCCTGTGTCAGATGGACGTCACGCACTTCTCCGAATTTGGGCAACTGAAGTAAGTGCATGTCACAAGACACCTTTTCAAAAATGGTATGGGCCACTGCTTTACCTGGGGAGAAAGCGCAACATGTTTGTAAACATCTGCTTTCGTGTTTCGCAGTGCTGGGGGTCCCTGAAGAAATTAAGACCGATAATGGACCTGCCCATGTCAGTCAAAAGCTGAAATCATTCTTGTTGACGTGGGGAATTAAGCACACCATGGGAATTGCGCATTCTCCGACAGGGCAAGGCCTCATAGAGCGCACTGATCGTGTGCTGAAAGACTACTTAGATAAACAGCGAGAGGTTGAAACAGAAGCGCAATCAAGGTTGCATCGACTTCTTTTTACTTTGAACTATTTGTGCCTTATGGGTGATCAGGAGGCACCGCCTGTTGTGGTGCATCACCAGAACTTAAAATTCAATAGTGCAACGACTTTACCACGGTTTAAAGTGATCTATAGAGACCCGACTACTGGAGAGTGGGCTGGACCCGTACCAGTGATATTTAATGGTCGAGGTTATATGTGTGTTTCCACAGATCGCGGTCTAGTCTGGGTGCCTAGCCGAGCCGTGAAGCCTGCTTTGGGTCAGCAAGACAAGTTAGCCGAGGAGCAACAAGCAGACTCTCACGAACAGAGCAATAAAGTAGAAATAACCTGAACAGAGGGAAGAGTATATGAGTGGCTACCAGGGGTATTTGTCACCAATACCACCTGTGATGTTTTGTAAGATCTGTAAGCCTCGGGTTTTACGTAGTTGTTAATACTTGCCAACAATAGCGGAGGCGGCGAATATTGCTTGTGAAGCATTGGTGTGATCACTGCCTTTAACAGGGCGCAGCGTAGCTGGCGCTTTAATTGTTACAAGGCTCAAGACAGAAGGAAGCTATGCTTATCTCTGTAGCCGCTTGAAGTGGGTAAGGTTAGCAAACCGGAGAGCTAAAACTGTATGGGTAAGTAGTTCTTTTAATATAGCCAAAGTAAGTTAGTGCCTGCTGTTTGGACCGTCCTCAAAGCGGAGGGGGAAAGACGAGAGTGCGATGCTTACATCAGCTTTGAAGGGAATGGCAGGAAAACGAACGGTTACCCTGTAAGCCGCGCTCTTTAAATGTTGTCAGATTATAGTAGGTGAAGAAACCCTTTACCGCATTGAGCCCCGACAAAACCTATGGGTTACCTGGGCGAACAAAACGGGCCAATCAGCATTTTGTTTGTCTCTTGCTTCTGCAACAGAACCTTTTCGCACCTGTCTAATAGGGGTACCTAGCTACAATGTTACTCGTTTTGCTAATTATAGTGCAGGCAGATGTACAAAGGAGATTCAGGTGAGTAGTTGCAGTGCCAAACTCATACAAGGTCTGAATCGCACATTGCCCTGGGATCCTCAAGAGCTAAATTTGCTAGGGTCGATGAGGATTGGTAACACGACCAAAAACTGGACTCAGACTTGTTTTGTATTTGCAGGGCCTGCTACTGCTAGGCCCAACCATCTCCATTTCTTCAACCGGTCAAGGTGGACCAATGTCACTCCAATTGCTTCTCATTATGACTATCAGGGCCACTCTAGAGCTGTCACCTTCTCTGGCACCAATGACACGAACAAAAGAAGCCCCCAAAGTCTGGGCGCCTACGGGATGGAAGGTGGTTCTCCCTTGTGGAGTAATGCTACGCCTAAAGCCTTGCCTCCTGACGTGTTTTTAATCTGTGGTGATAGTGCATGGCAAGGAATTCCTCGTAATGTCTATGGCGGCCCATGTTACTTAGGTCAGCTGACATTGCTAGCTCCAGATTGACAGTGGTGGAAGAAGGTAACAACTCGTCCCAAACGAGGTGTTACGGGTCTTCCTCCTGACTGCGATGATCGAATCACTCTCCCAAGTACCACCGAGCGAGTATTTATGGCATTATTGGTGCCCGGTGCCGCCGCCAGCGCAGCGTTAAACCAGCTAGGGAAATTGGCATGCTGGGCGGAGAAGCAAGCCAGTGTCACCACAAAAATCTTGGAATCCCTGCTAGAAGATCAGAGTAGTCTACGACATGTAGTATTGCAAAATAGAGCCGCAATTGACTTTTTACTGCTGGCCCAGGGACATGGCTGTGAGGATTTTGAAGGCATGTGCTGTATGAATTTGTCTGATCATAGTAAGTCCATCCACAAGCAATTACAATGGCTCGAACAGCACGCCAATCAAATACAACAAAACCAGGGATTTTTTGATGGGTTGCTCACCTCGCTCTTTGGTAATCTGCCCACTTGGCTTAGAAGTTTAATTGTAGAAATTTTGCGCATATGTATCGTGTTACTTGCTGTTGGAATTATAATATGTGTTTGCTTTAGCTGTCTTAAAAAGGCTCTCTCCAAGATGACGAAGCATACGTGGCTTGCTCAAAAACAAGAAGGGGGAATTGTGGAGTCCTGGCTGGACGAGAGGGGACATGGCTTGGTGCCGTTTAGCAACCCAGATTCCGATCCGGAGGTGAACCTTGGGAGCAGCGAACACGGAACCCTGTTGGGAAGGTAGAGCGACAAGCTCGGGACACTGGAGCAGGGGGACCGTCACGTCGCCGTTTCCTGTTGCACTGTCACTTCCTGCCACGCTGTTGTTTCCTGCACTTCCTGCCACGCTGTTTTTTCCTGCACTGCTTCCGCATTGAGAGGCGTAGCCTTGCGCCAATCACAGCGAGTTGCAGTAGTTTTGCCTATATATGGTTAGGGGTCTAACCAATCAGATGCTGTAATTGCTTTGCTATATAAACCTGGTTTTGCTGACTAATAAAGGTTGAACAATCAATACTCATGTTGGGGTGACATCGTTACAACGGATCCGTATCCCACGCCAACAGGGCTGGAGCTAGGGACAAAGACTGCCCATAGAGTGTCTGACATACAGGGTCTTGACTTCCTTAAATATTTATCAGGAGATGCTCAGTATTACTATCAATCGGAGTTTGCTGGTATCACTTCATCTGTAAGCAAAACAATAAGGAAAAGTGGAAAAGGAATGCACTGTTTCTTATTGATATTTAGTACCGAGAACTTATCAGTTTGGCTACACTGCTGAGACCTCTCAAATTAAACACAGAAGAACAGGGGAATGAAGTCATGCTCAGAGACTTGGCTTGTTAGGGCATTTTGCATGTTAATGAGCCCTCTGGTGCCAAGTTCCTGAACTGCAGACACCGAATGAAGATAGAGCAAGCCTCTGGAGGAGTAAAATTCAGAAGAAAATCTCCAAGTTTTTCAGGGTGCTAGTGGGCCCCACTGAGGGCTACCACTGAACAGAGCAAAGAGGGAATGAGCAGACAAAAATTCTGTCCTTGGGGGCTGCTGAAGCAGGAAATCAGAGGCACTGCTTACAGATTGAATACAAAATATTCAATCAACTGTGAAAGCCCTTGATGTGCTTCATCAAGCCACATGTTCAGTCCCTGACCTCCATAACCTGGTAAGGAGATCCTTTCCCTCATGGGATGCTCAGGGCTGTTCCTGGAGACAGTGAGAAATGAGGGTGTTTGATGCTGAGTGGAGGACAGGGGTAGGACTCCTCGCAGGCTCTCTCAAGTTTGGGTGAGGAGGCAGCAAAGCACTGGGGCTGTAAGGAACTGGTGTCCTCTTGACGGCCTCAGTGGAATAGACAGCAGCCATAGTCAAAAAGGACAAGCTTTTGGCTTGTGCTCTGGGATCCCAGCCCCAACAAAGGGTCCACGTCCACCACACACTGTCCTACACTGTCCTATGCCTGTGCCTGTTTCTCTGCAGATTTTCACCACCACCCTTTCTTCCTCACCTCACTCTGACCCCGTGCTGTCCCAGGCTATACTGATGATTCTGTTTTCACACACTGTTTCTTCAAACACAAAGCTGCCACTTTCTGAGGTTTCGCCAATGCCTGTGAATTCCCCGTAATGTGTGCACCTTCTTCTCAAGCCCTGCTAATGCTCCTCAATCAACAAAGATGTCCAAGCCCCTCGACTAACTCGAATCCTCTGTTTAGCTCAATTTCCCAGCAGTGAAATGCACATCCACCTTTTTCTGCTTCCTCAAAATAAAAGCTGAACCTATTTCACTTCAGTATGACACACTCCCACCTACTTCATATCTTCTCATCTGTTACACACACACCCCCCGCTCTCTCCCTACACTCCCTTGTGCCTTTCAAATCTTTCCTCCATCCTGAAGTGGTGAGACCTCACCCCAGCAACTTTGTGCATCCTGCAGGCTCCTGGATGTTTTCTGAGGTCCATCAAAGTGTGAGAAGTGAAGGAAGAAGAGAGAGGTGTCTCAGCCTCCCCATTAGCACCAGGCCTGAGGGCCAGCCATGGCAGGAGGAGACAGAGGCCAGTGTCTCCCTGTGTGCCCTGCTTCTGTCTCCAAGACTTCATTATTGTCCACTGTCAGTGAGAACCTCTGTGCCAGCCCCTCTCCCAGGAAAAGACTCCTGGCTCAGGGGCTCCTCAGGCTTTTCTGGTTGCCCCAGCAACAGAGAAACCTGTCCAAAGCTGGTGCATTCAGAAATAGAGTTCTTCTGGTCATTTATTCCCCCCTGGAAGAACAGAGTTTGTCCTTTGCTCCTCTCTGGAGATGTCCCTGCTTCCATAAAGACTTTTACTAGGAAAGTGTATCTATGCTGACCGGACACGCCGCTCTTACCCCCTCCTTGTACTCACCACATGACCCTGACCTGTTGGTTCTGTGCTGCAGAGTGAGCAGGCTGTGGTGCCTGAAAGCCACGGGGTGACAGTCCCAGGCCGATCCATGTCCATCCGTCACCATCTCCGGGGGAACTGGGCACCCACAGGTGAAGGCTCAGCCCAGGCCCTTTCACTAACATATTTCCGCATGCCCTCCTCTACTCCTGCTATGGAGAACTCAATCAAAGCAGCATGGCTTTGTGGAGGCAATTTCTTCAGCCTAACCTCAGCTTTGGAAGAAGAGCCCAACATCCAGACAATGGCATGGAGGAAATCCCCTTTCATTACAGAGATGTAACATGGGAGGCTCACTGTGCCATTGTGTCAGACTCACATGAAGAGGTCTCTGGGTCAGTCAGGCTGAGTTTATGCCTCTGGGGAAGTGGAGTGTGTGGCAGCATGCCACAATAAGTTACGGCAGTCAAAAAGCAAGAATGCAAAGCAAAAGAAAACAGACAGAAGCAGAAGCAGAAGCACTTTCTTGGGTATCCATAACATCTTTGTATTCCCTTATCCCCCACCCCCAGAATCTCATTGGTGAAGGTCTCGGCACGTGGTTCCTTTGTTCTTCTAATTGATCATCATGCGTTGTTCACCCGACCTTCATGCTTGGCTAGAAGTTGGGGTCTCGCATCCTGTTTCTTTGTTCCTTTCCTCCTGTTCTTCAACCACAGGTCCACAATATTTTTAGCTCAAGGATATAGCTGAAATACATCAAGATTGTCAAGGCCACCCATGACCCAGCCAACTCCCACATCTCCCCCTTTTTGTTTTTCTACCAAAAATGCAGTGTTTACCACCCTCTGCAGGGCCCTTTGCAGACAGGATAGCAAACACGGAATAATGAGAAGGAGGCCACACATAACACACAATAGAATTAACCCGATCCTCATCAAACCTTTAAGCCAACCACAAATTACCCAGTCATTAAAAAGACTTCCTATCCAACCCCATCCATCATCAATTCGCAGATTTTTAACTTCCTCTTTCAGTCGTTGAAGGCTACGGTGAATAGATTCCGAGTGATGGGAGAGATTCATACAACACATACCGTCAAATTCTTCACACCCATGCCCTTGGGCTAAAAGTAAAAAATCAATTGCTGCACGATTTTGCAAAGTTGCGCGTCTAACCGAATCAACATCTAGAATCAAACTACTTAAGGCCTGAGAAGTAGCGTTAGTCTGCTTGGCTAGCCAACATCCCAATTTCTTCAGGGTAGCCAGAGCCTGAGAGGCTGCAATCCCAGGAGCTAAGAGTAATGCAGTGATTATTTTACCACTATTCCAAAATTCAATATTGTCTTTACAGTCTGAGGTAAAAGCATGAATTGCTCTTTTCCCTCGGTACCGTGTGTGTCGATGGCCAATTATCATGGTCTGATTTGATGTTAAAAGTGTTAATCTCCCTAGAATACAGGGACCTCCCTTTACATGGGATGGGATGGCCGGCCAAGCGCGATCCCCACAAATGAGAAATACTCCGTGGGGTAAAGCAAGTGGTTGATTAGCTGATTTAGATATGTTACTTGTGGTATAGTTGCATCAAGTGCTTGCATTGCAATATATAATGTTCGATGTATTAATGCTCCATGCACGTGTTTGATTTCTCCCTGTATGGTTAAAAAACAAACAAAAATCCATTCATATGGAGCCAAGTAACTCTGTCTCCTGAGGCTCTAATTGTGCCAACAGCAGCTGAACAGTCCATAGGTCCCACATGTCAGTGACTGTACCGTTATTTGGGCGGACCATGCTGGTCAGTGCTGGTGGTATGGGCTATGCATCCAAAGGGACACCAACAAGGCATGTTGAAAAGGGGTTCCCTGGAGATGCTATGGACAGGCAAATCGAATCTTGTCCTCTCAGATTCGCTAGCGAGACCCACACATTAATTTTTGGTTGTAGTGGGACCCATATTGCTTGCATACACCCAATCAAACTTAAGAGGATTGTTATCATTTCCATCTTATGTACCAATCTGCGTTACAGCAAAAATAGCGGATCAAATAGATCTCACTTATGGTATTAATTCTTTTACAATGAATGCACAACAGTGTTAAGGTGTGATTCAGATAAATGCGTTAATTACCATTAAAATAAATCAAATGCTTTTTACAAAATCTACCATGTGCAATAATATACCCACAACAGCGCTTACAGACTAAACGTATAGACACCTGTGGCCTAGTGAGGCCTGATACACCACTCCTTAACAGTCTCAAACGAATCACTTCACATCAAGTGTGTTATTATTCAAAATGTCTTCTGATTCTTCAGCAGGCGCTTCAGGGTCTTTTGTGGTTGTTTGCTGCTTCTCTAGCGCTGGCTTAATGCACTTCACTGGGAACCACTTGGGTCCTACATCTGTGGAAACACAAGCATACCCGCGCCCCAACATTAATAGTTCCCATAGCCCTGTCCAAACTCCTGATTGCAAATCCCGTGCCAGCACCTTTGCCTGAGGCCGTATATCAGCTTTCTGTAAAGACAGAAAATCAGTTAGGATAGGAGGCGATTCTCAAGATGCTGGAAGTGTTAGGTGGTTCCTGGTGAACACGGCTTTGTGCAAACGGTCATGTGGAGTGGCTCCAAGCATTCCCTCTTTTTGTTTTTGCAAAAGGGACTTGAGCGTAGAATGCATGCGCTCAACAATAGCCTGACCAGTAGAAGAACGAGGAATGCCAAGAATATGGCAAACACCCCAGGTAGAAAGCAGTTGAGCAAAAGATTGAGAAGTATATGCAGAGCCATTATCAGTTTTTACAGCGGAAGGAACGCCTAAAGCAGCCCAAGCTTGCAAAAAGTGAACTTTGCCATGTAGAGCACATTCACCACAATGGGCAGAGGCCCAACAGGCACCAGAAAAGGTGTCCATGGAAACATGGACGTAAGACAAGAGGCCAAATTCAGGTACATGAGTGACATCTGTCTGCCAGAGTCCTAGAGCACGGAGACCTCCGGGGTTAACGTCTGGGGCCATACCTGGGCCAAGTCGTCGACAGTCTGGCAGGCGGCAATAATAGCCTTGGCCTCAGAAAAAGGAATATAAAAACGACGGGCAAGGGCACGGGAGCCTTGGTGGAAGAACTGATGAGACAAAACAGCTTGTTGTAGCTAATTAGGGACAGGAGTCTGATAGGCAGTAGAAACAAGGTCAGCACGAGCATTTCCTTCGGTTATAGTTCCCGGTAAAGAAGTGTGACTGCGAATATGCAAAACATAAAATGGGTGCATGCGTCAGGAAATAACAGTCCAAAGCTGCTTCAGCTGAAAAAACAAAACGAAATTATTTACTTCTTTCAGTAAAACTGGTTCAATCCGGATGACAATATTTACAACATAAGCAGAATCACTAACAAGATTAAAAGGAGTAGAGCGAAATTGATTGAATGCTGTCACAACTGTGCCTAATTCAACAATCTGAGGGGAATCAGACACAGTTGGTACAATGGACTGCCACTGGGTTCCATCATGCCAAGTAATTGCTGATTTACCTGTTTTTCTGGATCCATCGGTAAACACTGTAGGTCCTTTCAACGGAGTTGGTGACACCAGAGGGCGCTGTATTACCTGAACTTCAGAGTGCAGTTGTAAAAATTTATGGCTGGGTAGATGATATGTCCTTCTAAGGCAACTTGCAAAGAAATGGCATTGTGAAGGCACCAAGTGAGATAGTCCTTTTCAATAGGAATTATAAGAGTATCTGGTTCCTTACCACTCAGTTGAACACATCAGGGTCGACCCTTCATAATAAGTGGAGCAACCAGTTCAATCCATGTACTTACAGTTTAGTTAGGGTGGGCAGACAGGAAGACCCATTCCAAAACATGAAGTGGGTCATCCCAGGCATCATTCAGTTGTCTTATAATTCCTACAGGATGATATTCTACCAACAGAACAAACAGAGTAATAGGGACTTGTAAGTCAATACGATACACTTGTTTCGAGTTCACTGCATGCTCAATGGTTTGCAATGTGAGCTTAGCATCCTCTGTTAACGTCCTGGGTGATAGTAAGTCAGGATCTCCCTGCAACAAGGTAAACAAAGGCAGTAACTGTGAGGTGGTTATGCCCAGATAAGGCCGTACCCAATTTATAGCTCCTAAAAGTTTCTGTAAGTCATTCAGCATTGTTATCTGCGTGTTCAGCTGAACTGCCTGGGGTTGTATTGTCTGATCTAAAAGCTTTAATCCTAAGTACTTCCATGGGGGTTGCTGTTGTACTTTCTCCTCAGCAATACACAGTCTATACAATTTCAATGCTTTTTGCAAGGTCTGAAAAACAGTAGATAACAGTTCTGGTGTGGGAGATGCGACTAAAATGTCATCCATATAATGGTACCAATAAACTTGAGAGAACTGTGCGCGAATTGGCGATAGGGCCTGTGCCACATACCATTGACAAATGGCTGGACTATTTTTCATACCTTGGGGTAAAACGGTCCATTGATACTGTTGAGCAGGGGCGCTGTTGTTGAAAATGGAAATTGTGAAAGCAAATTTGCACCTGTCGTCTTGATGTAAGGGAATAGTGAAAAAACAATCTTTCAGATCAGTCACTGAAGTATTCCATTCTGTAGGCAACATAGTAGGTGACGGTATCCTGGGCTGTAACACCCCCATTGATTCCATCACCTCATTGACCTTTCGCAAATCTTGTAATAGTTGCCACTTTCCTGATTTCTTTTTTACCACAAATACAGGAGTATTCCAAGGACTATTAGAAGGTTCTAAACGCCCTTGGTCAAGTTGTTCCTGAACTAATTGCTGGAGGGCGGTATGTTTTTCCTCTGGGAGGGGCCACTGTTCTACCCACACCAGGGTTTCTGTTAGCCGTCGCAATGCAATTATGGGTCTACAGATGCCTTCAACAACAGCAGCCCCTACTGAAAACCCGCACTAGTCTGAATGGAGACACCCCATTGACTCTATACATCACGGCCCCACAAGTTCAGCAGTGCATTTACAACACAGGGTCATGAGGTGGCCACTTGGTTTTTCAGGGCTCTGGACTTGAATCATAAATCTGATTTGAAGGCCTTGAGTGAACCCTCCTATTGCACTTAAATTGGAAGTTGTCGAGATAGTCAGCCACTTTTTAGGCCAAGAGCGGGTAGAAATGATGGTCACATCTGCTCCTGTATCTATCATGCCTGTTATTACTACCGCAGGGGGGTGCCCTTTAGCAAATAATAACGTACATGTAAGAGTAGGTCGAGAATGGTTAATTTGCTGACCCAAAAAAATCTGTGTTGCACCGGTGGACCCAAACCCCCTTGATCCTCTTTTTACATTCTGTGTATTTTTAATACATGCCCGAAAACGGATTAACTGTGCGATACGGGATCCAGCTGGAACGGTTACCGGTGATGTGAGAGTCCACACCATGGTGTTAATTTGTCCCATATAGTCACTATCTATTACTCCAGGCAAAACAAAAAGACCTTGTATAGTAACACTAGACCGAGCAAGCAACAAGGCACTCAAACGTTCTCCTACGGGTCCATATGCGTCCAGAGGGCCTTTAGCCACTTGAGAGTCTTTTATCACACAGTCAGCGATTGTGGTGACATCCAAACCGGCACTCCCACTTGTCCAGGCTGTGAGTTGATGGTATAAGCCTGGTACGGTGTTTGTGTGTGGGAGGGAAGCATTTGTGTCATCACACGTTTGCCCCTCACGTTCGCTTTCCCGTTTCCCGAATATTGTTCCCCCCTAGACTGACCCTGAACAATGAACTGAGGCTTACAGTGTTTGGCATAATGCCCACCTCTGTGACAATGACGACAAATGAGGGATTGTAGTGGCTGACTAAGAGAAAGCTTACTTGGACATTGTCTTTTCAAATGCCCCTTGCTGCCACATATATAACATCTTGGTGTTACACGTACTGCAGCAGCAAAAGTTTTTGTTAGCTGTTCCATGTGATATGTAGTTGTCCTGACCTTTCCACATGCCTCCTTTAATTCTAACAAACAAGGATTTTTATTAGGCATGGCAGAGATAACACACTTACACTCATCATTAGCATTATCCTTGGCCAGCTGTAATATTAATGCCTCTTTAGCAGCTATACTAGTAACCTGCTTCTCTAAGGCTTCTCGCAATTGATCTAAAAAGCTCATGTAGCTCTCATCAGGCTTCTGCCTAACAGTCGTCCATGACTGTTGTGGAGTTCTGCTATCAGGCACTTGTGCTAGGGCTCGAAAAGCTAACTGCTTGCCTTGCTGTAAAATTAAGGGATGTAACTTGACTTGTAGAAGAGGGGTGTTGATGGGGTGATCCCCATATAATTAGGGCAGTCCCGCTCCAAAATGAGGGTCGTCTTGTGACAACTCTAAATTGGCAAGAGATTGTGCCTCACATTATCGTCTATATAACGATTCCCATAGCACCATTTGTATTGGGGTTAGAATGGTTTGTGCGATACCCTTAGAATCATGTGGTGTGAGCTCAGCAGTAAATATTGATCGTAATAGTGACTGAGCACACGGGGATCCTAAACCATGTTGCATGCATGTCGAACATAATTCCTTAATGATTCCCCAATGAAAATGTTCCCATTCTGCTGCTGCACCATCAGCCCGAGAAACCGGAAAAGCAGCCATTTCCTACCCCCCCATTGCTTGAACTGTTTCTACATCGCTGTCATCTCAAGCCTGTTGGCTTAGGGGTTTCCAGAACTTAACAGGATGAGGACCAGCAATAGTTACATGCGCAGGAGAGATACTAAACAACTCTGTAACAGCAGAAGACCCAGGCACCCCGGTGCTATCAACACCACACGTACGTCCAGTCCCAGTGCCCCTGTATCAGACAAGTTAATCAGCGGGGTCTCAGGACGAGACTCAGGGAGAGCTATTGATGCAGGATCGACTGATTCTCCTGCAGTCCATTGAGCCCCTTCAGTGCGGGGGGGTTGTGGTACTGTGGGCACGAGGAAGGAGGAAGGCGACACAGGCCGAGAAGAAGGCTCGGGTTCGGTAGCACTCACAGCAGCAGCTTTTGCTTTTTTATCTGCCCGCAGCTGAGCTAGTGAGTCTTTAACCAGCCACCAAGTCATCAGAGACTGAGTTGTAACCTGATCCCCTTTAGAAGCAGCCTCAAACGTTTTTTTTCCTGCTTCCTCCCATGTCTCTATATGAAAAGAAGTTTTAGCAGTAGTAGGCAGCTCATTACGCTTACACCATAGCAAAAGCGTGCGAGTAGCTCATTCTTCATACTTAATGCCGCGCTTTTCGAGTATATGCATTAGTATATTCAGGATCGACCTTTCTTCTACAGAAATTTGCGCGCCCATGTTCCCAACAGGTCACTTCTTCAGGTGCCGAAATCTCCATTTGGCTACGGACTCTCCTTTGTTGGGCTCTGCCGTCACCACTCACCATTCGCGGTTGGTGCCTCAGTGAGACTTCATCACGTTGGGGTCACCATTTGTGGCAGAACGCCACAATAAGTTATGGCAGTCAAAAAGTAAGCATGCAAAGCAAAAGAAAGCAGACAGAAGCAGAAGCAGAAGCAGAAGCACTTTCTTGGGTATCCATAACATCTTTATATTCCCTTGTCCCCCGCCCCCAGAATCTCATAGGTGAGGGTCTCTTGGCACGTGGTTCTTTTGTTCTTCTGATTGATCATCATGCGTCGTTCACCCGAACTTCACGCTTGGCTAGGAGTTGGGGTCTTCGCATCCTGTTTCTTTGTTCCTTTCCTCCTGTTCTTCAACCACAGGTGCACAATATTTTTAGCTCAAGGATATAGCTGAAATTCATCAAGATCGTCAAGGCCGCCCGTGGCCCAGCCAGCTCCCACAGTAGCCCTTGGTGCAGTCCGGTCAAGGCAAGATGTTAAAAACGTGCTCTACATCACAGCCGGGGAGAATGGCCCAACCTGGAGTCTCTGGCAGAAAGCACCAGGGGAGACTCGAGGTCGAACCCTGGGGTTTTGGAGCTGGGGGTACAAAGGATCCGAGGCCCGCTAGACTCCCACTGAAAAAGAGATTGTGGCAGCATATGAAGGCATTGGAACTGCCGCAGAAGTGGTGGGCACTGAAGCACAGCTCCTCCTAGCACCATGATTGCCGGTCCTGGGCTGGATGTTCAAAGAGAGGGTCCCCTCTACGCATCATGCCACCAATGCTATGTGGAGTATATGGGTCGCGCTAATCACCCAGCGGGCCCGAATGGGAAACCGCAGTCGCCCAGGAATTCTGGAGGTCATCATGGACTGGCCAGAAGGCAAAGATTCTGGAGCATCACCAGAGGAGGAGGTGACACGTGCTGAAGAGGCCCCACTGTGTAACAAGCTACCAGAAGATAAGAAACAGTGTGCTCTGTTAATGGATGGGCCCTGTGGCATTGTGGGGAAGCAGTGGAGGTGGAAGGCTGCTGTATGGAGCCCTACACGACAAGTCACGGAAACTGCTGAGGGAGAAGGTGAGTCCAGCCAGTTTGCAGAGGTGAAAGCCATCCAGCTGGCTTTAGACATTGCCAGTGGAGAAGAGTGGCCAATGCTCTATCTTTACACTGAATCCTGGATGGTGGCCAATGCCTTGTGGGGGTGTCTGCAGCAATGGAAGAAGAACAACTGGCAGTGCTGAGGCAAACCTATCTGGGCTGCCCCATTGTGGCAAGATATTGCTGCCCATCTGGAGCAATTGGTTGTAAAAGTGCCTCACGTAGAAGCCCACGTCCCTAAGAGCTGGGCCACCGAGGAACATCAAAACAACAACCAGATGGATCAAGCTGTCAAGATCGAAGTGGCTCAGGTGGATCTGGACTGGCAACATAAGGATGAACTCTTTATAGCTTGGTGGGCCCATGACACCTCGGGCCACCAAGGAAGAGACGCGACATACAGATGGGCTCGTAACCAAGGGGTGGACTTGACCATGGACACCATCGCACAGGTTATCCATGAATGTGAAACATGTGCTGCAATCAAAAAAACCAAGTGGGTAAAGCCTCAGTGGTATGGAGGACGATGGCTAAATTATAAATACGGGGTGGCTTGGCAGATTGACTACATCACACTGCCACAAACCCGCCAAAGCAAGTGCTATGTGCTCAAAATGGTGGAGGCCACCACCGGATGGCTGCAAACCTACCCTGTGCCCCATGCCACTGCCCGGAATACCATCCCGGGCCTGGAAAAACAAGTCCTGTAGCAACATGGCACTCCCGAAAGAATTGAGTTGGACAACGGGACTCACTTTTGTAACAGCCTCGTAGACACCTGGGCCAAAGAACACGTTATGGAGTGGGTGTATCACATCCCCTACCATGCACCAGCCTCTGGAAAGATCGAACGGTACAATGGGCTGCTAAAAACCACTTTGAGGGCAATGGGGGGTGGGACTTTCAAAAACTGGGATACTCATTTAGCAAAGGCCACCTGGTTGGTTAACACCAGAGGATCCGCCAACCGGGCTGGTCCTGCCCAGTCAAATCCTCAGCGCCCCGTAGAAGGGGATAAAGTCCCCATAGTGCACATGTGGAACATGTTAGGGAAGACAGTTTGGTTTAGTCCTGCCTCGGGCAAAGGCAAGCCCATCTGCGGGATTGCTTTTCGTCAAGGACCTGGTTGTACCTGGTGGGTAATGCGGCAGGATGGGGAAGTCCGATGTGTACCTCATGGGGATTTGATTTTGGGTGAGAAGAGTCCATAAATATATTGTATAAAGTTAATTGTTAGAATAACCCTCTCACTGTCTGTTATCACTGTTATAATTGTTATATGTTGTACCAGTAGTATCGTAGTAAGAATTGTCCAGATTAAAGAAGGATGGACTTTTTGATGAAACCTGTCAGAGCACAGCGATGATGGGACTGGACCTGATTTTCAACAACTGGCATCCAGCAAATTCATCAAGATCAACATCTCCTGCAGACTGTGAGCTCCGGATGCAGTCAGTGACCGCCCATCACCACACATCACCTCTCCTGCCACGGAAGACCATTATGACAGATGGAGCCCAAAGTCATGGATGAAATGAACTCAACGGACACTTTAGAGTGATGTTCCATAGACTAAGGGAATGATATCTGGAGACAGGAGAAGTGGTGGTGACCAAGTGGACAATGGTGGACCTGGGCATGATGTAGATGTTATGGAATAAGGAGTGGATAATGCCCTGGGTTCAGCCAGGACAGGGTTAAATTTCACCGGACTCCAGGAAGGGGCACAGCTGGGCGGGCTGACCCCACCTGGCCTAACACAGCAGGGTATTCCATACCACGTGCCGTCATGCTGGGTTCTGGTGGGGGTGAGCTGGGGGCGGGAACTCACTCGTGGCTTGGGAGTTCGCGGTGCTGGTCCGGTTCGCGAGAGCGGCTCTCTAAGTTGTGCGGTTTGTGTTGTGTTTTCTTCTTATCTGTATCGTTGTTGTTCCTGTTCCCTTTGTTTGCTGTTCTGTTAAACTGCCCTTATCCCGAACCACCAGTTTCTGCTTGTTTCTTTCCATTCTCCTCCACACCCCAGTGGTGGAAGGGGCGGCCGCATGGCTCTTTTGTTGCCAGCTGCAGCCAAACCATAACAATTTCCCAATACACCTATACATATGCATCTATCCTCATTGCATATCAAAATCAGTTCCGAGAAATAATTTCCATATTATAATTAGTTCCAAGAAGTAATTTCCATAGTTTCCTCCCATCTGCGCTTGCGCAGTGCCTCCTGGTTGTGGTCATCGGGGGTCCCAAGATGAAGGCCCATCCTCTTCACCATGGTGTCTGCTGATTGACCTTCGTTTCTGCACAAACTCAGTTCTCTCCTGGCTCCCATCCATACAGCAGGGTCGGTCTTGACCGGTTCTAGGCGACTCCCAGCCCCTATCAGGAACCGATCCCTTTGTATGGAGATGCAAATCGCTCTGCTTCAGTTAATTTAGACAATAGATAGGCACTATCAATCTATCAATTCTCTTTAAATAACCTGCAACTATTAGATAATGCTACTTCTACTAAAATCCCTAATAACCCCTTCCTTCAATATCAGTTGGAGTTAAAGAGATACAAGTGCCAAATTCTTGCAACAAATCCCGTCCCAGCAAAGACACAGGTGTTTCAGGGGAGACAACAAACTTTCCCCCAAGCTATTTTTCCTACCAATACCACCGGAAGGGGAAGCGAAAGGGCCAGTTCCTTACCTCCCACCACTCCATCTACCTTTGTTTTTTCTCCTGATAATTGTGGAACAAAAAAGTTTAATAATGATATAGTAGCTCCCATATCTACCAGAAAATTGACAAAAGTACCATTTACCTTTGCTGTGAAGTGACCGTTATGATCTACCTTAACTCCAGCCGCTTCCATCAATGACTGTGAGTGAGGTCTGGGAGGTCTTTCTCCGTAGTTTCTAACTTCGACTGCCGAAGTCACTGGTCTCAAGGGGCATGCACGCTGTATATGACCTAAATTACCACAATAAAAACATTCAGGAGTGTTAAAATATGGGAAAACAGGGGGAGGAAGACCTCTGCCTCTTTGGCCTCTTCCTCTGATTCCTCTTCGGGGAAATCCCCGGCCTCTTCCTCTTTCGCTATAATTCTGAGCAATCGCTGCAGCGAGCTGGCTGATTTCTCTTTCTTTTTCTTTATGTCCTCTCTTCCTCTCTGCTTCCAGTTTCTCCTCTTCTTGCTTCTGTTGTTCTTCGCTCCTTCCATCAAAAACAAAAGTTGCTATGCTCAGGTTTTTAGTCAAAGTCTCACCTTGCCAGCCTGGCATGTGTTTTCGGAAATATTTATTAAAGTCAGGAGCAGACTGGTCCACAAACACACTTATGGCAAATGGTTCCTGAAAATTTTCACGAGTCATTCCCCCATATTTTAAAAGTATAGTTTTAGTCTTCCCCAGTAATCACTGGGATGCTCATCAGGTTTTTGAGTACATTCCATTACTTTGGTCCAATTTGTGACTCGTTCTCCAGTATGTCTAACTGCTTCAACTAATTGTTGAACAGCAGTTTGATAGGCTTGAAGTCCTTCTGTGGTATTTACATCCCAGCCTGGATTTTGCTCAGGCCATGGATTAAGTCCATTTCCCCTCTGAGCAATTTCCCTATCTTTTTGTAAAATTTTTTCTCTTTCGTCTGGTTGGAATAATTCTCAGAGGAGAGTTCTTACATCATTCCAATTAGGAAAATAATCAGTTATGATGCCAGATAATAATTGAGCACATTTTTCTGCATCATCTCGTAGTCTCGACATTTTTGCTTGCCAAGTTACTAAATCTCCTTGTTTCCAAGGTTCATGTCTCACCATGGCTTGGATTGCAGGGACCTCTGGTGGGGCTCCTGGTCCAGCCCTAGGGTTTGGAATGTAATCCCATGTCATGGGATACATTTCAGTCCCTTTTGAGGAAGAATTATCATCGTCTGCCTTCGGAGCAAAGGAGGCAGAGGGTGATAATCGACCTTTGTTATTAAGATTACTTGCAGGTTTTTTTCTTTCTTGAGCCCAATTATACCAAATATACCAATAATCAATATCTTTAGTTCCTGTATCTTCTAAGAATTTTGCGAATAATTTTAACTCATGTATCTTAAATGTTCCCTTAGGGGGCTACACATACATAGGTCCCCCTCCTCTAGTTCTAGTGAGAAATGGCCATTCCTCCTGACAGAATAATATCAATTTCTTTTTCTTCAAAGTCTGAGACAAAGGTATCTTACTCCAATTTTCTAAAACGTCAGCAAGGGGCGTCCCCCTTTCAACGCTGGTTGTAGTTCCCATATCAAATACTTCAAGGAAGATTTAAATACAAGAGAAAATCTCAGCAATCATTCTGAACACACTGGAGACCAAAACCTCTCGGACTCACCTAGTCCTTTTGTTTTGTGTCGGCACTTTGAGCGTTGGTCTCGGGTGTTCCCACAAAAGATCCTGAGTATCCATCTCCTGTGTCCTAGTGTCCCATCTGGGTCGCCAAATTCTGTTAAAAATTTTATCCTCACACGAGTGGTTTACACTGGGTATTGCTTTATCACCTCAGTGAGTGGCAAAGCTGAACTCGCTAGACCAGTTTATATACATTTATTAAATCAATTACATCAAGGCAAGAATCTTCATAATTTTCTAAACAACCGTTCCATTACATTGAGTACGTCATTTATTAAGTTCTTTCTATTCTTCTGTCTTCGTAGAAATCTCCCTCGCTGGTTTCAGGCCTTGCTTGGTTTCAGGGTCGTCTCGGCTTCTTTAATTAATTCTATTAGATACAATCCATACAATTAATTTCCATTTCAATTGCAACATGCTGATTGTATGGTTTCTTAACAAATCTGTGTTTACACAGCTGTATCTACATTCTAGTTCTATGATTTTATTCTATTCTATAACCAATCTTTATAATCAATCTCGTTAGATTGATTATATAACACTATGTGTAAAGATAGTGCTGACAGGGGCCACCCAACACCACCTTAACCCTTTCTCCTCCGCTGCAGGGTGACAGTGGTGGTCCTCTGGTCTGCAAAGATAACACCTACGACTACTTCTGGCTTGTTGGAGTGACCAGCTGGGGGAAAGGTTGTGCCAGACCAAACCAGCCTGGAGTCTACACCTCCACACAGCACTTCTACGACTGGATCCTGCTACAGATGGGACTGCGCTCACCAAGAAGAGATAGTCTAACAGCACGGCCATGGAGTCATTTTCTCTCCACCTCAAGCCCCTCTCAGAGGCCAAGGCCAACACCAACACAGTCGGGCAGCATTAGCTCCTGTCCATTTCCACGCCAGAAGCTGGTGGAATTCTTTACTCTTCTGAAGAAGCTCCTGCAGTTCCTCAGGGGAAAAAAGGCTTGAGGAGCAGGATCAACAGGAACCAGCGCAGGCTGCACTGGACCACGACCATTTCCTTCTGGGGCAATGCATGCTGCTCCAAAGGCAGCCTCAGCATCAAAGGCCTGCTCTGTGCTGCCCGCTATCCTCCCAGTGCACACAAATGCTGAAGCTGACTTAGTTCTTGCAATAAAGTTGCCAGGTTTCACAGTTAACCGTGCCTGAGTCCAATTCACTCGCGTGTGCAAGGCAAGGATTTCCACGCCCAGCAAAATGAGACTGCAGGCAGTCAGGGAGGGCACAAAGGGCAAGAGTCGCTCAGCAGGGCTGACACCATGCCTGGTCAGACAGGAGCGTGCTCAGAGCCACCATGGCATGGAGAAGACTGGCACAATGAGGCTAGAAAGAGGATGCAAAATACTGATGTGGGATGCAGACAACTCTGGGGGTGATGATTAGGACCTGGTTGAAGCCTTCGCTAATTGGAAAGATGAAAGCAAGCTGGCAGGAGTTACAGTGCCATGAGGAAGAGCCAGATGTCACCAGAAGTTAAGGGGGAATGGTGTGAGAGGTGGCCAGACTTCAGCAATATCTGAAGGAAGAGCCATGGTCATTCTGGGGAAAGGACTATGGCAGGGACAGCTGTAGCCAGGAAACAACTACAGTAGTAATGCCATGGAAGGCCAAGATGGCCTAGCTAACAGCCCCTGAACGACCCAATCTGTTCCCAGATGTGACAGACCTGGGAGCAAGGGGGACTAGTAGGCGGGGCTAGGTCCCTTGATTGGGAGGAGACAAGGGCAGAGAAAGTGAGGAGCCAAGGAAGTCGAGGGGGATGAATAAGTGTGGAAAATGGAGAGAAGGGGGGCTCAAGAGGCTCGTCTTTGAGCATAAGCAAAGTGCCGGTTGCTTTGCTTGTTTGGCTGACCCCTGTCCCTAATCCCCACAGTCTGTCCGACCTTCTTCTTGAGAGCCATTCCACATCCTTTTCTGTGTGGCCGCGCTGTGTACCTGCTAGAGGGGTGGGTCTAGCGGCGTGGCTGCTGGTGATGGCAGAAGGGAACACAGGTCATAGGGACCCCGCAGTTGGAAAGACCGAGTGTCTCGGGCCAGCTCCTGGTGGGAGCGCTGTGTGCGTGCGCAGTTCACTAGCGAACCTGAAGCTGGCCTAGCTCTCGAGCAAGAGGACAGAGACCCTTTTAGTCCCATGGGTGGCATGTGGCTGCAGCCTACCTGACTGATCAGCCCCAGCATTCACAGACCTTACAAGAGGACCAGGCCTGCCAACCACCGGCCACATCTCCACCTGCTGGAGTCAGGAAGGACTTGGAGGTGCTTGACCACGCATACCCCGAGCTGCTTCCCACCTAGGCACGTCCCCTCTGCACTGCCTGTTTGGGGGCTGTGGTGATCAACTGTGTGTGCAGTTGGGGTGCAACTTTCTCTGCCTGCAGCAGGAGATTTCCCAAAGCCGTACTGTCTTTCACAAGTTGGTCATGTTTGGTTTTTCCCGTTCCTTGCCGTGGAGAGTTCCCGTGGGAAGACCAGCATGTCCTCTGCTCCAGCAGAGCTGCTTTGGCCAAGAGCAGTTTCCTGCCACCCAAAGCATTACACGTTGCTTTAGGGAAAAGCAAGTTGCTGTATTCCCCAAAGATTTATTTCTACACTTCCAGTCTTTAATCTTGGAAGGCTCTTTCCTGCAGTAGGTCAGGATCATTTCTGCGCTCCCTTAGTCTCTCCATAGGTTGTGCAATATCCCGAGTACTTGGATCTTCACCCATACACATCTCAGATCGCTGGAGAACATCTGTTCTACTCCTTATGTGCTGTCCTGGTACACAGCGGTGCCGACTGTCGTGCAGGAAAATATTTCTGCTATGCAAAAGTAAAGAGAAAATTCCTTCCTAACAAGGGAAAAACGTGCCCTGGGGAAGAGACGACAGTGTTACTGGCAGGCAAGATTCTTGGCGAGAGAAGGTCTTCTTATGGTCTGGACTGAATTTGTTTTGATGTACTCATGGTTCTGCAGGTTTTTTCGGATATCTGTTAAGAAGCCATGCAGTTTGTCTCCAGATATCCCTTCTTTGCAGGTCAGCATAGGGCTGTGGTACATGATGGACGACACGTCTGTGTTTCTTTGTGACATCAAGGAAGTCCTCGGGCAGCAAGCTTATCTGCTGTTTTATGTCAGGTAATAAGAAGTAATGACATCTGTTTAGAATTTGTTTCCTTCCCTGGTTTTGCTGGTTTTCTCCTCATCCTCCGAGTGTTTCTCTTTCTCTCACAGCAGAGAATTACTGCCAGCATCACTCAGTTCTCTTGACTTTGACCTACGCCACGTCAATCGCTATCTTTCCTTCCTGGGCTGTAGGCTGCTGCCCTGCAGCATTCTACTCCTTGTCTGCTGTCTGCAGCTGGCCAGTGTGGAGAAGAGGACTTGCAGGGGGCTCAAAGGAACGATGGCGAGGAACTCTTTATCAGGAAACATAGTGATAGGACGAGGGGTAACGGTTTCAAACTGAATGAGGGCAGGTTTCAGTCAGATGTTAGGAAGATGTTCTTTACGGTGAGGGTGGTGAGACACTGGCAGAGGTTGCGCAGAGCAGCTGTGGATGCCCCTCCCTGGAAGTGTTCCAGGCCAGGCTGGACAGGGCTTTCAATAACCTGATCGAGTGGGAGCTGTCCCTGCCTGTGGCAGGGGGTTGGATCTGGATGATTCCTTCTGACCCAAACCATGTGATGATTCTATGATTCTGTGAAATGGAGGCCATAAGGGGAGTAAAGACAAGGTCTTGCTCTAATGGGGTCAGCCCTGGTGGGCAGACCCCAATCGAATTTCCCACTGGTAGTCTTGGTTACCTCTGCTCTTTGTCATGGAAACTGCTCCAAGAAAATGACTGAACCCCAGGGGAGGCTGCAAGAGCAGCTCTAAATGCAGATCACTCTTTTTTTTTCTCCAGGTGCTCCGATTTGAGAACTGGAGAAAGGACTTCTCCTTCACTGGCACGATCATATGCCCAGGCTTTCCTCAGTCGGTGGGCAGCCGGCAGCAAGCAGGTGGATTCTGTGAGGTGACAGGGTCTGCCTCGTCGGACTAAGGTAACTCTGGGGGGGTGGTTCAGGGCACCAGATGGACGGTGGATTGCTTTCTGGAATCACGGCCTTGCTCTCTTTTCCCTCACACACTGCAGCTGGCTTCACAGCCGCAACACTGCTGCATCCCAGATCATCCCAAAGAGATTCTTCCCATTTGTCCACCTTTGGGCCTGCTGCCCTTGCAGCCGGCAAGAGAGCCTTTGGGAGGCCCTGACCTGTCCCCTGACAGAGCTTGTGGGGGTTCCTCACTGTTCCCCACTGGGCTGGTCCTTTCAGGAAGACCTTTTCACCTTTTCACTGCTCCCTTTGCAGGACGTGGCGGTGGGCACGGAGGACTCTCCAGAGGACAGCAGCTCTTCTGCACCAGCCAGCACCAGCCAGCTCACCGAGGCAGGCGCACGGGAGGTATCTTCACGCTGGCTTTGCCCCATCAGGCCAAGGAGCCTCAGCATCTCCTCCAGAGTGGGCTCGCGCTTTCACCGCTTCTTCTGCAGCTGTGCGAGGCTGCTGTTCAGAAGGACAGCTGCGTGCTTGGACTGCAGTCAGCCATGCGACTGTATGCTGCACACCGGGACACAGCACAGCAGCAAAGAGGAGCACAGACACATCCATGCTGCTCGCGGCCAGAGGAGCGGTGCCAGGGAGAGGGCCTGGAGCAGATCCCTGCAGTGGGTCCGGGATCTCCGCAGCTGGCTCCCATACCCAGGGCTGCTCAGGAGCAAACCCTGCTGAGGCAGAGACAGCGGAGCAGATCCCCGTGGCAGAGCTGTGATCTCCGCAACCGGTTTATGGACACCACGGACTACGACTCCTCAGCAGGGAGGAGGAGGAGGAGGAGGAGGAGGAGGAGGGTTTTTGTGCCCTAGAGATGCGGGCTGAGCAAACACTCAGGATACTGCAGTGGGGACTGGCAAAAAAGCAAAAGCTGGAATTAAAAGCACTTGCTGGCCTTGGCTGTGAGATTTGTGCCGTGTTTTCATCTCTGTAGGTGTTGGGGCAATTGGTGTGGGAGGTTTGTGTCTTGGGATTTGAAAACAGTGTTGCTGGCGTGTGCCCATCGTACCATCTCTTCTTTTTAAATACGGGTTTCACGTCCCTCGAGCGGACACGGGCTGGACGAGCCGGCAGCCAGGGGCACTGAGCACCGGCTGCACAGTTGGGCCCGAGGGTGCTGCTCTGCAGCACTGAGTACAGGGTTAGGCCGGTGGCTGGTGGTGCCACCCAGGGGCCAGGCGCCGGCTCGATCCTGTGTAACACCTCCCTGCACTGGGGGTATGGATGGTGAGGCTGACCGCACCCTCAGCAAGGCGGCACATGGCACCGGACGGGGAGGAGCGGCGCAGGCCAGGGGGTTGTGCCGCCATCCTGGGGGACCTGGGCAGGTTGGAGAGATGGGCTGGAAGGGACCTTGTGCAGCTCAGAGAGGGGAAGGGCAAAGGGTGCTGTGTCAGTGACAAGTGGCGGCACAGGCTTCCCCGGGAGATGCTGGAGCTCCATCCCTGGAGATGTTCCACAGCCTCTGGACATCCTTACTCACACAAGCTAACGCGGCCTACGGCTCCCAATATCCGAGCTGCTCTGTCACACAGGGGACATCCCCCCGTCCTCATCCTCCCTGTCACTGCCTATGGCACAGCCTGTGTCCTTCCACGGCAGCACCACAGCTCAGCAAGCTGTCCCACCTTATCTCATTTAATCCAAACACCACCGTGCTGTGACAAGCTACGGGGGTCCTCCTGGAAGGGCACGTTTGGGCCACAGCACCTCAGAGGTGGCATTGGGCGGGAGCACAGTCTTCTCCCGGGGAAACCTGAGCTCTGACCCTGACGAGAAGACCATTGTAGATGGAACATGGCCTTCAGACCTGTGTGTGCTGCACACATCCCTTGGCCGCAGGACAACCTCAGAAGCTCCCTGTGACACAGGAGCCTGCAGGCAGGTCCCACTCTGTACCCGCCTTCAGCTTGGCCTTGTAGGGAGAAGTTCCCGTGAAAACACTGTCTCTGTGTGACTGCAGAGATGACGAACAGAGTCGTCCCCTTGCAGAAAAATCCTGGAGTAGCTTGAATGACCGAAACAGGAGAGTGCCTTCTGCCTATGAGCACTGTATGGTTTAGTGGTGGACTTAGCAGTGTGAGGTTTTTGGTTGGACTCGATGACCTTAAAGGTCTTTTCCATCCTAAATTATTCTATGATTCTCTGATTCTAAACTCTCTAGAAACTGAATTTCAAAACTTGTGAAGAATCAGGTAGGACAGGGAAATGCACAGTTGCCAAGGGGTGGCCTCATCCTACAAGGGAATAAGAGAAACTGCAAATATGATTTTTTTTTCATTTCAAACATTCCACACACTTTTAAAATTTATATAATTCATAGACATTTCTTTTTATGCAATTAGTTGTGCAGCTTAAATGATCAGGAAGGTTCTTCCATTTTGTCAGGAATGAAGACGGGAGTGATTGAAGCTTGCTCGCCTTCAAATTCTGAAGTCTTCATATTGTGAGAGCAACATTTCAACAAAACGAGATAAATAAGGCCGACGGAGAAGACAAGCACAGCTGCACACCCAGAACCCTGGGGGCCTTTTGTAAATTTGCAAATTTACTTCAATCAGATGCAAAATTACTTGATTAAATTAATGCTGTCATTCTGAGTATACCCTTGCCATTTGAGGTGAGTTCTCAGGATGGAGGAGTGGCCTTGCAAAGAAGCAGATGAAAAAACATTTTCAAATAAAAATTTCAGAAAGAACTTGTTCCTGAACGTAGTGTTCCACTGGTGCTAGACAGAGTTAGGAGGACCCATTTTACTGGGCGAGCAACACAGAAAAACTGTGCAGCCCTGCACACAGGAGCCAAGTGTCGTTGTGCCCATCCCCACAATCCAGTGGGGCTGTAGACAGGAAAACATCTGACTTTGGTAAAACCAAACTGGCCAAAGATTTGTGCAGAGACTGGCCTGGAATGTCTGGATGTGTTCGCCTCTCCCGGTGATGCAGATGAGAAGCACTGTGAACAGAAAACGCGGGCTGTCCCCTCACGAGAGTTTAACGGGCAGATGCACGTGCGCGACTTACGCAGCACCCTTCACTCTCACGCCATCAGACTGAAAGATAAAAGATCATGCTCCCATAAAATAAAAGAGAAGTGCTTGGACTGATGACTTTAAAGGATTATGAAAGCTCGAGGCAGGAGCAGACGGAGAGACAGCACGGCCCACGCAGTGACGGAGCCTGGGCTGCCCGGAGCCGTGAGCAGGGCGTCTGCGGCCCTTCTGCCGTGCTCTGGAGGGACAGCAGCGACCGCTCCTGCCTGCGCACATCGGATCTGGCTCCACTGCTGGAGCTCTTGAGCAGCACCAACACCTCAGCTGGCCAGGAGCACCGGTGGGCTTGGTGAGCACAGACGGCCCTGGCAGTGGATTGTGACGTCAGCGAGTGATGGACTGTGACCTCACGTCTCTCGCTTCTTATCTGCGGGCGCGGGCAGAGCGCGGCCCAGCCTGGCTCGTGCCTGGACCCCTGCTCCTGCTGAGCGAGTCTGGAGGGTCGAGCAAGGCTTCTCCTGGTGCTGGGGGTGCTCTGGGGGCTGCCGTCGGCCGCTCTCACTGCCCGTCCCGCAGCCATCCCCTGTGTTTGCCCGGCCCTGCCTTGTCCAGGTAGCCGGGCACCGCAGGCGATCCTGCAGCAGCAGAGGTGAGCATGTGGGGAAACGTCCCTCGGGGTGGCTGTGGGGTGGATGATGGGGCGTGGGGCATGGGGAGGGTGTCGTTCTCCAGCAGCCTGGGCAGTTCTCCCTCCTGTCCCCTCCCCGTGACAGCGAGTGACTGCGTCCTCTCTCCATTTGGCAGCACGTGACACCCTTTGGCAGCACCGGTGCCAGCGGCGGAGAGCAGGTCCTCATCCTCAGCTCTCCCCGACCTCCCACAGAGCACAAACACGGCCATGCAGACAGCGTGGAGCTGCCCCATCTGCCACCGTGCTCGGAAGAGCGTCGCCTTCGTGCAGCCGTGCCAGCATCAGTTCTGCCTGGGCTGCATCGTGGCATGGACAAGGAGGACACCAAACTGCCCGCTCTGCAGGGGACTGGTGGAGAAGGTCAAGTTCTCTGTGCGGGCAGAAGATGACTACCTGAAGCATGGCATCATGGACTCCGCACCGCCATCAGTCTCCGGCAGCCAGGCAGGCAGAACTCCCGGCCACTGGACCAGTATCTGTCCCCACCTCCCCACAGCGACCCTTCCATCCTCTCAACAGGGGACGACGTCCCTGGAAGAGCAGGGGGCTGCGGGGACAAAGGCTGGGGCTGCCGTGGGCGGCCTCCTGCCTGAGGTCTGGGCAATGCTTTTCCAGCAACACCAGCATCTCCTCGACCCCGTGCTGCCCTGGCTGCGCCGTGAGCTGGAGGAGATCTATGAGGAGCAGTGGTGGCTGGCGACGGCAGCAGAAAAGCGGATCCTGCACACCCTGTGCTGTTGCGGGCTGGACAGAGAGACCATGGAACAGTGGATGAAGCCTGGCCTCAAGGAATACACGGCACTGCTGGTCCATGACCTCATCAGCGTCACCGTGCGCCAGTGCAGCGAGGAGGCCCGGAGGCTGCTGCGCTTCTACGCTGCCAAGAAGGAGGATGACAGCCCCACAGGCAGCCCCAGCCCCACCAGCTCCCGGGAGGGGACTCCCCCCTCCAGCAGCTTTGTGGGCTCAGACGGGGAGGAGGAAGCTGGCACGTCGGAGGTCACCCTACGCGGGGGTCCCAGCCGCCCCCCATCCACGCCCGTCCCTGCAGAGCAGGAGCAGCCCCAGGAGGAGCCAGGGCAGGCGGCGACGGCAGGGCCCTCTGCCCAGGACTGCAGCCCCAGCTCCTCTGCTCCCAACCAGGGCAGGGACTGCTAAAACGAAGAGCCCCGGCTCCCGCCAAAGAGGAGAGCCCCAAGACCCCAGGACTCTCCCCAGCCCTGCAAGCGGCCACCCCACCAGCAGCAATAGCAGGGCTCCAGCAAAAGTGTGTTCAAGAGAAAGGAAATAAATTCCTGTTCCCCTGATGCAGTCTATGGGTACTGCTCTCTCCCCCTTCTCCCGGTGCCTTCCCCTGGCCCCTGTGCCCCACCCTGGGTGTCACCAGCCTGCCGGGGGCACGGCCATGGTCCCGCAGCCCCCAGGACCGTGTCCTCGGTGCCTCCTCCCAAGGGACATCCTGCTGTGGCCGTGCTACCACAGCGCAGCAGACGCCAGCGACGGAGCGGGCAGGAGGGGAAGCCAGTTTGGTCGCAGCTCCAGTGCTCTCAGCCTACATCCAGCCCCTCTCCCTGCCCAGATACCAACCCATCTGCTCCGCTCTGGTTTCTTCCCACTGTCTGACTTTGGCCAGGACAACCTCGCTGCACGGTGGGCTGTCACGGGGGCACGGACAACATACCGGGGCATCTGAGCCAGGGGCAAGCCTCGCGGTCGCAGTGTTTGGCAGGCACTGAGTTACTTCTGACAGCCCAAGACCTTGCCAAGAGAAACAAGTCATTCAGTTTCACCTCAGGCAGGCCGGCGTTTCACTGGTCATTTGGCCAACAGAGAAAGTGATGGAGGAAGGTGGGGTCATCCCAGATCACAAACCAACTCTTCTCCAGAGCTGAAACTCAGCTTCTGCAAACTCCTGGCTCCTAGTCCTGGATAATGTGCTTGATACGTCTGGGCAGAGCTCCTGAATCGTGAAGCAAAAGGTTTTCTTTGTGTAGGGGTGGCGTGACCAGAGGTATTTCCAACATATTGTACAACCTCTCTGCTCCAGGAGAAACCTGGACTGAGAGAAAAAAATGTAGAAATATCACCAGAGGAGGAGAGAGAAGGAGTGTGAGCTCTGGAAGGTACGGATGCCGACAAGAGGCCACAGCTGTGTAGCAGGAGGGCTTTGGTAGGGCAGTGTCAGCCTCACCTCAGCCGGGGCCTGGAGCAGAGCCTGCCCCTCCGACACCAGCATGCCTGCCTGGCAGCCGAGTGGGAAAATGGGAAATGGCAGCCCCCGGGGGAAGCAGGGTTGCGCGGGGAGCATCCCAATGCCGTCTCCTCCCAGCAGCCCACGGCAGCACAGCGCACACTGACCCCGGGTGTCCTTGCAGCAAAGCCCCAGCTGCCCCGCTGGACCACAGACACCTGGAGGGGAGGAGGAGAGGAGAGTCTTTAGGCAGCCTCTCCCCTCCCCATACACCCCTGGGCACGGAAAGGCCCCTGCACCGTGCCAAGCCGCCGAGTCGCCACCCGCGCCGCTATGCAGAGGCGGCCACCTCCTGCGTGCTCTGGGCTGGCACAGCCTTGCCCTGAGCCAGGGGGAAGGTTCCCTGTGCCTCAGTCCAGTGTCCTCACCTGCAAAGCCTCATTTTCAGGGCCAAAATCCTCATTTTCATGGCCCCAACCTGTCTGTTCTTGCCCACAGTCGTGTGTTTGCCTGTCCCACTTCACCGCTCTCCACAGCTTCCCCAAGAGGGGACGTGAGAGGGAGGTGCTGAGCTCTGCTGCTGGGGTCCAGGGACAGGACAGTGGGAACTGCTCAGAGCTGCATCAGGGCAGGTTCAGGCTGGGCACGAGGATCCGTTTCTGTACCGAGAGGGCGGCCGGGTGCTGGGACAGGCTGCCTGAGAGGCTGTCGGTGCCCCCGGCCTGTCTGTGCCCAAGGGGCTTTTGGGTAATGCCCTCAATTGCTCAGTTTGACTTTTGCTCAGTCCTGAAGGTGTCTGGCAGTTGGACTAGATGGTCATTGTAGATCCCTTCCAAATGATTTTATTCTATCCTATGCTATGTTTTTTCACCTGCGTGTTGACAAGGCTGGGCCTCCATCCTGAGAACTCATCTCAAATGACAAGGACATACTCAGAATTACAGGATTTAATTAATCAAGTAATTCTGCATCTGAATGATGTAAATCTGCAAATTTACTCGTGGCCCACAGAACAGAACTAGCTGAATAAAAAGAAATGTCTGTGAATTACATATATCCTAAATTTGTGTGGACTGTTGGAGAAGAAAAAGAAATCACAGTTGAATTTTCTTAACTGTCCTTGTAAGATGAGGCTGCCGCTTGGCAAGGGTTCTTTTCCCTTTCCTACCTGATTCTTCACAAATCTGGAAATTCAATTTCTGGAGAGTTTAGAATCAGAGAATCATAGAATCATTTAGGATGGAAAAGACCTTTAAGGTCATCGAGTCCAACCACAAACCTCACACTTGATTCGAAGATGCGGTAGGAAAAAAAACATAACAGTACAATGTATACTGTTCCACAGGTATTCTTTATTGCCGTGCCGGGCACACGGGGGATTTCTCCTCCAAACGTGCGCGCCAGACACCCTGTTGCTTCAGCTTAAATGCAATCACACAGGTAAATATTCATTATATTTCTCGGAACTAATTAGCATATGTAAATATCTTTCACGCATGTCTGTTAGCATCTTTGGGTGGTCTTCGGGGGTCCCAAGATGAAGGCCCATCCTCTTCATCACACTGTTCACTGATGGACATTTGTTTCTGCGCAAACTCAGTTCCAGGATCATGTAGATCATGTCCTTCAGGTCGCTTGGCTCTGGTCTTGTTGCTCTCTTGGTGTCTCCTGATCTCTGTAGCTTGGTGCATTTGTCCTCCCAAGGCCGAGCTGTGTGGAGTAGAATTATTTAGGAGTCTCTTTTATCCCACAATTATCCCAATTATTTGCTGAGAAACAAGACCACTTTTGTTTCACTTGATTATTTTGTCTAACGACTAAGTGATAGCTTGTGCCCATGTCCTTTCACTACATTCCTTAATGAGAAAACAGGGATTAGTGCAACAGCCACATCGTTAGATCACTATGCATGCAGAAATACAAGTTACAGTACTAAAGACTACTAAAAACTAGAAAATATTAAGGCTTTTTTGTTATAGTATCTCATTTCTTACAATCCCCTCTATCATTCCCCCCTTTTCTTTTAAGACTTTTGTTTCTTTTAGATCAAAAGGTCTTAGTAATCATCAGATCAGTCCATTCTTACATTCCCAACAAAATCGATTACAGCACTTGCAGCATTGAATCATTATGCAAGCCAAAACACATACACCTACTATCACAAGAGCTAGGAAAAAGAGGTTCTTTAAACAGGATGAATTTGGTAGCCATGAGGTGAGTTTATTCCACATTTCCTCAAATCCGCAGGAAGTATCATCTTTAACCACTTCGTGTAATATTCTGGTTTGTTTCCAAATTTCCTCGAGATCCGTGGAGACTCTACCACTTTGGTCTATATACACACAGCAGCTTGTGTTTATGACTGTGCAGACACCACCCTGTGAGGCTAGTAGTAAATTAAGGGCCATTCTGTTTTGTATCAAAACCTTTGGTAGGCTCGATACTTCGGTTTGCAGGGCACTTATGGCATCTGTGGTTCTGTTTTTGATGTTTTCTGTCACTGCTGATATGTTTACGATGGCTTTTTCTAATTCACTTACTCCAAGCCATGGAAGGAACCATCTATCAAAGCTGTGAAAGCTAGTAGGCCTTTCTACGATGGGATTGGGTGTATTTGGGGTCCTTTTAATCCGCCTAACAGAAGTCTTGATCCATCTCTCCTGTTGATGTATTTTGTCAGTAATTGTAATATTGGGGATTACAGCTCCCAGAGTGCATACCGCTTTCCGCCCAAAAGGTAGAACCTTCCAAGCTCGATTTCCACACAGCCAATACCATCCTGTTTTCTCAGGACTTTTAGGCACCGGCCACCCAACGTCAGGTTTAGTATTAGTTGCCTTAAAGCCCGCTAGTAAGTCTTGGTCCCAACTTCCTTCCCCAAACAAATCTTTATGTCTGCTACACCCTTTTGTTTTCCCCACATCTATGGTAGTATTACTCTTGCAGAATGGGGTGTTGCTCTCTTCCTGTATGTGGCATCGTTGTATGCAGGTATAATTGTACCATGTTTTGGGTTCCTCTATTTGAATTTCTTGCTGAGTGCTCATGTTGCCCGATTCCCATTTTTGGTCTACCTTTAAATGTAAGCTGCCGGGGATGGGTATCCCTATGAGGGTTCCCCTGCTCTCTCCTGAAGTTGGCATTTGAGTACAAATCCAACAATCATTTTTGTGTAGTATCTGAGTGATGTTCTGGACTAGGATCAGATGCAAATTCCTGTCCCACTGTATTGTCCAAATAGCTGGACTCATGGCTACCATCATTACCCACGGAGTCAGATCCGTCATGGTCGTCTTGTTATTTTTATCTTGAGAGGCGACTGTTGTTCTACAGTCCAGGGAACAGAGGCTTTCTTGACCCTTGAATAATGAATCCAAGCTGGTTGTTCTCAGATTTTGATTGCAGTAAAAGTGGTTAGCAGCACTTGATAAGGTCCGTTCCACTTCTCTCCGAGGGGATCACCTGAAAGGGTCTAAATTTTCCCATCCGACTTCTTCACTGGCAAAATGGGGGTGTTGTATTCAGATTCACATTCTATTAACAACCCAAAATTTATAAAAGTATCAATTATTTTCTTAATTCCTCTTGGGTCCTCTAGCTTAAGGGGGTATTTTTCGATCTTAACTGGTCGAGTTAAAGGCTTCAATTTTATCTCTATTGCGTCTGCATTTTTGGCTCTGCCTGGGGTTCCCGAAACCCATACCCCTGGATACACTTGATCCAGTATATCCTGAGGTATTTCTCCTTTTTCTATAATTTGAATCAATGCCAGGCTCAGAATTTCGGTTGATTTATTGTCCTCAATTTTAAATTCTATTTGTCCCTTTCTGAAAATCATTGTGGCATTCAGTTGTGCCAATAGTCTCGTCCTAGAAGGGACTTAGGGGCCCCAGGCAGGTACAAAAATCTGTGTATTCCAATGTGTTTACCTAATTTGTACTTTAATGGTTTTAGAAAATATGCCTTTTCCGATTGGCCTGTAGCGCCCACAGCGGTTATAAAATCCTTATCCAAAGGCATCAGTTGTTGATTTAAAACAGAAAACGATGCAGCAGTGTCTACCAAAAATTCCACATTCTGTTTCCCTAGCTTTATATTAACCAGTGGATCCGCTAGGGTGGATTCCCCAGGTCCCCGTCATTCAGTATCCTACAGGTCAGCAACTATTCTGGGGCAGAGTGCCTTTCTCTTCTGTGGACATTCCCTCTGCCAATGTCCGAATCCCTTACAACGAGCGCACTGATTGCATTTTAGTCTCCTTTGATCGTAATTCCTCTTACTGTTCTCATCCCTAGTTCCACTAGTTTCCACTAGTTTCTCTAAATTCCTTACATCTGGTTCTTTAAGTTTCTGCAGCTTCTTTCTAATATCATTATCAGCCTGTCATATAAACAGAGAGACCAGCTGCTGTCTAGCTGCATCTGATGTCGGATCTATGGTAGTGTATTTCCGCACTGCTGTTCGTAATCTATCCAAGAATTCTGTCGGAGTTTCTGTCGGACCTTGTTTTACTTCATATAAGGCTGACCAGTTTACTGCTTTCGGGATCCCATGTTCCAGCCCATACTGAATCCAAATATGGTATTGCTGTAACAGTTGATACTGGGTTTGATCATTAGGGTCCCACCCCGGGTCTCTGAGTGGAACATGTTGTTCCTCGGTCCCTTGTAAAGTACCTGCAGTAATTTGTGCCCTCACATGATCCCTTGCTGTTTTTAACACAATTCCTTTCTCAGTCTCTGTCATTGCCTCTAACATCAAATCCACATCTTTCCAATCCGGATCCAAATTCTTAACTATCCATTCAAATTTCTTGGCTACCCTGCTAGGATCTTCCCTGTATTCCTTTACAGTTTCTCTCCATTTGTCTGTATCTTCATTTTGGAAGGGTGTTCTTATCAGGGTTGGCCCCCCCGGCCCCATCGCCTGTCTTTAAGGGGCTTGGATGATGGGTCCCACCTTACTACGAGTACGAGCAGTGACAGGACTTGATCTGCTAGGTGGCGCTCTGCCCTCATCAGAGGCCTTGTCCCCGTCTGCGCGGGCGGGGGTTCCCGCAGCCAACCCAGCATCAGGGAGAAGGGGGGGTGACACAAAATCCTCCATACGCTCCTCTAATTTCTTCCGATTCCCTTTTGTTTTTAGACACCTTTGCCCTATGCTGCACGCAGAACAACACCGCTTAAGTTTTCCCGGCTCTTTCTTTCTATCCCTTTCTAATGCCAACACAAGGGGATCCTGCGGGGCTAGATTTATACCACTTTCTTTTTGCCACTCGGGGTGATTTCACAAAGTGAAAAACATATTGGCATATGAGACCTCATCCCATTTTCCTTCTCTGCTCAAGAACAAAATTAGCTGTAGCAAAGTATTATAATCCAGGGTCCCATTCTCAGGCCACTTTGCCTCATCATCTAACTTGTACAATGGCCACCATTGATTACAATATTTAACTAAAGTCCTTTTATTCACACTACCTCTCGGGAGTCCCCCTATCTCCTTGCAATGTTGCAAAATACAGCCCAAGGGGCTCTTCTTCAGAATCTCTTTGCTCTGTGAAGTTCCCGTTGTGCAGCACGTCCACCTCTTTGTTCCCCAATCAGTGTACAGCAAACCCTAACAAACAAACCTAAACAAATGCTTCTGACGCCGACAGCTCTAATTACTTAACCAAATTCTATACTTTAAGCTATGAGAAATAGTTACTGAACCGCGATTTTACACCGGAACTTTGTACGACACTTATAACAAATATAACATACTATTATCACTAGTAGTATTCCGTCGATAACAATAATGGGATAATTACTTTAAAATAAACATTCACTGTTTTCTTACACTTCGTTCTTTACCGGCTGCTTCCCTCGCGGGAGAACAGAACCACGGGTCTAAACTCCACACTCACACTTGTTTATATGTCTCTTTCACACAGAGGCCTCACACACAGTCACACAATTTTAACCCGGAGTTACTGCAATCCGAACCGTTTGCCAGAATCGTAGTCAATTTCCAGAATAATGATCCATATATCAGTCAAACCGAGTCCAGTGGGGACTGAAACACCTCCAGTGGGGACTCAAACCCCTCCAGTGGGGACTGGAACCCCTATATACCTCTAAGGTGCTAGCAGTCCGGTATACTCTCCCTGCGTAATTAAATTACGACTTAGGGGACTCGAACTCCATTGCTTAGTAAAAAGTAGTAAAAGAATACCTTTACTCAAGGATGGTCCTTGTCTGTTCCTGCGGTGATCCAGATAAGGTGAGGAGCCCCTTTGGGAAAAGGCTCCCGAGGGCCCAAGGGGGTCCTGTGCTTACCGAGTCCCGCAGTCGAACAGAGTGGGTCCCATTTGGGGGTGCCAAAATGATTCAAAGATGTAGTAGGAAAAAAAACCTAACAGTACAATGTATACTGTTCAGCAGGTATTCTTCTTTGCAGCGCCGGGCACACGGGGGATTTCCCCTCCAAACGTGCGCGCCAGACACCCTGTTGCTTCAGCTTAAATACAATCACATATGTAAATGTTCATTATATTTCTCGGAACTAATTAGCATATGTAAATATCTTTCACGCATGTCTGTTAGTATCTTTGGGTGGTCTTCGGGGGTCCCAAGATGAAGGCCCATCCTCTTCATCACGCTGTTCACTGATGGACATTTGTTTCTGCGCAAACTCAGTTCCAGGATCATGTAGATCATGTCCTTCAGGTCGCTTGGCTCTGGTCTTGTTGCCCTCTTGGTGTCTCCTGATCTCTGTAGCTTGGAGCATTGGTCCTCCCAAGGCCGAGCTGTGTGGAGTAGAATTATTTAGGAGTCTCTTTTATCCCACAATTATCCCAATTATTTGCTGAGAAACAAGACCACTTTGTTTCACTTGATTATTTTGTCTAACGACTAAGTGATAGCTTGTGCCCATGTCCTTTCACTACATTCCTTAATGAGAAAACAGGGATTAGTGCAACAGCCACATCGTTAGATCACTATGCATGCAGAAATACAAGTTACAGTACTAAAGACTACTAAAAACTAGAAAATATTAAGGCTTTTTTGTTATAGTTTCACATTTCTTACTATCCCCTCTATCACACTGCCAAGTCCACCACTAAACCATGCAGACCCCATCCGCAGAAGACACTCTCCTGTTTCGGTCATTCAAGCTGCTCCAGGATTTTGCTACAAGGGAACAACTCTATTCATCATCTCTGCAGTCACACAGAGACAGTGTTTTGACGGGAACTTCTCCCTACAAGGCCACCCTGAAGGCGAGTACAGAGCGGGACCTGCCTGCAGGCTCCTGTGTCACAGGGAGCTGCTGAGGTTGTCCTGCGGCCAAGGGATGTGTGCAGCACACACAGGTCATAAGGCCACGTTTTATCTACAATGGTCTTCTCGTCAGGGTCAGTGCTCAGGTTTCCCCGGGAGAAGACTGTGTTCCCGCCCGATGCCACCGCTGAGGTGCTGTGGCCCAAATGTGCCCTGCCAGAAGGAGCCCCATGGCTTGTCACAGCACGGTGGTGTGTTTGGATTACATGAGATGTGGTGGGACAGCTTGCTGAGCAGTGGTGCTGCCGTGGAAGGACACAGGCTGCGCCGTGGGCAGTGGCGGGGAGGATGAGGACGGGGGATGTCCCCTGTGTGACGGAGCAGCTCAGATACAGGGAGCTTCTCAGGGAGAGGGGCTGCAGGCTGCATTAGCATGTGTGAGTGAAGATGTCCAGACGCTGTGGCACTTCTCCAGGGATGGAGCTCCACCAGCTCCCGGGGAAGCCTGTGCCGCCGCTCGTCACCAGCACAGCACCCTTTGCCCTTCACCTCACTGAGATGCACAAGGTCCCTGCCAGCCCGTCTATCCATCCTGTCCAGGTCCCTCAGGATGGCGGCATGACCCCCTGGCCTGCGCCGCTCCTCCCCGTTCGGTGCCATCTGCCGCCTTGCTGAGGGTGCTCTCGGCCCCACCATCCAGACCCCCAGTGTAGGGAGGTGTTACTCAGGATCGGGCCCGCGCCTGGCCCCTGGGTGGCATAGCCAGCCACTGGCCTAACCCTGCACTCAGTGCCGCAGAGCTGCACCCTCGGGCCCGGCTGTCCAGCCAGTGCTCAGTGCCCCTGGCTGTCGGCTCGTCCAGCCCGTGTCCGCTCGAGGGACGTGAAACCCGTATTTAAAAAGAAGAGATGGTACGATGGGCACACGCCAGCAACACTGTTTTCAAATCCCAAGACACAAACCTCCCACACCAATTGCCCCAACACCTACAGAGACGAAAACACGGCACAAATCTCACAGCCAAGGCCAGCAAGTGCTTTTAATTCCAGCTTTGGCTTTTCTGCCAGTCCCCACCGCAGTATCCTGAGTGTTTGCTCAGCCCGCATCTCTAGGGCACCAAAACCCTCCTCCTCCTCCTCCTCCTCCTCCCTGCTGAGGAGTCGTAGTCCGTGGTGTTCATAAACTGGCTGCAGAGATCACAGCTCTGCCACGGGGATCTGCTCCGCTGTCTCTGCCTCAGCAGGGTTTGCTCCCGAGCAGCCCTGGGTATGGGAGCCAGCCCGGAGCTGGTATTGGCGGGCCCTGCAGCTGCATCTTCCTCTGGGGCTTTGTCACGATGTGGAGGACGTGCTCTCCACTTCTTGGTTCTCCTCGCTGAGCGGTGGCAGTCCGTGTTCTCCATGAATCGGCTGCGCAGACCATAGCCCTGACCCAGGGACCTGCTCTGCTCTCTCTGCCTTGGCAGGGTTTGCTGCAAAGCAGCGCTGGGTGTGGGAGCAAACTGAGGGCTGCTATCGGAAGGCCCAGCAGCTGCGTCGTCCCTGGCAGTGTGGACACGATTTGGAGGAGCATTTCTTCTCCTCCCTCTGCGTGCTCGTAGTCTGTGGTGTCCACGAGCCAGCTGCGGAGATCCCGGCCCCACTGCGGGGATCTGCTCCAAGCCCTCTCCCTGGCACCGCTCCTCTGGCCGCGAGCAGCATGGATGTGTCTGTGCTCCTCTTTGCTGCTGCGCTGTGTCCCGGTGTGCAGTATACAGTCGCAAGATTGACTGCAGTCCAAGCACGCAGCTGTCCTTCTGAACAGCAGCCTCGCACAATGCAGAAGAAGCGGTGAAAGCATGAGCCCACTCTGGAGGTGATGCTGAGACTGCTTGGCCTGATGGGGCACAGCCAGACTGCAGACACCTCCCGTGCGCATGCCCTGGTGAGCTGGCTAGTGCTGGCTGGTGCAGAGGAGCTACTGTCCTCTGGAGAGTCCTCCGTGCCCACTGCCACCGTCCTGCAAAGGGAGCAGTGAAAAGGTGAAAAGGTCCTCCTGAAAGGACCAGCCCAGTTGGGAAGAGTGGGGAACCCCCACAAGCTCTGTCAGGGGACAGGTCAGGGCCTCCCAAAGGCTCTCTTGCCGGCTGCAAGGGCAGCAGGCCCAAAGGTGGACAAATGGGAAGAATCTCTTTGGGATGATCTGGGATGCAGCAGCGTTGCAGCTGTGAAGCCAGCTGCAGTGAGTGAGGGAAAAGAGAGCAAGGCCGTGATTCCAGAAAGCAATCCGCCGTCCATCTGGTGCCCTGAACCACCCCCCCAGAGTTACCTTAGTCCGACGAGGTAGACCCTGTCACCTCACAGAATTCACCTGCTTGCTGCCGGCTGCCCACCAGCTGAGGAAAGCCTGGGCATATGATGGTGCCAGTGAAGGAGAAGTCCTTTCTCCAGTTCTCAAATCGGAGCACCTGGAGAAAAAAAAAGAGTGATCTGCATTTAGAGCTGCTCTTGCAGCCTCCCCTGGGGTTCAGTCATTTTCTTGGAGCAGTTTCCATGACAAAGAGAAAAGGTAACCAAGACTACCAGTGGGAAATTCGATTGGGGTCTGCCCACCAGGGCTGACCCCATTAGAGCAAGACCTTGTCTTTACTCCCCTTATGGCCTCCATTTCACAGAATCATAGAATCATCACATGGTTTGGGTCAGAAGGAATCATCCAGATCCAACCCCCTGCCACAGGCAGGGACAGCTCCCACTCGATCAGGTTATTGAAAGCCCTGTCCAGCCTGGCCTGGAACACTTCCAGGGAGGGGCATCCACAGCTGCTCTGCGCAACCTCTGCCAGTGTCTCACCACCCTCACCGTAAAGAACATCTTCCTAACATCTGACTGAAACCTGCCCTCATTCAGTTTGAAACCGTTACCCCTCGTCCTATCACTATGTTTCCTGATAAAGAGTTCCTCGCCATCGTTCCTTTGGGCCCCCTGCAAGTCCTCTTCTCCACACTGGCCAGCTGCAGACAGCAGACAAGGAGTAGAATGCTGCAGGGCAGCAGCCTACAGCCCAGGAAGGAAAGATGGCGACTGACGTGGCGTAGGTCAAAGTCAAGAGAACTGAGTGATGCTGGCAGTAATTCTCTGCTGTGAGAGAAAGAGAAACACTCGGAGGATGAGGAGAAAACCAGCAAAACCAGGGAAGGAAACATATTCTAAACAGATTTGATTACTTGTTATTACCTGACATAAAACAGCAGATAAGCTTGCTGCCTGAGGACTTCCTTGACGTCAAAAAGAACCGCAGACGTATCGTCCATCATGTACCACAGCCCTATGCTGGCCTGCAAAGAAGGGATATCTGGAGACGAACTGCATGGCTTCTTAACAAATATCCGGAAAAAACCTGCAGAACCATGAGTACATCAAAACAAATTCAGTCCAGACCATAAGAAGAACTTCTCTCGCCAAGAATCTTGGCTGCCAGTAACACTGTCGTCTCTTCCCCAGCGCACGTTTTTCCCTTGTTAGGAAGGAATTTTCTCTTTACTTTTGCATAGCAGAAATATTTTCCTGCACGACAGTCGGCACCGCTGTGTACCAGGACAGCACATAAGGAGTAGAGCAGAGGTTCTCCAGCGATCTGAGACGTGTAAGGGCGAAGATCCAAGTACTCGGGATGTTCCACAATCTACGGAGAGACTAAGGGGGCTCAGAAATGATTCTGACCTTCTGCAGGAAAGAGCCTTCCAAGACTAAAGGCTGGAAGTGTAGAAATAAATCGTTGGGGAACACAGCAACTTGCTTTTCCCTAAAGCAACGTGTAATGCTTTGGGTGGCAGGAAACTGCTCTTGGCCAAAGCAGCTCTGCTGGAGCAGAGGACATGCTTGTCTTCCCACGGGAACTCTCCTCTCCATGGCAAGGAAAGGTAAAAGCAAACATGACCAACTTGTGAAAGAGAGTATGGCTTTGGGAAATCTCCTGCTGCAGGCAGAGAAAGTTGCACCCCAACTGCACACACAGTTGATCACCACAGCCCCCAAACAGGCAGTGCAGAGGGGACGTGCCTAGGTGGGAAGCAGCTCGGGGTATGCGTGGTCAAGCACCTCCAAGTCCTTCCTGACTCCAGCAGGTGGAGATGTGGCCGGTGGTTGGCAGGCCTGGTCCTCTTGTAAGGTCTGTGAATGCTGGGGCTGATCAGTCAGGTAGGCTGCAGCCACATGCCACCCACGAAACTGAAAAGGTCTCTGTCCTCTTGCTCGTGAGCTACGCGAGCCTCAGGTTCGCTAGTGAACTGCGCACGCACACAGCGCTCCCACCAGGAGCTGTCTCGAGACACTCGGTCTTTCCAACTGCGGGGTCCCTATGACCTGTGTTCCCTTCTGCCATCGCCAGCAGCCAGGCCGCTAGACCCACCCCTCTAGCAGGTACAGAGCGGGGCCACACAGAAAAGGATGTGGAATCTCTCTCAACGAGAAGGTCGGACAGGCTGTGGGGAGTAGGGACAGGGTTCAGCCAAACAAACAAAGCAACCGGCACTTTGCTTATGCTCGAGGACGAGCTCCTTGGGACCCCCTTCTCTCCATTTTCCACACTTATTCATCCCCCTCGACGTCCTTGGCTCCTCCCTTTCTCTGCCCTTGTCTCCTCCCAAACAAGGGACCTAGCCCCGCCTACTAGTCCCCCTTGCTCCCAGGTTTGTCACATCTGGGAACAAATTGGGTCTTTCAGGGGCTGTTAGCTACGTCATCTTGGCCTTCCATGGCATTACTGCAGTGGTTTCCTGGCTACAGCTGTCCCTGCCAGAGTCCTCTCCCAAGAATGGCCCCAGCTCTTCCTTCAGATATTGCTGAAGTCTGGCCACCTCTCACACCATTCCCCCTTAACTTCTGGTGACATCTGGCTCTTCCTCATGGCACTGTAACTCCTGCCAGCTTGCTTTCATCTTTCCAATTAGCGAAGGCTTCAACCAGGTCCTAATCATCACCCCCAGAGTTGTCTGCATTTCACATCATTTTTTTGTTTCCTTTTTCTAGCCTCAGTGTGCCAGTCTTCTCCATGCCATGGTGGCTCTGAGCACGCTCCTGTCTGACCAGGCATGGTGTCAGCCCTGCTGAGCGACTCTTGCCCTTTGTGCCCTCCCTGACTGCCTTCAGCCTCATTTTGCCGGGCGTGGAAATCCTTGCCTTGCACACGCGAGTGAATTGGACTCAGGCACGGTTAAATGTGAAACCTGGCAACTTTATTTCAAGAACTAAGTCAGCTTCAGCATTTGTGTGCACTGGGAGGAGAGTGGGCAGCACCGAGCAGGCCTTTTATGCTGAGGCTTCTTTTGGAGGAGCAGGCATTGCCCCAGAAGGAAATGGTCATGGTCCAGTGCAGCCTGCGCTGGTTCCTGTTGATTCTGCTCCTCAAGCCTTTTTTCCCCTGAAGAACTGCAGGAGCTTCTTCAGAAGAGTAAAGAATTCCACCAGCTTCTGGCGTGGAAATAGACAGGAGCTAATGCTGCCCGACTGTGTTGGTGTTGGCCTTGGCCTCTGAGAGGGGCTTGAGGTGGAGAGAAAATGACTCCATGGCCGTGCTGTTGGACTATCTCTTCAGCCTGGAAAAGGCTGCGAGGGGACCTTATAAATGCCTACAAATATCTGAAGGGTGGGTGTCAGGAGGATGGGGCCAAGCTCTTTTCAGTGGTGCCCAGTGACAGGACAAGGGGCAATGGGCACAAACTGAGGCACTGGAAGTTCCGTCTTAACATGAGGAAGATCTTCTTCCCTCTGAGAGTGACGGAGCACTGGAACAGGCTGCCCAGGGATGTTGTGCAGTCTCCTTCTCTGGAGATATTCAAGACCCGCCTGGACAAGTTCCTGTGCAGCCTGCTGTAGGTGACCCTGCTTCGCAGGAGGGTTGGACTAGATGACCCACAGAGGTCCCTTCCAACCCCTACTATTCTGTGATTCTGTGATTCTGTGATTCTTGCTGAGCGCAGTCCCATCTGTACCAGGATCCAGTCGTAGAAGTGCTGCATGGAGGTGTAGACTCCAGGCTGGTTTGGTCTGGCACAGCCTTTCCCCCAGCTGGTCACTCCAACAAGCCAGAAGTAGTCATAGGTGTTGTCTTTGCAGACCAGAGGACCACCACTGTCATCCTGCAGCGGACAGAGAGAGGGTTAAGGTGGTGTTGGGTGGCCCCTGTCACCACTATGTGTTAGAGATTGATTATAAAGATTGGTTATAGAATAGAATAAAATCATAAAACTAGAAAGTAGATACAGCTGTGTAAACACAGATTTGTTAAGAAACCATAAAATCAGCATGTTGCAATTGAAATGGAAATTAATTGTATGGATTGCATCTAATAGAATTAATTAAAGAAGCTGAGACGACCCTGAAACCAAGCAAGGCGTGAAACCTGCGAGGGAGATTTCTACGAAGACAGAAGAATAGAAAGAACTTAAAAGGAATGGAACGGTTGCTTAGAAAATTCTGAAGATTCTTGCCTTGATGTAACCGATTTAATAAATGTCTATAAACTTGTCTAGCGAGTTCAGCTTTGCAACTCACTGAGGTGATGGCCTAACTCTGAGTTTTCAATAAAGCAATACCTAGTGTAAACCACTCGTGTGAGGATAAAATTTTTAACAGAATTTGGCGACCCAGATGGGACACTAGGACACAGGAGACAGATACTCAGGATCTTTTCTGAGAACGCCCGAGACCAATGCTCAAAGTGCCGACACAAAACAAAAGGACTAGGTGGGTCCGAGAGCTTTTGGTCTCCAGTGTGTTCAGATTGATTGCTGAGATTTTCTCTTGTGTTTAAATCTTCCTTGAAGTATTTGATATGGGAACTACACCCAGCGTTGAAAGGGGGATGCCCCTTGCTGACGTTTTAGAAAATTGGAGTAAGATACCTTTGTCTCAGACTTTGAAGAAAAAGAAATTGATATTATTCTGTCAGGAGGAATGGCCATTTCTCACTAGAACTAGAGGAGGGGGACCTATGGATGTGTAGCCCCCTAAGAGAACATTTAAGATACATAAGTTAAAATAATTCGCAAAAATTTTAGAAGATACAGGAACTAAAGATATTGATTATTGGTATATTTCGTATAATTGGGCTCAAGAAAGAAAAAATCCTACAGATAAACTTAATAATAAAGGTCGATTATCACCCTCTGCCTCCTTTGCTCTGGAGGCAGACGATGATAATTCTTCCTCAAAAGGGACTGGAATGTATCCCATGACATGGGATTACATTCCAAACCCTAGGGCTGGACCAGGAGCCCCACCAGAGGTCCCTGAAATCCAAGCCGTGGTGAGATATGAACCTTGGAAACAAGGAGATTTAGTAACTTGGCAAGCAAAAATGTCGAGACTACGAGATGATGCAGAAAAATGTGCTCAATTATTATCTGGCATCACAACTGATTATTTTCCTAATTGGAATGATGTAAGAACTCTCCTCTGAGAATTATTCCAAACAGACGAAAGAGAAAAAATTTTACAAAAAGATAGGGAAATTGCTCAGAGGGGAAATGGACTTAATCCATGGCCTGAGCAAAATCCAGGCTGGGATGTAACTACCACAGAAGGACTTCAAGCCTATCAAACTGCTGTTCAACAATTAGTTGAAGCAGTTGACAAACTGGAGAACGAGTCACAAATTGGACCAAAATAATGGAATGTAGGCAAAAACCTGATGAGCATCCCAGTGATTACTGGGGAAGACTAAAACTACACTTTTAAAATATGGGGGAATGACTCGTGAAAATTTTCAGGAACTATTGGCCATAAGTGTGTTTGTGGACCAGTCTGCTCCTGACTTTAATAAATATTTCCGAAAACACATGCCAGGCTGGCAAGGCGAGACTTTGACTAAAAACCTGAGCATAGCAACTTTTGTTTTTGATGGAAGGAGCGAAGAACAACAGAAGCAAGAAGAGGAGAAACTGAAAGCAGAGAGGAAGAGAGGACATAAAGAAAAAGAAAGAGAAATCAGCCAGCTCGCTGCAGCGATTGCTCAGAACTATAGCGAAAGAGGAAGAGGCCGGGGATTTCCCCGAAGAGGAATCAGAGGAAGAGGCCAAAGAGGCAGAGGTCTTCCTCCCCCTGTTTTCCCATATTTTAACACTCCTGAATGTTTTTATTGTGGTAATTTAGGTCATATACAGCGTGCATGCCCCTTGAGACCAGTGACTTCGGCAGTCGAAGTTAGAAACTACGGAGAAAGACCTCCCAGACCTCACTCACAGTCATTGATGGAGGCGGCTGGAGTAAAGGTAGATCATAACGGTCACTTCACAGCAAAGGTAAATGGTACTTTTGTCAATTTTCTGGTAGATATGGGAGCTTCTATATCATTATTAAACTTTTTTGTGCCGCAATTATCAGGAGAAAAAATAAAGGTAGATGGAGTGGTGGTGTTTTGGTTTCGGCAGCCGCCGGCAACAAAAGCGCCACGCGGCCGCCCCTCCCCCCGCCGGCGTGCGGAGGAGAATGGAAAGAAAGAGGCAGAAACTGGTGGGTCGGGATAAGGGCAGTTTAACAGAACAGCAAACAGAGGGAAAACAGGAACAACAATGATACAAATCAGGAGAAAACACAACCACGAACCGTACAACAGCCGCTCTCCCGAAACCGGACCGGCGCTGCGCCCGCCCAAGCCGCGAGTTCCTTCCCGCCGCACCGCCCCCCCCCCACCGGAACCCCGCGTGACGTCACATGGTATGGAATACCGGGCTCTGTTTGGCCAGGTGGGGTCAGCCCCCACCCCCCGGCTGTGCCCCTTCCTGGATTCCGGTGAAAATTAACCCTGTTCTGGCCAAACCCAGGACATTATCCACCCCTTATTCCATACCATCTACGTCATGCCCACGTCCCCCATTGTCCGGTTGATCACCACCACTTCTCCTGTCTCCAGATATCATTCCCTTAGTCTATGGATCATCACTCTAAAGTGTCCATTGAGTTCATTTAATCCATGACTTCAGGCTCCATCTGTCGTAATGGTCTTCCGTGGCAGGGGAGGTGATGTGTGGTGATGGGCGGTCACTTGCTGCATCTGGAGCTCACGGCTGATGTATCTTGTGCGGCCCGTGCCCACAGTCTGCAGGAGATGTTGATCTTGATGAAGTTGCTGGATGCCAGTTGTTGAAAACCAGGTCCAGTTCCATCATCGCTGTGCTCTGCTAGGTTTTCATTGAAAAAGTCCATCCTTCTTTAATCTGGACGATTCTTACTATGCTACTACTGGTACAAAATATAACAATTATAACAGTGATAACAGACAGTGACAGGGTTATTTAACAACTAACTTTATACAATTTATTTATGGACTATTCTCGCCCAAAATTAAATCCCCATGAGGTACACATCGGACTTCCCCATCCTTCCGCATTACCCACCAGGTACACCCAGGTCCTTGACGAAAAGCAATCCCGCGGACGGGCTTGCCTTTGCCCGAGGCAGGACTAACCCAAACCGTCTTCCCTAACATGTTCCGCATGTGCACTACAGGGACTTTATCCCCTTCTACTGGGCGCTGAGGTTTTGACTGGGCAGGACCAGCCCGGTTGGTGGACCCTCTGGTGTTAACCAACCAGGTGGCCTTTGCTAAATGGGTATCCCAATTTTTGAAAGTCCCACCCCCCATTGCCCTCAAAGTGGTTTTTAGCAGCCCATTGTAACGTTCAATCTTTCCAGAGGCTGGTGCATGGTAGGGGATGTGATACACCCACTCAATACCGTGTTCTTTGGCCCAGGTGTCTATGAGGCTGTTGCGAAAATGAGTCCCGTTGTCCGACTCAATTCTTTCGGGAGTGCCATGTCGCCACAGGACTTGTTTTTCCAGGCCCAGGATGGTATTCCGGGCAGTGGCATGGGGCACAGGGTAGGTTTCCAGCCACCCGGTGGTGGCCTCCACCATTGTGAGCACATAGCACTTGCCTTGGCGGGTTTGTGGCAGTGTGATGTAGTCAATCTGCCAAGCCTCCCCGTATTTATATTTTAGCCATCGTCCTCCATACCACTGAGGCTTTACCCGCTTGGCTTGCTTGATTGCAGCGCATGTCTCACATTCATGGATAACCTGTGCGATAGTGTCCATGGTCAAGTCCACCCCTCGGTCACGAGCCCATCTGTATGTTGTGTCTCTTCCTTGGTGGCCCGAGGTGTCATGGGCCCACCGAGCTATAAAGAGTTCACCCTTATGTTGCCAGTCCAGATCCACCTGAGCCACTTCAATCTTAGCAGCCTGATCTACCAGGTGGTTGTTTTGATGTTCTTCAGTGGCCCGACTCTTAGGGACGTGGGCGTCCACGTGACGGACTTTTACAGCCAACTGCTCTAGCCGGGCAGCAATATCTTGCCACAATGGGGCAGCCCAGATAGGTTTGCCTCTGCGCTGCCAGTTGTTCTTCTTCCATTGCTGCAGACACCCCCACAAGGCATTGGCCACCATCCAAGAGTCAGTGTAAAGATAGAGCACTGGCCACTTCTCTCGACTGGCAATGTCTAAAGCCAGCTGGATGGCTTTCACCTCTGCAAACTGGCTGGACTCACCTTCTCCCTCGGCAGTTTCCGCGACTTGTCGTGTAGGGCTCCATACAGCAGCCTTCCACCTCCGCTGCTTCCCCACAATGCGACAGGACCCATCCGTGAACAGGGCATACTGTTTCTTATCTTCTGGCAGCTGGTTATACAGTGGGGCCTCTTCAGCACGTGTCACCTCCTCCTCTGGTGATGCTCCAGAATCTTTGCCTTCTGGCCAGTCCATGATTACCTCCAGAATTCCTGGGCAACTGGGGTTTCCCATTCGGGCACGCTGGGTGATCAGAGCGACCCACTTACTCCACGTAGCATCGGTGGCATGATGCGTAGAGGGGACCCTTTCTTTGAACATCCAGCCCAGGACCGGCAATCGTGGAGCTAGGAGGAGCTGTGCTTCAGTGCTGACCACTTCTGAAGCAGCTCGAACGCCTTCATATGCTGCCAGAATCTCTTTTTCAGTGGGAGTATAGCGGGCCTCGGATCCTTTGTATCCATGGCTCCAGAACCCCAGGGGTCGACCTCGAGTCTCCCCTGGTGCTTTCTGCCAGAGACTCCAGGTTGGGCCATTCTCCCCGGCTGCGGTGTAGAGCACGTTTTTAACATCTTGCCCTGACCGGACTGGACCAAGGGCTACGGCATGAACTATCTCCCGTTTAATCTGTTCAAATGCCTGTCGTTGCTCAGGGTCCCATTCAAAATCATTCTTCTTCCGGGTCACGTGGTACAGAGGACTTACAATCTGGCTGTAATTTGGGATGTGCATCCTCCAAAAACCCACAACACCCAGGAAGGTCTGTGCTTCCTTTTTGCTGGTTGGTGGAGACATAGCTGCTATTTTGTTGATGACATCCATTGGGATTTGACGGCGCACATCCTGCCATTTTATTCCCAAAAACTGGATGTCTTGAGCAGGTCCCTTGACTTTACTTCGCTTAATGGCGAAACCAGCTTTCAGAAGGATCTGAACTATTTTCTCCCCTTTCTCAAAAACTTCCTCCGCTGTGTCGCCCCATATAATGATGTCATCGATGTACTGCAGATGTTCTGGGGCTTCACCCTTTTCCAGTGCAGTCTGGATTAGTCCATGGCAAATGGTGGGACTGTGTTTCCACCCCTGGGGCAGTCGATTCCAGGTGTACTGGATGCCCCTCCAGGTGAAAGCAAACTGTGGCCTGCACTCTGCTGCCAAAGGGATGGAGAAGAATGCATTAGCGATGTCAATTGTAGCGTACCACTTGGCTGCCTTTGACTCCAGCTGATACTGAAGTTCTAGCATGTCTGGCACGGCAGCACTTAGCGGTGGTGTGACTTCATTCAGGCCACGGTAGTCTATTGTCAGTCTCCACTCTCCAGTAGATTTTCTTACTGGCCATATGGGACTATTAAAGGGTGAGCGAGTTTTGCTGATCACTCCTTGACTCTCCAGCTGGCGGATCAGCTGATGAATGGGGAGAAGGGAGTCTTGGTTGGTACGATACTGTCGCCGGTGCACTGTTGTGGCTGCGATTGGCACCTGTTGTTCTTCAACCCTCAGCAACCCCACAACGGAAGGATCCTCCGAGAGACCAGGCAAAATGGACAGCTGTTTAATTTCTTCCGTCTCCACAGCAGCTATGCCAAAAGCCCACCGATACCCCTTTGGGTCCTTGAAATAGCCTCTCCTAAGATAGTCTATCCCAAGGATGCACGGAGCCTCGGGGCCAGTTACAATGGGGTGCTTCTGCCAGTCCTGCCCAGTGAGGCTCACGTCAGCCTCCAGTAGACTCAGCTCTTGGGACCCCCCTGTCACTCCCGAAATGCAAATGGACTCTGACCCTTTGAACTCTGATGGCATTAAAGTACACTGTGCACCAGTGTCCACTAGAGCTTTATACTCTTGTGGATCTGACGTGCCAGGCCACCGAATCCACACCGTCCAATAGACACGGTTGTCCCTTTCCTCCACCTGGCTGGAGGCAGGGCCCCTCTAATCCTCGTCAGAGAATTTGCTGCTCACCTGCTGTAAGAATGACTTGGAGGTCCCCTCCAGAGGATCGGAATCAAGGTCAAACTGTCTACCTGGTCTGGAGAGCTGGCTTTTGGAAACTGGAGCGGCATTTTTCCTAACAGAGTCCCCTTTTGTGATTGTTTTACCTCGCAACTCACGTACTCGTGCCTCTAGACTTGAGGTGGGTTTTCCATCCCACTTCCTCATGTCCTCTCCGTGGTCACGCAGGTAAAACCACAGGGTGCCCCGTGGTGTGTAGCCTCTGTATTCCCTCTCCTGAGCAGGGAAACGCTTGCCCCTAATAGCTGAGACACTGGCCCGTACAGGTGGGGAGTAGGACATATTCCTGTCTAGTCGCTTGACCAGTTTCTCCACAGCTGAGACAAGGGAGGAAGAGAGACTTTCCTCATATTGGCGGAGTCTGACAGCCACCTCATCCACTGTTGGTGCGTCTTTACCTTTCCAGTTTACAACTGCCAGTGAGTTGGCATGCGAGGAGGGTGCGCTCCGCACAAACTTCCTCCACATGGATTGTGAGCACTGGAGTTCATCTGGGTCTGTGGGTACCTGCTCATCGTCTGTGTCACAGTAAACCAGCTCCCGCACAGCTAATTCCCTCAAGTACTGAATACCCCTTTCCATATTGGTCCACTTGCCAGCATAGCATACAAAATCGTCACTGAAGGGGTATCTCTCCCTCACGCCTGAGAGAAGTCTCCTCCAGAGGCTGAGGACTTGTTCCTTTTTCCCAATGGCCTTGTCAATGCCCCCGTCCCTGGCCAGGGATCCCAGCTGCCTGGCTTCCTTGCCCTCTAACTCCAAGCTGCTGGCCCCGTTATCCCAGCACCGCAGCAGCCAGGTGGCAATGTGCTCGCCTGGGTGGCGGCTGAAATCTTTCCGCATGTCTCGCAGCTCGCCCAGGGACAGGGACCGGGTGATGATCTCTGTCTCTATCTCCCGTGATGACCCTGGCTCATCGTCATCCCTCCCGGAGCGATCTGCTCTCTTTGCGTCTTTCTTTAATTTTACGGGGGCGACTGCAACCGGCACAGGTTGGTCATTGGGCTCAGTCACTGTGCCTGCTGCTGGAGCTGCAGCAGCTGCCGTGCCCGCCGGGGGAGCCGGGACCACACCAGTGGCTGCAGCAGCCGTGGTGCCGGTCGGGGGGGCTGTGACTGCCTGCTGGGCTGGAGGGGCTGCAGGGCCGGCTGGGGGGGCAGTGCCAGTCGCAGTGCCTGCTGCTTCGTTTCCCCCCCTTTCCCCTTTAGGGCACTGAACAGTGTTGAACAGGGCAGCTCGGTAGGCGTGGGCCAGACCCCAGCACGTTGCTGTGATCTGTGTCTCTCTGGAGTTCCCAGGGTGGCAGCACACTTTTTGCAGATATTTTACTAGTTTGTCCGGATTCTGTACTTGCTCAGGGGTGAGTTTAAAAAACATCGGGGGTGTCCACTGCTCTAGGTACTTGCCCATGCTGTCCCACACACCCAGCCACTCACAGCTATCCAGCCCCGGGGCAGGTCTCTGCACGATGTTCTTAAAGACTTGCTTAACCCTAAACAAAACCTGCAACCCATTCAGGAGGCATAACAAAAGGAGAGTGCTGCCCTGAGCATCCCACGGGTACTCGAAATTCTCAAAAGCCGTTAGGACCAGCCTGAGGGAGAGAGGGGGGGCGAAAGAGTGGGGGAAGGTATCCCCTTCGGTTTTCCCCACAGATTGGGTTTGATTACTAACAAAATCTAAGACATAGGACCCGAGGTACGGAAATGACCGCAGTGCCGCATGCAAACACAAGCCTAATTTCATGCACATTGACGTTATCATGTCATAAGTCGACATCATACAGTATAGCAAAATCATAATCCTGATCCTTTTCCCCGCGATGATGAACAGCACCACAGGGAACAAGTACAGCAAGTACGGATTCAAAAACCACAGCCATCTGATGAAAGACAGAAACATTTTTACCGGCGACTATTTTAACACAGAAAAACGCGTATAACAAAATTTAACAAAATGTAAGAAAGCAGTTTTAACACCCGCTGCTCAGCCCTGCCGTTATCCCTGCCCCACGTCTGGGCGCCAATTTAATGTTTTGGTTTCGGCAGCCGCCGGCAACAAAAGCGCCACGCGGCCGCCCCTCCCCCCGCCGGCGTGCGGAGGAGAATGGAAAGAAAGAGGCAGAAACTGGTGGGTCGGGATAAGGGCAGTTTAACAGAACAGCAAACAGAGGGAAAACAGGAACAACAACGATACAAATAAGGAGAAAACACAACCACGAACCGTACAACAGCCGCTCTCCCGAAACCGGACCGGCGCTGCGCCCGCCCAAGCCGCGAGTTCCTTCCCGCCGCACCGCCCCCCCCCCACCGGAACCCCGCGTGACGTCACATGGTATGGAATACCGGGCTCTGTTTGGCCAGGTGGGGTCAGCCCCCACCCCCTGGCTGTGCCCCTTCCTGGATTCCGGTGAAAATTAACCCTGTTCTGGCCAAACCCAGGACAGGTGGGAGGTAAGGAACTGGCCCTTTCGCTTCCCCTTCCGGTGGTATTGGTAGGAAAAATAGCTTGGGGAAAGTTTGTTGTCTCCCCTGAAACACCTGTGTCTTTGCTGGGACGGGATTTATTGCAAGAATTTGGCACTTGTATCTCTTTAACTCCAACTGATATTGAAGGAAGGGGTTAAAAGGGATTTTAGTAGAATTAGCATTATCTAATAGTTGCAGTCAATTTAAAGAGAACTGATAGATTGATAGTGCCTATCTATTGTCTAAATTAACTGAAGCAGAGCGATTTGCATCTCCATACAAAGGGATTGGTTCCTGATAGGGGCTGGGAGTCGCCTAGAACCAGTCAAGACCGACCCTGCTGTATGGAAAGGAGCCAGGAGAGAACTGAGTATGTGCAGAAACGAAGGTCAATCAGCGGATGCCATGGTGAAAAGGATGGGCCTTCATCTTGGGACCCCCGATGACCACCACCATGAGGCACTGCGCAAGCGCAGATGGGAGGAGACTATGGAAATTACTTCTTGGAACTAATTATACTATGGAAATTATTTCTCGGAACTGATTTTGATATGCAATGAGGATAGATGCATATGTATAGGTGTATTGGGAAATTGTTATGGTTTGCTGCAGCTGGCAACAAAAGCGCCACATGGCCACCCCTTCCACCACTGGGGTGTGGAGGAGAATGGAAAGAAACAAGCAGAAACTGGTGGTTCGGGATAAGGGCAGTTTAACAGAACAGCAAACAGAGGGAAAACAGGAACAACAATGATACAGAAAAGGAGAAAACACAACACAAACCGCACAACCCACAGAGCCGCTCTCCTGAACTGGACTGGCGCCGCGAGCTCCCAAGCCAAGAGTGAGTTCCCGCCCCCAGCTCACCCCCACCGGAACCCAGCATGACGGCACATGGTATGGAATACCCTGCTCTGTTTGGCCAGGTTGGGGTTGGCTCAAATGTTACTGCTTTGCACACACCCTGTGTGCTCACCTTCTCCCAGAATCCCACAGCTGTGTACCAGGAGGGCTTTGGTAGGGCAGAGTCAGACTCGCCTCAGACAGGGCCTGGAGCAGAGCCTGCACCTCTGACATAAGCATGGCTGCCTGGCAGCCGGGTGGGAAAATGGGAAATGGCACCCCTCGGGGTAAGTAGGGTTGCGTGCGGAGCATCCCAATGCCGTCCCTTCCCAGCAGCACACAGCAGCACAGCACATGCTGACCCCGGGTGTCCTTGCAGCAGAGCCCCAGCTGCCCTGCTGGAGAACAGAGACCAGGTGGGGAGGAGGAGGGGCGACGCTTTAGGCAGCCTGCCCCCTCCCCAGACACCCCCGCTCAGGGACAGGCCCCCACGTCCTGCCAAGACGGCGAGTTGCCACTTGTGTCGCTATGCAGAGGCGGCCACCTCCTGCGTGCTCTGGGCTGGCGAAGTCTTGCGCTGAGCCGGGGGAAGGTTCCCTGCGCCTCAGTCCAGAGTCCTCACCTGCAAAGCCTCATTTTTCAGGGCCAAAATCCTCATTTTCGTGGCCCCAACCTGTCTGTTTCTTCCCACAGCCGTGTGTTTCCCTGTCCCACTTCACCGCTCTCCACAGCTTCCCCAGGACGGAACGTGAGAGGGAGGTGCTGAGCTCTGCTGCTGGGGTCCAGGGACAGGATGCGTGGGAATGGCTCAGAGCTGCATCAGGGCAGGTTCAGCTGGGCACGAGGATCCATTTTTGTACCAAGAGGGCGGCCGGGCGCTGGGACAGGCTGCCTGAGAGGCTGTCGGTGCCCCCGGCCTGTCCGTGCCCAGGAGCCCTTTGGGCAGTGCCCTCCATGCTCTGCTGTCAGGCCGGGCCAGCCCTGCAGGGCGGGCGTTTGGACGGGGTGATGACTGCCGCTCCCTCCCCAGCGGAAGCTCCCTGATCTGCCGTGCCCACAGGGTCACCGCGAGCACCCAGCCCACCCTGTGGAGTTGATCACCACATCGCCTGGGAGCAGGGCAGGGACCGGCGGAGGGGAGAGCGGCCCCTCAGGCAGCCAATAGCGGAGAGCAGCACCTCAGGGGAGGCTGGGCCCCACACCATGGCAGAGCGACAGCCCAGGTAGCCGATCAGCGGTCACACCTCAGATGAAGGACAGACACCCAGCAGGGCAGCCTGAACACAAGGGTGCCAATCGGAGGCAGCGTCACTTCAGGTGAAGGGCGGGCACTGCATCTGGGCAGAGTGACAGCCCAGACATTCAATGGCAGGTCATCAGCTCTGGTGAAGGGCGGGCACTGCATCCCAGCAGCCTGACCACTCCGGGGCCATTCAGAGGCAGCGTCACCTCAGGGGAGGAGACTGACAGCCCTCCTGACTTATGCCGGCCAAGACTACATGGGAAGGAGGCGGGCCCCGCTTGCAGCCAGGCCCAGCTTCACCTTGGCTTTGCACCTCCAAGATTAGATTCCAGGCCTTACAAATGACGCTCTGGACCCTTAAAATGAGTCTCTGAACCTGAGAAGTGTGTCTTGGCACTTCTGAATGAGGGCTTTGTGGAATTATTAGTAAAATTAAGGTTTTACATCTGAAGATTGAGGTTCATATGAAAAACGTAACAGAGTTCACCCATTGAGGGAAAGCATGAAATCCAAAGGAGCTCTGAGGATGGGACACAGCTGCAGCAGGCATGAGAGGAATCCACTAACACAGCAACTCCCTGCAATGTACCATAGAGGACGGAACGGAATGGAGACTCCGTGGCCCTGCTCCGTGATGATAAAGCAGGAAGAAATGGTCCTCTAGAACTGATCAGCAGCTCATCTGGCCCCCTGAGCCAACAGGTTTTCGAAACCTTGCCAAAGTGCTATCCTCTCGTGAACTTTGCTCGCTTTAATATCATTTTAATACCAAAACACACCTCCATCCCAAAGGCTACCTGCCTCTGAGGTGTGACCACCCCTCTTCGAGTCTGCGCTCTCGATTTTTCGTAAACTGTACCTTTAAACGTGAAGCGAGAGAATTTTACGCCAATCATGATAAAAGGTCTGTATGACTACAGTCACTCAAACTCCACCTTAAAGCTAGAAAGGATATAAAAAAACCTAGGGAAATGGGGAATTTTCGGAGAAGAAGATAACACCGTAGATCTTCGGAGAAAACGGAGATAACACCATCAGCAAGTCAAGGGAAACTCCACCTCAGAGTGCCTCCGACAACCAGGATTGGCCAACGCGCTGAGCCTTGCTTCTCCTCCCATTGGGACGCCTTGGGTGAGACTTCAACTAAGCGCTTTTCTCAGGAATAGTTACTATAGCGAGGCTGTATTATTTATAACCTTTTCACGTGTTTTATATTTGCACGTGCTTTCTTGCAGACAGTCACTATCACCGGCAATTCAAAAAACCTCTATACCTCTCGCACAAATAAAACTGCCCTGTTTCAGTAGCCAGTTGTCACAGTTTCTCACTGAACGCGACCAAATGCGGCCGTGCCAGTTCATGAGTACAACTGAACTGAAGGTGCAGACTGCTATTAGTGTATCCAGAATCGTGGAAACGCAACTGGACTGGTAGTGGCAAATTGGACATCACTCAGAATTTAAACCTAGCCGCACCTAGCCTCTCACGTTGGTGAAGAGCGTTAGAAAGCAAGGGGGTTTATTTTCTGCCAAATTAACATGACAGGCTTGGACACGAAAAATGAGGCTTTAGAACATGAAAAGGGGGCTCTAGGCCCTACAAGAGGGGTTTGGGCCATGAAAATGTGGGTCTGGACAATCAGGATGGCATCTTGGAAGCGATAAAAAGGCTTTTTGCCCTAAAGTGGGGATTGAGAACCTCAAAATTAAACTGTGGGCTCTAAAAGAAGGCTATGGAGAATAAAAGAAAGGCTCGGTCCCTGAAAAGGAGGGGTTTGGCCCTCCAGATGAGCCTCTGGGGACTCGAAATGGCTCCAAGGGTTCCAGGAAATGGGGTTCCATCAGGCTGGTGGCCAGTCCCCAGTGGGGTTTCCCAGGGCTGCGTTCTATAGCCAGTGTTCCGTCATCTGTCTCTGAATGCTCTGGACACAGGAACTGAACGCCCATGGAGGAAGTTTAGATGCAGATACAGGCATAGACAGAGATAAAGGCGTAGGGACAGATACAGGCATACGAACAGGCAGAGGGAGAGGTGTAGGTGACGGGGTGTGTATTTTTCTTTCCTGGTTCTTTCTACCTAATGATTATGGTCATTTGGGACCAAGAGTGGGCAGAGACAGTAGCATTTGGTGCTGTTGTGTTCAAGGTCAACAACGGTGTTTTGCCTAAAAGAACATTTTCTTCCGACAGACACATACATTTCCTCATTTCCGATGGGAACCCAGCTGGGGCTGCCTGCTGCAGCCCACAGCAACATCTCCAGTGACAAACTCGGTGGCTTTGCCTTTTTCCCTGACAGACCATTCCAGAAATAAGCCTTCTGGGAGAGAGACCCTAAGTCCTTCTGCATTTCCAGGATGTGCACAACCTTGATGGGGTGATTTATCGCCAGTTTCTCAATCTCTATCCTCCGTAGGGTACCCTTTCCTTCAGTGGTATTTAGCAGGGGTTTTTTCAACTCATCTACACAAATGAGTCAGTTACTAGTTTTTCCAGAGTGTCGCAGGCAAAAATCTCTCTGTCCACGTGGCTTAAAGCAAATGACGATCCAAGCGCTTTACTGATAATGCAAACAACACGAAATTAAGGAGAAAGCTCCAAACTAGACACTTTCTGACGTCAATAAACACCATCAGATTTTCAGACACCCTTTGGAGCAAACACAAAAGAGATTTCTGAAGCTCTACAAGCCTTTCCAAAGGAAAGGTCAGCCAACTGCAAAGCCCTGGTGAGAACTCACCTGTAGTAGTATCCAACCTAAACCTCCCTGACACAACTTCAGGCCATTGCCTCTCGTCCTATCGCTAGGATCTTTGGTGACATGGCTCTCTCCTCCACAAGGTTTTTCAGGGTAATTTCCAGCTCTGTGATGATTTCTGTGGCTCTGCCCACCAGGATAATCTTCCCTATGTCCCCGAGCATATGGTGAGTTTTCTCCTCTGGTCCCAGGTGGACCAAAGTCATCTGGAGAGAAATTCTCTCTGTTTACTGGAGCTTGGCACTGAGTGCCAACAGCATAGCCCTCATAAAACTTTTCATACTGTTATACTAAGCAATAAAAAGGGGAATCAAAATGTGGAATGATCACTCAAATTAACCAGACTGTTGCTGTTACAGGTATTTTTGTAAAGCCCTGCCCTTACTAAGTTTAAAATTAACTGTAGAGACTAAGAAACAGGTTTTTGAACAATGTTACTGTTCATAAGAAGGATGTACCTTTCCTAAGTAAAACCAGAGAGCGATAATTCATAGGAATAGCTAACGAGCTATGAAAAGCTGCTGAGATTGCCAAAAGAAATAGGTAACTAGGGGAAAGGCAACTCCAGCAGGGGGACATTGATTGCGACCACAGACTCACAGACCACCTACCCCAATTCTACCCCAGACTCAAAAGACGAAGAAACCGAGCATGCATACTAATTTACATGCTGGACGAAGAGACTTTGACCAGATGCAGACAATCCAGCAGCTACACCTGTTTGGTTTCTAGCCTGCTCACGTTTGTCAGGAGGTGAAGGAGGTCATTACAGGGAAGCTTTAGTTAAAGAGACACCTGCTCCTCAAATCCTGTTACCAAATTGTAACTATCCTTTAACATTGAACACTGCCATATTTGAGCTGGTAACCTGCACAGGAAACATCAGGTTTGGACTTTGTCTTTTCCCTGATAAAAGAAGTTTGACCTGTAGTACAATTATAGTTTGACCTGTATTACAAAAGGACATCAAGGAACAAAACATGGCCAATACGAGAAAATGTGTGCTGCAGGCAAAGGCAAAAGGTGAACATCCTATTTAAGCAAACCCAGTTTAGAACTTTTACAAGTTTTAGGAAAAGTTTTAGAATTACATTTGTCTCCGTTTCGTTGGGCATGTTTACCATCTGCAATGAAAAAGTGTATGGGGAAAAAGGCTATGTCATTTTTTGCTTGTGTTAGAGGCACTTTCACAGAATGACAGAATCACAGAAGGAAGCGACCTCTGTGGGTCATCTAGTCCAAGCCCCCTGCCGAAGCAAGGTCACCTAGAGCAGGCTGCACAGGACCTTGTCCAGGTGGGTTTTAAATATCTCCAGAGAAGGAGACTCCACAACCTCTCTGGACAAGTGAGAATGCACACGCACAGCCCATGCACACCAGCTCTCGGGAAGACCCTCATAGAGTCCCCCACTCACCTCACCCCTGCCAGTCCCCCAGTAAGTGGTTTTGAGGATAGGCACTGTTCCTGCCGCAGTGCCTGCTGGCCCAGACCCCCACTCGCTCCAGCAGCTGCACTGAGACCCCCTCCCTCATCGCACTAGCTGCACTGACACCCACTCCAGTAGCTGGCACCACAAGCCAGGGGTGCCTACACCCCCAGGCTGACTCCAGTAGCTGGCACCCAGCCAACCCACGCCAGCCCCCACAAGCTGGCACTCAGTCAGTTCACACACACACAGCACAGAGAGCGAGATGCCACAGGGAGATAGTCAAGAAAAGATTTAATAAGAAGCTAGAAGAAGACAGGACAGATGTCATCTGTGTCCTGCAACCAGTCACTTGCCTCTGGAGAGTCTGCTGTCATCGGGTGGTCATCTGAGACTTCTTCAGCAAGATTAGAGGGGACAGAGCCTCTTGTGCCATCAGGCAGCTCTCCCACATACCAACCACCAGAGGTGTAAACGCAGTTCAGGCCACTCATTGGGACCATCGAAAGGAACATAGCTCGACCGAGTGCTCGAAGCTCTGCCAGTTGTTTTCTCACCGTCTTCAGGAGGATGGACTCCTTGTCTATGCCCAAGGCATACTAGCATAGCCTGGAAATGACACGCTTGGACCTTTCTCCTTCCACCCGTACAAGTTCCTGAAAAAGCTGCCGGTGTTGGCATTTTAGCTCCTTATTCCGCTCATACATTTCAGTCACCTGGACTTGAATCAGCTGCAGGGTTTCTTTGTGTTCCCTGTGTGCTTCTGCCCGAGCCCTCTGCAAACACGTGTGTTCCTCCTCTTTCCTTTGGAGCGCTGACTTTGTCTCCTCGTGTTTCTTCTCCAGCTGTTGACTTCTGCCATTTCTCATGTGCCTTTCAGTTGGTGCTCTGTCTCTTCCAGCTGGATCTGAAGACAGACCTTTGTTCAGGTGGCAGAATCTCACTCCTCTGCCACTCGCCTTAGGTGCCCTCTCTGCCAAACCCATCTGCCCACGCAGGCGAGTGATTTCTTCAGCCAGTTGGGTGTTTTTGTTTGTCGTCTCCGTAAGCTGCACCTGTAACTCCTCACAAGTTGGTAGCCCTCTTCATCTGCAGCTACTTGTGCCTGAAGGTCCTCAGCTGCCCTCTGTGAGAAGTCATCCTGCTCGTCCTGTGCCAGCAAAGCTCCAGTGGGTTCTCCCATTTCTGCAGCCCTCTGCTGAGGAAATGATGGCCTGCACAGTTCCTCAGCGGACCTTTGGATGGGCAGTGGCACTTGAGTATTAACCAGTTGCCTGGCTATTCCTTGTAGCTGCTTGCTAATGAGACCCAGCTTAGCCGTCTTCTGCTTCAGCCTCTCCAGTGCCTCCCAGTCTCTAGTATTGATCAGGGAAACGATGTTCTGCAGTTGCCTGGCTCTGTCTTGCAGCTGCTTGCTAAGGAGATGCACCTTAGCAGTCTTCTGCTTGAGCCTCTCTTCCTCTTCCTGCACTTCAGGAGAGCTTGCCTTCCTCAGAAGACTGTTTTCGTCTTGAAGGACACTGCATTGCCTCTCAAGCTCCTTCAGGGCACTCTGGAGGTGGGCGTTCTTCTGCAGCAGCCTGCTGTGACTGCCACCAGGCAGATAGTCGTCCTGCTGCCCGACAGTCTGAACACCCACCTCTGCCACAGACCGCTCGCTGCCGGCCCTTCCGTGTGGCAGGGAGCCAAAGCTGTGTGGCACCAAGTCTTGCCCCACAGCTTCCAACAAAACCTCCACACTGTTCCCTTCCTCCTGGAGACAAGCGTCTCTTAAGCTCTGGTGGGTTTTCTGCTGCGCATCTCCATCACAGGAGGAAGATGCCGTGAGGCTCTCCAAAGAGCAGGGCCCGATGGCCCCAGTGCCCAGGAGGGTCGGTAGGCAGTGCCAGGCTGTAGCCTTGATCCTGGCCTCATTGCAGGAACTGGTCTCCTCACCCTCAAACTGCTCCGAGAGGTACTTTTGGAAGAGTCTCCTCTGCAGGAGCAGTTCCTCTTGGGGGCGGAGGATGTGAGCAGCCTGCTCGCCATTGGTCTCGCCACGCAGCTTTCTGAGGACGCCCTGGATCTTACCATGGGCCTCGCTGCTCCCCAGGCTCTTCTCCCCAGCTCCTTGGCCAGCTGCTGCTGCAGGTGCCGTGCTTGACGGACAGCATCATCGCGTTGCTGCTCCAGCTCCTCCTGCAGCTCATGCAGCTCAGCTTCCTTAGAGAGCAGCAGATGGCAGATCTCCACTGACCGCTGTCGCCGGTTCAGCTCCTGCAGCTGCTGGAGCTCCCGCGCCTGCCGCTGCTCTCATGTGGCATGCAGCCATTGGACCAGGAGCCGCTGGTCCCGCTTCACCGCATCCTTCAGCTCGCATGTCTCAGCGATGAAGCAGCAGAGCAGCTCGTGGCAGTGGCTTTGTTTAGCCTCCAGCTCAGCCCGCAGCGTCTCCAGCCGCCTCTTGTGCTCGTGACTTTGCGCCGGGCCCTGGCAGGGCGAGGGGTGGCTGCGCGGCACAGAGCCCCGTCCCACACCGTCCTGGCTCATGGCTGCAGGGTGGCTAAATGCTGCCACTAACAGTCACCAATGTCGCCTGTCACTGCCTCCCACACCCTCAAACTCCTCTGCCATGTCACATCATCCTGGGCCCCGTCACCTCCTGGGGCTCCCTGGGTCAGGAATGGTGGTGCTGGGACACCAGTGCCCATGGGGATCTGGTGGCCATGCCATGTGTGCCGCAATGGGGTGGGCCTTAGCCCCAGGCCTGGTTGACCCCATCCCCACAGTCCCTGGGGCCTTGCAACCCCCTCCCAGTGTCAACAGGGTCCTGACTGCCCCCTCCCACCACTGCATGGCCCTTCTGGGGACCAGCCGGCACAGGCACAGGGCACAGCCAGGGGAAGCTCCAGACATGCCACCCCTCTGGGCTTTCCCTCAATGTCCCCACAGTGCCACGACCGCCTGCACCAGGCAAGAACATGGCAGAGAACTGAGGACACTGTCATGGGTAGAGAAATGGCTCAGGGAGGTGTGGGAGAAGCATGTAGGAAGGAGAGGAATGTCCTCCCGAGGGGGGCAGGAAGAGTTGTCTGTATAAAACAACTTCAGCCACGGCCTTGGAGAGCAGCTTCTTACCCGTGACCCTGCAATTCCCTCCTGCCGACCTGCAGGAAAGTGCTTGAGGATCAGGGGTTGCTTTGGGGGTTTAAAAGCAATATTCTCATGGGCTTGAGTTTTCAGCACAGGAACTCATCCATAAGCCACTGGAGGTACTCCTCACCACAGTACGCACAGCAGGCAGAAAGGGTTGTAGTCAGAGGCCACATATTTTCTGAAGAAATCCACCATCTTTGGACAAAGGATGCACAGGTAATCTTTTGTTTTGAAGCCACTGTGAAATAATGAAGGCAATTCTATTTGCTGAAAGGAGGAATTAAATAATACTTAAATCATTCCGCTATAGTATTTGCTGACTTCATATATTTCGTAGCTTTCATTTTGGTGAGCAAGTCCTAAATACATCACAACACTTCTTACGTCTTTATATAAAATCAAAACTAGCCAATGGCCAAATTCATCAAGATTATTAGAAGTTAGAGTCATCCTCAGTAATACACAGTGCAGTCACTGACGCCTACAGATTTGGACAACAAACAGTGAAACACTACAGACTGGAGGTATTTACCAACGTGACAGCCTAAGTTTTCAGCGCAGCAGGACTTGCACAGTATGAGCGCACTGAGTCTCAACCTGCCATCTGGTTCACCTCCATCTCTATCTTGTCTCCTGTCTGTCCGTGCTCTTCCCTCTGCCAGGCACTCTTCCCAGTCACTCCATCAGCTGCCAGTGCCTTTCTCCGTTCTCGTGTTTCGGTGGCAGGTCGTACCTTGAAAGCATTGTCCCAGCCATGGGACCTGCACCTATTTCTCTCCTCCCGCCTCTTTGTGCTCTGGCTGCGTGATGCATTCTTTGACCTCAGAGGCCCTTTGTTCCTGACTCTCTCCTGCTGCTAAAGCCTGTTCCTGCAAGAGAAGAGGCAATTAGTTGGTGTCTCCTCCCTGCTGTGTCACCTGCATCTCTCTGGCCTGGGCAGCTGGTGGGAACTGTCACCATCAGCCCCAGCTGTCCTAGAAGTCCTCTCCTGGCTCTGGGTGTGCTTGGCATCGAACGTGGTTCCTGAAGGAGAAGAGCAAAACTCCATGTAACTCCTGGGCACCAACCTGCTGGGAGAGCTCATTTGAAGGCAGGTTGGCAGCAAGCTCCAAGGCTGGTCCAGGGGTGCTCCCAGTCCCGTGCTCAGCCACAGGTCCCACACCCGGCTCCCTTTTTACCAAGAGGGATTTGCTTGCATTTTCCTTTTCTTCTAATTCGTGTGTGGGTGCTGGGAAAAGAGGCAGCAGAAGGACGCACTGGCTAAAACCCCTTCTTACTGCCAGCCATAAAGGTGCCTCTCAGCTGGGAGCACGAGAAGGACACCGTGTTACCACTCTCCATTCTTTACAGGCAGCCTGAAGACTATTCACATATTCATTTTCATACACCACCAAAGTTGTAGCCTCATGTCCCAGCAGTTTGTTTATAGAAACGTACATTTTAAAAATATTTTAGAATATCAAGACACCATGTGAAGTCTTCAGCGATGTTTGAAATGTTTTGAGTTGGCTTTGTCCTGTTTCCTTAGATGCTGAAATGTAAGTTATAACAGCACCACACTCGATCACTTCTCTTTTTTCACATGTCACACAGTGGAATAGAGATGAGAGATCTCCCAGGGAAGTGCCAAAAAAGCGGGCCCTGAGCTGGAAGCCACGTGTAGCTGTGTCAGCATGGCACTGTGCTCAGAGCTAGAATCAGTACAATACATAGGCAACCAAGCAGCTATTTCTGCAAGGTACAATTCCATGTCATACTGACAAAAGTAGATCGTGAGAGTACCTTGCAATTCTTAAAATGCACAATAATGCATGGCATAGACATGTCTGTTGTCTTTGCCTGTAGCAGAAGGCTGGAGTGGAAGGGAGACACAGAGGGGAATCGTCACAGAGTCAACATGGAATGAGTAAGCAGATAGGGAAAAAAGTCCCAGAAGGAAGGGTCAAACACATCACCAAGGCATTAAGCTTATTGGCTTGCGGTGCGGTACAGACTGCTTGTTTTCTTTAATAGCACTTGATTTTGATTATGATAAACCACAATACAAACCAAAACACAATACAGCAGTCAATGCAATAAAAAATACAATACGTACAATAAACGCAACACCATGCCCTACAATACATACCATGCAACTCAACACATACGATACGTACAATACAACACATGCATTACAATAATGCCGTAGCATGACATACAACACAATATAGGATACAACACCAGCACCACAACACAACATGCACAGCACATACAATAGAAAATGCAACACACGCATCACATACAACACATGCTACAGCATACACTGTGTACTGCATACAGTCAAATGCATACAGTACAAAAGACAATACAAACCAAAATACAATGCCTACAACACAAACACAGGATATAGACAAGGCAATCTACGCCGCACCATACAACACCGTATCATCCAATACCATACAACACACAGTAGGCACCACACGATAAACAATACAATACTGACACAGCATGCAGTACATACAATGCCTGCATACAGTACAGTGCATACCCTAACCTTCATCAAATAGAATACAATAGATACAGTGCAGAACATAAAATACAATACACCATATACCATACGTGACACACGTTGCAATGCATACTAGACAATACAAATCCCAGTAGTCAGGAAAATACAGTACAATAAACACCAATCCATATATTATGTACAAAATAATACATACAATACCTACAATAAAAGCAATGCCATACTGTACAATACATTAAAGAGAACACATAAAATACATTATGACACATAAAATTCATAAAATGCAATACCACATGCAGTGTGACATTATACCATACAATATCATACCATACAATATATACCATACAGTACAATATAATAGAAACTACAATACAAAGAATACAATAAAAACCAGCAGACCATACCATAGAATACAATAAACCCCATACTGTATATACCATACAGCACATACAATACTTACAAAAAATAAATACCATGGCATACAATAGAATACATAGAAAAAAAGCCATACCATAAAATAAAGCGCAAAATTCACTCAGCCTTCTCTCCCTAGACTCAGGTTTGTGCCTGTGGATGGAGGCTGCCCATGCTTCACAGACTCCCATGCCCCATGGGCCAAGTGCCCACCCCTCCTCTGCCACTCCTTGGTACACTTCATGCTTCACACTTCTGCTCTTCAGAGCACTGCACCAATATTAATTAATCTTCTCTCAAATTTCTTTTACCTTCTTCCACATACGCTTCCTGTGTTGTTGCCTCGCGATGATGTCTTTGGCCTGCTCTTATCCCTGAATTGTTATTTTTTTGCTTTCTGAATTTGATATGTTATATAATGTGTGGGGTGGATCCTGGGTTTTGATTTATCTTGAAGATCTCAAAATGCAAGGCACCCTTACAATCGATCTATAACAAATGAAGGACTTTCTTGACATTGCAATAATAGATAAAACAGACTGTCTGAAAGAGGCTTGTGTGCAGCTTGGGTATTTGAGAAGACTAGACTGTGAAATTCAGAATTGTCGTAACATTACTGCTCTAACTTTTCCACTAATTGTCTGAACCAGTATCAACTAAATTTTGAAAAAAAAAGCATGTTGGAGGTTGATCATAGAATCACAGAATCACAGAATGGTAGGGGTTGGAAGAGACCTCTGTGGGTCATCTAGTCCAACCCCCCTGCCCAAGCAGGGTCACCTACAGTAGGCTGCAGAGAAACTTGTCCAGGCAGGTCTTGAATATCTCCAGAGAAGGAGACTCCACAACATCCCTGGGCAGCCTGTGCCAGGGCTCCGCCACCCTCAGAGGGAAGAAGTTCTTCCTCATGTTCAGACGGAACTTCCTGTGCCTTAGTTTGTGCCCATTGCCCTTTGTCCTGTCGCTGGGCACTACTGAAAAGAGCTTGGCCCCATCCTCCTGACACCCACCCTTCAGATATTTGTAAGTATATAATAGGTCCCCTCGCAGCCTTCTCTTCTTCAGGCTGAACAAGCCCAGCTCCCTCAGCCTCTCCTCGTAGGAGAGATGTTCCAGTTTTCTCACCATCCTCGTAGACCTCCACTGGACTCTCTCTAGTAGCTCCTCATCGTTCTTGAAGTGGGGAGCCCAGAACTGGACAGAGTACTACAGATGGGGCCTCACCAAAGCAGTGTAGAGGGGAAGGAGAACCTCCCTTGACCTGCTGGCCACACTCCTCCTAATGCACCCCAGAATGCCATTGGCTTTTTTGGCAGCCAGGGCACACTGCTGGCTCATGGTTAACCTGTTGTCCACCAGGACACCCAGGTCCCTCTCCGCACAGCTGCTGTCCAGCAGGTCCACTCCAAGCCTTTACTGATGCGTGGGGTTTTTCCTCCCCAGGTGCAGGACCCTGCATTTGTCTTTGTTGAATCTCAACAGGTTCCTCTCTGCCCAACTTTCCAGGCTATCCAGGTCACGCTGCATGGCAGCACAGCCTTCTGGTGTATCTACCACAATTCCCAGTTTGGTGTCATCAGCAAACTTGTTGAGGGTACATTCTAACTCTTCATCCAGGTCGTTGATGAAGAAGTGAAACAAGACTGCGCCCAGTACTGACCCCTGAGGGACACCACTAGTTACCGGCCTCCAACTAGACACAGTGCCGCTGACGACAACCCTCTGAGTTCTGCCTTTCAGACAGTTCTCAGTCCACCTCACCAACCACTCATCCAGCCCACACTTCCTGAGCTTCCCTAGAAGCATGTTATGGGAGGCTGTGTCGAAAACCTTGCTGAAGTCGAGGTAGGCCCTCTTTGAAGACTGGAGTGACATTGGCCTTTCTCCAGTCCTCGGGCACCTCTCCTGTCCTCCAGGACCTCTCAAAGATGATGGAGAGTGGCTCAGCAATGACATCTGCCAGCTCCCTCAGCACTTGTTGGTGCATTCCATCAGAGCCCATGGATTTGTGGGTATCCAGTTTGTTTAATCGATCCCTCACGCAGTCCTCCTCAACCAAGGGAAAGTCGTCCTCTCTGTAGGCTTCCTCTCTTACCTCCAGGGACTGGGATTCTCGGGGGCCAGCCTTGGTACTGAGACTGAAACAAAGAAGGCATTCAGTAGCTCTGCCTTCTCTGCATTCTCTGTCACCAGGACCCTCTCCTCATTCAGCAGCAGCCCCACATTGTCCCTAGCCTTCCTTTTGCTGCTGATGTAGTTGAGAAAGCCCTTCTTGTTGTTTTTGACATCCCTTGCCAGCTTCAGTTCCAGGTGGGCTTTGGCCTTCCTCATCGCATCCCTGCGTGCTCTGACGACATTCCTGTACTCTTCCCAAGTGGCCTGCCCCTCTTTCCACATTCCATGGACCTTTCTCTTCCACCTGATCTCTGCTAGAATCTCCTTGTTCAACCATTCAGGTCTCCTGCCAACTTTGCTCCATTTCTTTCTCAGGGGGATGCACCGCTCCTGAGTGTGGAGGAAGTGACGTTTAAACAGTGACCAGCACTCATGGACCCCCCTGCCTTTGAAAGCCCTGGCCCATGCGTTTCCTCCCAGTAGCTCCCTGAAGAGGCCAAAGTTAGCTCTCCTGAGGAGCAAGGTTTTGATCCTGCTTATCGCCCTGCTTCCTCCATGCAGGATCCTGAACTTCACAATTTCATGGTCACTGCAGCCAAGTCTACCTCCAATCTTCACATCCTCCACCAGTCCCTCCTTGTTTGTTAGTACAAGGTCCAGCAGAGCGCCTTTCCTTGTGGGTTCCTTCACCCCTTGCATCAGAAATTTATCATCGATACTCTGTAGGAACCTCCTGGATTGTGCCTGCCTAGCTGTATGGTCTTCCCAGCTGAAGTCAGGGTGGTTGAAGTCCCCCATGAGAACCAGGGCCTGTGACTGTGAGGCTGCTTGCAACTGCCTGTAGAAGGCCTCATCAACTTCCTCCTCCGGGTCAGGTGGTTTGTAGTACACACCCACAGTAATGTCACCAATGTGAGCCGTTCCTTTAATTCTAACCCACAAGCTCTCAACTCGTTCCTCATTTGCCCCCAGGCCAACCTCAATGCATTCCAGTTGCTCCCTGACATACAGAGCAACTCCACCACCTCTCATTGTTGGCCTGTCTTTCCTAAAGAGGCTGTAGCCATCCATGACAGCATGCCAGTCATGCGAGTTGTCCCACCACGTTTCTGTGATAGTGACCAAGTCGTAGCCGTCCTGCTGTATAATGGCTTCCAGCTCCTCCTGTTTTTTGCCCACGCTACGTGCGTTGGTATAGACACACTTGAGCTGAGCTGTCAATCTCACCTCTGACCTTGGCACGCCAAGCCTGGCCTAGTCCCAAGTGAGCTGGACGATGTCCCCCTTCCCCCTTCGAACCTCGTTTGATGTCCTCCCAATGAGCCCAGCCAGCTCTGTTTAAAGCCCTCTCAATAAACCCCACAGCCTGTCCGACCTTCTTCTTGAGAGCCATTCCACATCCTTTTCTGTGTGGCCCCGCTCTGTACCTGCTAGAGGGGTGGGTCTAGCGGCCTGGCTGCTGGCGATGGCAGAAGGGAACACAGGTCATAGGGACCCCGCAGTTGGAAAGACCGAGTGTCTCGAGACAGCTCCTGGTGGGAGCGCTTTGTGCGTGCGCAGTTCACTAGCGAACCTGAAGCTGGCCTAGCTCACGAGCAAGAGGACAGAGACCTTTTCAGTCCCGTGGGTGGCATGTGGCTGCAGCCTACCTGACTGATCAGCCCCAGCATTCACAGACCTTACAAGAGGACCAGGCCTGCTAACCACCGGCCACATCTCCACCTGCTGGAGTCAGGAAGGACTTGGAGGTGCTTGACCACGCTTACCCCGAGCTGCTTCCCACCTAGGCATATGCCCTCTGCACTACCTGTTTGGGGACTGTGGTGATCCACTGTGTGCGCAGTTGGGGTGCAATTTTCTCTGCCTGCAGCAGGAGATTTCCCAAGGCAGTACTCTCTTTCACAAGTTGGTCATGTTTGGTTTTACCGTTCCTTACTATGGAGAGGAAAGTTCCTGTGGGAAGACAAGCATGTCCTCTGCTCCAGCAGAGCTTCTTTGGCTGAGAGCAGTTTCCTGCCACCCAAAGCATTACACGTTGCTTTAGGGAAAAGCAAGTTGCTGTGTTCCCCAAAGATTTGTTTCTACACCTTCAGCCTTTAGTCTTGGAAGGCTCTTTCCTGCAGTACGTCAGGATCTTTTCTGAGCCCTCTGAGTCTCTTCATAGATTGTGGAATATCCCGAGTACTTGGATCTTCGCCCATACACGTCTCAGATCGCTGGAGAACCTCTGCTCTACTCCTTATATGCTGTCCTCGTACATAGCGGTGGCAACTGTCGTGCAGGACACTATTTCTGCTATGGAAAGGTAAAGAGCTACTTCCTTCCTAACAAGGGAAAAACGTGTGCTGGGAAGAGACGGCAGTGTTACTGGCAGCCAAGATTCTTGGTGAGAGAAGGTCTCCTTATGGTCTGGACTGAATTTGTTTTGATGTACTCATGGTTCTGCAGGTTTTTGCCGGATTTCTTTTAAGAAGCCATGCAGCTCATCTCCAGATATCCCTTCTTTGCAGGTCAGCATAGGGCTGTGGTACATGATGGATGACATGTCTGTGGTTCTTTGTGATATCAAGGAAGTCCTCAGGCAGCAAGCTTATCTGCTGTTTTATGTCAGATAATAACAAGTAATCAAATCTGTTTAGAATATGTTTCCTTCCCTGGTTTTGCTGGTTTTCTCCTCATCCTCCGAGTGTTTCTCTTTCTCTCACAGCAGAGAATTACTGCCAGCATCACTCAGTTCTCTTGACTCTGACCTACCCCACGTCAATCGCTATCTTTCCTTCCTGGGCTGTAGGCTGCTGCCCTGCAGCATTCTACTCCTTGTCTGCTGTCTGCAGCTGGCCAGTGTGGAGAAGAGGACTTGCAGGGGGCCCAAATGAACGATGGCGAGGAACTCTTTATCAGGAAGCACAGTGATAGGACGAGGGGTAACGGTTTCAAACTGAATGAGGGCAGGTTTCAGTCAGATGTTAGGAAGATGTTCTTTACGGTGAGGGTGGTGAGACACTGGCAGAGGTTGCGCAGAGCAGCTGTGGATGCCCCTCCCTGGAAGTGTTCCAGGCCAGGCTGGACAGGGCTTTCAATAACCTGATCGAGTGGGAGCTGTCCCTGCCTGTGGCAGGGGGTTGGATATGGATGATTCCTTCTGACCCAAACCATGTGATGATTCTATGATTCTGTGAAATGGAGGCCATAAGGGGAGTAAAGACAAGGTCTTGCTCTAACGTGGTCAGCCCTGGTGGGCAGACCCCAATCGAATTTCCCACTGGTAGTCTTGGTTACCTCTGCTCTTTGTCATGGAAACTGCTCCAAGAAAATGACTGAACCCCAGGGGAGGCTGCAAGAGCAGCTCTAAATGCAGATCACTCTTTTTTTTTCTCCAGGTGCTCCGATTTGAGAACTGGAGAAAGGACTTCTCCTTCACTGGCACCATCATATGCCCAGGCTTTCCTCAGTCGGTGGGCAGCCGGCAGCAAGCAGGTGGATTCTGTGAGGTGACAGGGTCTGCCTCGTCGGACTAAGGTAACTCTGGGGGGGTGGTTCAGGGCACCAGATGGATGGTGGATTTCTTTCTGGAATCCCATCCTTGCTCTCTCTTCCCTCACACACTCCAGCTTGCTTCACAGCCGCAACACTGCTGCATCCCAGATCATCCCAAAGAGATTCATCCCATTTGTTCACCTTTGGGCCTGCTGCCCTTGCAGCCGGCAAGAGAGCCTTTGGGAGGCCCTGACCTGTCCCCTGACAGAGCTTCTGGGGGTTCCCCACTGGGCTGGTCCTTTCAGGAGGACCTTTTCACCTTTTCACTGCTCCCTTTGCAGGACGTGGCGGTGGGCACGGAGGACTCTCCAGAGGACAGTAGCTCCTCTGCACCAGCCAGCACCAGCCAGCTCACCGAGGCAGGTGCACGGGAGGTGTCTGCAGTCTGGCTGTGCCCCATCAGGCCAAGCAGTCTCAGCATCACCTCCAGAGTGGGCTCCTGCTTGCACCGCTTCTTCTGCAGCTGTGCGAGGCTGCTGTTCAGAAGGATAGCTGCGTGCTTGGACTGCAGTCAACCTTGCGACTGTATGCTGCACACCGGGACACAGGACAGCAGCACAGAGGAGCACAGACACATCCCTGCTACCCGCGGCCAGAGGAGCGGTGTCAGGGAGAGGGCCCGGAGCAGATTCCCGCAGTGGGTCCGGGATGTCCGCAGCTGGCTCATGGACACCACGGACTACGAGCACGCAAGAGGCAGGAGAAGAACTGCTCCTCCAAGTCGTGTCCACACTGCCAGGGACGACGCAGCTGCAGGGCCCTCTGATAGTTGCTCCCAGTTTGCTCCCACACAGAGCGCTGCTTTGGAGCAAACCCTACCAAGGCAGGGCAGAGCAGGTCCCTGTGTCAGGGCTATGGTCTGCGCAGCCGATTCACGGAGAACACGGACTGCCACCGCTCAGCGTGGAGAACCAGGAGGTGGAGAGCAGGTCCTCCACATCGTGACCAAGCCCCAGAGGATGATGCAGCTGCAGGGCCCACCAATGCCAGCTTCGGGCTGGCTCCCATACCCAGGGCTGCTCGGAGCAAACACTGCTGAGACAGAGAGAGCAGAGCAGACACCCGCGGCGGAGCTGTGATCTCCGCAGCCAGTTTATGAACACCACGGACTACGACTCCTCAGCAGGGAGGAGGAGGAGGAGGAGGAGGAGGGTTTTAATGCCCTAGAGATGCGGGCCAGGCAAACACTCAGGGCACTGCAGTGGCGACTGGCAGAAAAGCCAAAGCTGGAATTGAAAGCACTTGCTTGCCTTGGCTGTGAGATTTGTCCCGTGTTTTCGTCTCTGTAGGTACTGGGGAAATTGCTGTGGGAGGTTTGTGTCTTGGGATTTGAAAGCAGTGTTGCTGGCGTGTGCCCATCGTGCCATCTCTTCTTTTTAAATATGGGTTTCACGTCCCTCGAGCGGACACGGGCTGGAAAAGCCGGTATCCAGGGGCACTGAGCATTGGCTGGACAGCCAGGCCCGAGGGTGCTGCTCTGCAGTTCGGAGCGCAGGGTTAGGCCGGTGGCTGGCTATGCCACCTAGGGGCCAGGCCCGGGCTCGATCCTGCGTAACACCTCCCTGCACTGCGGGTATGGATGGTGAGGCCGAGCGCACCCACAGCAAGGCGGCAGATGGCACCGAACGGGGAGGAGCGGCACAGGCTAGGGGGTCATGCCGCCATCTTGGGGGACCTGGGCAGGCTGGAGAGACGGGCTGGCGGGGACCTTGTGCAGCTCAGCGAGGGGAAGGGCAAAGGGTGCTGTGCTGGTGACGAGCGGCGGCACAGGCTTCCCCGGGAGGTGGTGGAGCTCCATCCCTGGAGATGTTCCACAGCCTCTGGACATCCTCACTCGCACATGCTAATGCTGCCTGCAGCCCCTCTCCTTGAGGAGCTCCCTGTATTTGAGCTGATCCGTCACACAGGGGACATCCCCCCGTCCTCATCCTCCCCGCCACTGCCCACGGCACAGCCTGTGTCCTTCCACGGCAGCACCACAGCTCAGCAAGCTGTCCCACCACATCTCATTTAATCCAAACACCACCGTGCTGTCACAAGCCATGGGGCTCCTTCTGGCAGGGCACATTTGGGCCGCAGCATTTCAGCGGTGGCATCGGGGGGGAGCACAGTCTTTTCCTGGGGAAACCTGAGCTCTGACCCTGACGAGAAGACCAATGTAGATGGAGCGTGGCCTTCAGACCTGTGTGTGCTGCACACATCCCTTGGCCGCAGAACAACCTCAGCAGCTCCCTGTGACACAGGAGCCTGCAGGCAGGTCGCTCTCTGTACCCGCCTTCAGCGTGGCCTTGTAGGGAGAAGTTCCCGTGAAAACGCTGTCTCTGTGTGACTGCAGAGATGATGAACAGAGTTGTTTCCTTGTAGCAAAATCCTAGAGCAGCTTGAATGACCGAAACAGGAGAGTGTCTTCTGCGGATGGGGTCTGCATGGTTTAGTGGTGGACTTGGCAGTGTGATAGAGGGGATTGTATGAAACGTGAAACTATAACAAAAAAGCCTTAATATTTTCTAGTTTTTAGTAGTCTTTAGTACTGTAACTTGTATTTCTGCATGCATAGTGATCTAACGATGTGGCTGTTGCACTAATCCCTGTTTTCTCATTAAGGAATGTAGTGAAAGGACATGGGCACAAGCTATCACTTAGTCGTTAGACAAAATAATCAAGTCAAAAAAAGTGGTCTTGTTTCTCAGCAAATAATTGGGATAATTGTGGGATAAAAGAGACTCCTAAATAATTCTACTCCAGATAGCTCGGCCTTGGGAGGAGAAATGCGCCAAGCTACAGAGATCAGGAGACACCAAGAGAGCAACAAGATCGGAGCCAAGCGACCTGAAGGACATGATCTACATGATCCTGGAACTGAGTTTGTGCAGAAACGAATGTCGATCAGTGAACAGTGTGATGAAGAGGATGGGCCTTCATCTTGGGACCCCCGAAGACCACCCAAAGATGCTAACAGACATGCGTGAAAGATATTTACATATGCTAATTAGTTCCGAGAAATATAATGAATATTTACATGTGTGATTGCATTTCACCTGAAGCAACAGGGCGTCTGGCGCGCAAGTTTGGAGGAGAAATCCCCCGTGTGCCCAGCGCCGCAATAAAGAATACCTGCTGAACAATATACATTGTACTGTTAGGTTTTTTTTCCTACCGCATCTTCGAATCAAGTGTGAGGTTTGTGGTTGGACTCGATGACCTTAAAGGTCTTTTCCATCCTAAATGATTCTATGATTCTCTGATTCTAAACTCTCCAGCAATTGAATTTCCAGATTTGTGAAGAATCAGGTAGGAAAGGGAAATGCACCCTTGCCAAGGGGCAGCCTCATCTTACAAGAACAGTTAAGAAACTTCCACTGTGATTTCTTTTTCTTCTCCAACAGTCCACACAAATTTAGGATATATATAATTCACAGACATTTCTTTTTATTCAGCTAGTTCTGTTCTGTGGGCCACTTGAAAATTTGCAGATTTACTTCATTCAGATGCAGAATTACTTGATTAATTAAATCCTGTAATTCTGAGTATGTCCTTGTCATTTGAGATGAGTTCTCAGGATGGAGGCCCAGCCTTGTCAACACGCAGGTGAAAAAACATAGCATAGAATAGAATAATTTCATTTGGAAGGGACCTACAATGACCATCTAGTCCAACTGCCCGACACCTTCAGGACTTTGCAAAAGTCAAACTGAGTCATTGAGGGCATTTCCCAAAGGCCCCTTGGGCACGGACAGGCCGGGGGCACCGACCGCCTCTCAGGCAGCCTGTCCCAGCACCCCGCAGCCCTCTCGGTGCAGAAACGGATCCTCGTGCCCAGCTGAACTTGCCCTGATGCAGCTCTGAGCCATTCCCATGTGTCCTGTCCCTGGACCCCAGCAGTAGAGCTCAGCACCTCCCTCTCACGTACCCTCTTGGGGAAGCTGTGGAGAGCGGTGAAGTGGGACAGGCAAACACACGACTGTGGGCAAGAACAGACAGGTTGGGGCCACGAAAATGAGGATTTTTGCCCTGAAAATGAGGCTTTGCAGGTGAGGACTCTGGACTGAGGCACAGGCAACCTTCTCCCGGCTCAGGGCAAGGCTGCACCAGCCCAGAGCACGCAGGAGGTGGCCGCCTCTGCATAGCGGCGAGAGTGGCGACTCGGCGGCTTGGCAGAGTGCAGGGGCCTTTCCGTGCCCGGGGGTGTCTGGGGAGGGGGTAGGCTGCCTAAAGCGTCTCCTCTCCTCCTCCCCTCCAGGTCTCTGTGCTCCAGTGGGGCAGCTGGGGCTTTGCTGCAAGGACACCTGGGGTCAGTGTGCGCTGTGCTGCCTTGGGCTGCTGGGAAGGGATGGCATTGGCATGCTCCCTGGGCAACCCTGCTTCTCCCGGGGGCTGCCATGTCCCCTTTGCCCTTTGCCCCTCTAAAGGAGAGACTTCTCCAAGAGGGAAACAAACCCAGCTACTTCTGGGGAAAACCTAGCTGAGGGTAAACTTGTCAAACAAGAGGACAGCCAGGGTGTGCTGAGAGATGAGATGTCCTGTGGGCTGTGGGAGAGGCCAGATACGACTGTGTCTGCTCAGCACGCTCAGGGTGCTCCCCCATGCGAAGGATGCCAGGAGACTGGGCTTGTGGATCCATCTTTAACCAAAAAGACAGCCGTTTCTCCCAGGAGAGCCTCACCTCTGGCTGGCTTTGCAGGGCCGGCAGCACAGCGCTCACAGTGTCCATTGCCATGTTGTCTGCTCCCTTGCAGATCGCAGTATGTGGATGGTCTGAGACGCAAAGGAACGGACTGAGGGGTTGGTGTCTTTCTCCAAGAGCTTGAGGGCTGCAACAGAAAGAGATGAGATGAGATGAGATGAAAGCCCACTGTCTGCAGAGACCCCCAGGCATCCCCTCTAGAGCATGCCAGGCCCACCCTTCTCTTTCCCTGGCCAGGAGGAGCAGGTGGGACACAGGGGGCAGTTGGAAGCTGCTGCTCCAAATGCCCCTGAGATGTTCCGCTGTCCGTGAAGCTTTTCCCTGGAGCTGGGCAAGGCATGGCAGCACCCGTCCCCGGTCTGTTCTCAGCTCCACCAGTGCTGTCCCCAGTCACCATCGCAGACTTCACACAGCTTCTCCCCGTGTTGGTCCCTCAGGTGCTGCATGGCAAGCCCTAGGCACAGAGCTTGCGTCAGACCCCCCCACTCCCCAGCACACAAGGCCCCTAGCCCTGCCCGCTGGGCTACACGGCCTCCCCCCTCAGCAGGGTGACCCCAGGAAGGACGGTGCCCTGGGGCCAGGCTGCCCAGAGAGGGACCGGGGGCGGTGGCTCACCAATGAACCTGATGGCCGCCTCTTGCAAGCTGGCCTGAGCATCCTGCAGGTACGGCAGGCTCTGATCCAGGTATTCCTCAGCCCTGCTCCTGCCCTGCGCTAGCTTCAGAGAGCACATGGGTATGGCCACATCAGAGAGGCTCCCCGGCCACCGGAGCAGGCCCTCCTCCAGCACTCCCCATTGCAGAGACCCGGGGGGCAGCCCTCGCCCCGTCTGGGCCCAGGGGCTTGGGGGTTGTCCTCACCAAGCACTCGCTGATCCTCCATGCCTGCTGGGTCCACACCAGGTGTCTGAGCTGTCTCCACCTGAGGAGCTCTGCTGCAGCCAGGAGGGCTTCCCTGGAGGCCTGCAGAGCAGCAGAAGCTGGGAGATGGCACCACGGCCCAGGGAAGGAGACTTGGCGTCTCCCTCCTCTTGGCTTTGTTCCTGGGGTGATCCCACGTTTAGGAAGCTGGGACGTGCCCTGGCCCACACAGCTTGGACTTTCTTCCCTGCACCGCTGCTGAGCTTTGACAGCTGTACCTTGGCCACGCTCTGCGTTTGGTCGCTCATATGAAAGAGCAGCAGGAGCAGGCCCCCTTACATGTTCTTCTTTATCTACCTCTCGCTGTTCCCCACCACAGTGCTCATCAGGTCTCTGCAGAGGCTGGTGGAGAGCTCTCTCAGCTGGCTGAGCTCCTGGCAGGGAGAAGCACCGTAGGACTTCAGCAACAGCAGCTTTCTGCCCACGGTGAGCAGTCGTGTTAGCATGGCTGATGGGAGAGGAGATGTTCTGGGGTCAGATTCTGCACACTGGAGCTGTGGGCCAGACCTGCAGCCACAGCTGAATGGCCATGGACTCGTGAACGGCCACTCCAGAGATCTCCTCCAGGCAGTGCCTGTGCCTCAGAGCGCTCTCCCAGACACCCAGCACTCCCCACCAGCGGCACCAGCCATGCTGGGGACGAGCTCTCCACGGACCGGCTGAGGAGGAGACCGGCGGGCTGCTCCTCAGCAGTGCCTCCGGGCCACATCCCACTGTCTCAGCCTCAGCCCCTTGCCTTGGGGTCTGAGGAGAACGTCTGGTCCTGCCCTGCAGTGCAACTGGGCAGCACTCGGGCTCTGGAAGCAGCTGCCAGGGAGAAGCTGGGCTGGGCTGCAGAACCCAGAAGCCGTCCCACAGGAGCCCAGGTCAGAAAGCAGAAGAGAAGGCCTTGCTCTGAGTGCTGCTCGCAGGGCAGGGCTGAAGGGCACATGTCCTTGCCCAGTGTCCATCTGTGGAGCTCGGTCTGCCCCATCAGCCTCACCTCGTCAAAGACTGGTACGAGCTTCTCTGCCAGCTGCACAGCGACGGGGCTGGCCTCCGTCTTCTTCAGGTGAACCATTATATTGTGGAAGTCAAACAGGGCCTTTGTCTTGATACGTTCATCGCCCTTCTGCAGGAGCTTCATCAGGTCTGTCAGGAAGACCTGCATTTTTCTGGCCTGTACGTAAAAGAGAACTTCCTTCTTATGAAAAAGTTCCGTGCCTGCAAAGCTCCCCAGGCAGCCACCCTCCCCACCACGGCAGGGAGGGCACTTGGAGCAGTCACCCCACCACCTGACTCCCAGCCAAGGCCAAGACACCACCTTACCCCCTGCCCCAGCCCCTGGCTGCTAACATGGCTCCCCTTGATTGAGCCCTGCTCACCATCTCACCTCTCTGCGACAGGGTGGCCAGGCCTGTGAGCACCAGGGAGAGCATCACCATACTTGGAACCCTCAGAAACCTCCAGACTTGCTACACGGGTGCAAACTCCTCATCTTCCAAATCGCTGGAGGTCAGCAGCTGAAAGAAACCCAGCAGTGAGCGACCAGCAGAGCTCGTGGGGCCCCCCGCAGCGTGCAAAAGCATGGTTCTCACAGGCAGCACATAACAAGGGCAGCGGGGCTTTTTCTGGTAACTCACAGCCAAGCGAAGGATGCAGGTGTCCTCCGTTTAAGTGTATAAGAGCCTGTTCTGCTGGTCCTGCAGTTGGATCAACAGCTCCTTCAAGACGTTCTCCAAAGTCTGGAGCGCAGAGAACATCACCTCCCACATGGCCTGGGCAGTGCTGCAAGTCAGAGCACTCTGTCAACAGGGCTGCCTTGGCCACAGCAGCAGAGCCTGGGTCAGCCCCGCAGGACACAGACCCGGCCCCTAGGGTGGGATGCCCTGGGCAGCAGGAGAGGGCTGAGGTGGTGTCCCCATGGGGCTGGAGGAGCGTGGTAAGGGGGCTCTGGGCTGGCTCGGACAGCTATGGCTGCTGCGGGCCTGGCTGACCCACCCGAGCTGGGAAGCGTGGTGGGATGGAGGGCCCTGCTCCTCAGGGGGGTCCTGCGGTATTCCCGGGAGCAAGGCCTCAAGGCTGTCAGGACCAGTACCTGTCTCCTCGTGGAGCGACTTTCAACAGTGTCCTGACTACCTCCGCAGGGGTCTTGTCAGCCCTCAGAAGAATGAGAGATTCTAGGCTGTGCGGGGCTGGTGCCATGATGATGCTTGCAGGTTTTCATGGGTACAGCTGAAGATCTTTGGCACCTGGAGGGGACACAAGTGAGGATGGTGCTGCCGCTGCAGTGCAGCCATTTCCTCAGCTGCCCTTCCCATCCCTCTCTGCTGCCTTGGGGTGGCTTCAGGTGCCCAAGACAGCTGGCTTTGGGGGGGAGGTATGGAGAAGAAGGCAGAACACGGCCTGACTGGGCTGAAGGGCAGGGCATCCAGCCACATGACACCTACATCCATCAGCCAGGAGGCTGGGTCTTTCATGGCCTCGTCCAGCATGTTGCTGGCACCCTCCTTCTCAGAAGTGCTGGCATCTGTCACAGCCTTGATGGCTGTGAGGATGATATCTGTTCTTTCAAAAGGTTGGAGGTATTTTCAAAATGCCTAGGAGGAAGGAAGGAAGACATGTCACACCAAGCTGAGCTGGGCAGTGCAAGCAGCCCTGGCGACAGATGCCCGGCAGTGCTGGCAGCAGTGCCCGCAGGAAATCTGGAAGGAGAGGCTGCAGTCACTTCATGGGGGAGGATGAGAAGAGAGGGCCCCAGGGTGAGGGAGGAGAGTTGGGCTCCCGGGCACAGTGTGCTGGCCCTGCAGAGAACCAGGGCTTGCTGCTGGCCAGGAGGGCTGGAGCTGCTGCTGGGACACTGGAGTGCAGCCCTCAAAAAGTCCCTGCTCAGGGACAGCAGGAACCCTCTCCCTAGGGACATTGCAAACCCCATTGATTCTGGGTACCTTTGCTCGCTTAAGGCCCCTGCTGATGCCTCAGACAAGAGGCCCAGCAAGGGGGGAGCTCATTACCACGGTAATGTCACTGGTTTTGGATGAAGAAAGCCAGGAGGTGTTCTTGGTTTCCAAAAGCCTTTGGAGCTGTTGTGAGCCTCTGGCAGCCTAGGAATGGCTGAGGAGAGAGGGTACAATGCAGGGGCAGGGGAGGCGGTGGTGGGTGGGTGTTAAACAAAGGGAGACGGGCGACGGGAACAAGACAGGAACGTTCCTCAGGAATGGTGGGGAAGGATTAGGAAGAAGGAACAGCTTCTTGGTACATGCACTGGAGGGACCAGCTGGATCTGCTCTTCACTGACAGGGAAGAAGTGGTCTGGGGACACAGCAATCAATGGTAGCTGCAGCCACAGGGCCGATGCAACAGCCGGGTCTGAGATCCTGAGAGGACTGAGGAAGGAGAGCAGTAGAGAACTTAAAAGGGAAACTTTTTAAATATAAAAAAAGAGTAAAATACAGGGAAAGAAAATAAAAGAGAAACTTCAAAAGAAAATACAGTAAAATACTATCACCTAAGGAAACATAAAATAATTGAAGACAACGATTTGAAAAACTAAGACTTCAAATGAATATTGAAAAGGGGAGGAAGATTAAGGAAATACTGGGCAAAACTAAAAACTCATGGCAGCAAACTACAACACATATAGAAAGACAATGCAAAAATCTAGAGCTCTAAAACAAAACAAACAATACTTACAAATATCAGCAGTGATTTAAAAAGCATAGCCTTGAATAACATGTAAATATGGAGGAGGATGAAGGAAGTAAAGGGAAAAACTAAACACAAGTATGGAAGCAAAATGCAATAGATATAGAAAAACAATGTAAAAAGCCAGGATAAAGAGGCAAAACAAGAAAGAATGACCTAAACAGAAAGGAAGATCAAGAAATGAATTTCAAAAAGTGAAAAACCAACAGAGACTAAAGAAAAAAAAAAAGAAAAAAGTAGAAAAATACTGGGACAGCAAACTAAAAGACAGATTTTGAAAGAAAATCTAAAATACTAAGGACCTAAGGAATGAAACAAAATTACTGAAGACAATGATTTCAAAACCTTAGACTTCAAACGAACATTGACATGGGGAAGAAGCCTAAGGAATTAAAGGACAAAACTAAAAACTGAGGGCAGGAAACTAAAACAGATATAGAAAGACAATGCAAAAAGCTAGAGATCTGAAGTAAAACAAGCAATACTTACAAATATTGGCAATGATTTAAAAAAAGTAGCCTTAAATAATATCTAAATAGAGTGGAGCATGAAGCAAGTAAAGGGATAAACGAAAAAGAAGAGTGGCAGCAAAGTAAAATAGATGTACCAAGACAATGCAAAAACAGGGCAGTGGGGAAAAATAAATATAAATGACTGGAATAGAAAGCAGGATGAAGAAATGAATGTTGAAAAGTGAAAAAAATTACAAATATTAGGGAAATAAAGAAAAACATAAAAAAATACAAACACCAAACAAAAGTGGAAACTGAAAAAAAAAGTAAAATACTCTGGGCATAAGGAAAGACACAAAATAAGTGAAGATAACAATTTTAAAACCTTAGAATTCAAATGAGCTTTGAAATACAGAAGAACACTAAGGAAGCAAAAGGCAAAACTAAAAACTCAGGGCAGCAAACTAAAACCGCTGTAGGAAGGCAACGTAGAAAGCAAGGCCACTCTGGAAAACCTTAGATTTTTAAAGAACACTTAAATAGGGAGGAAGACTAAGGAAGTAAAGGGCAAAACTAAAAACTGAAGGTAGGAAACTAAAATAGATATAGAAAGACAATGGAAAAAGCTAGAGATCTAAAGTAAAACAAACAATACCTACAAATATAGATAATGATTTAAAAAATATAGCCTTGAATAATATCTAAATAGACAGGAGGATGAAGGAAGTATGGGGAAAAACTAAAGAAAAAAGTGGCAGCAAAATACAACAGATCTACAAAGACAATGTAAAAAGGCAGGGCACTCAGGAAAACCAACAAAAAGTGACTACAATAGCAAGGAAGATGAACAAATGAATGTCAAAAAGTGAAAACCCGACACACATTAACAAAAAAAAGAAAAAAAAATAGAAAAATACTGGGACAGCGAACTAAAAGAGAGATTTCGAAAAAAAATCTAAAATACTAAGAACCTAAGGAATGACACAAAATAATTGAAGACACCAAAATGAAAATTTTAAACTTCAAACAAACCTGGAAATAGGGAGGAAGATTAAGGAAGTAAAGGGCAACAACTAATAACCCATGGCAGCAAACTAAAACTGGTGTAGAAAGACAATGTAGAAAGCAAGGCCACTCTGGAAACCCTCAGACTTAGAAAGAAAACTTAACTAGGCAGGAAGACGAAGAAAACAAAAGGCAAAACTAAAATCTGAGGGCAGGAAACTACTACAGATATAGAAAGACAATGCAAAAAGCTAGGGATCTAAAGTCAAACAAACAATACTTACAAATGTAGGCAATGATTTAAAAAATGTAGCCTTCAATAATATCTAAACAGGGAGAAGCATGAAGGAAGTAAAGGGATAAACTAAACAAAAGAGTGGCAGCAAACTAAAACGGATGTAGAAAGACAATGTAAAAAGCCAGGGTTCTTAAGGTGACAGTATTTAACGTCAATGTCTCTGTATTTCAAGGTCAGGGCTGCAACAGTTCTGCTGTCTGGGGATACCAGTGAGAGATGACGTGCCTTTCACCCGCTCAGGCACTGCACCTACACTTAGTCACGGATCTGATTCTTTTTTTTTTTTATGTTTTCCCCTCCGAGGTGTAATAGACAAGAGGGCACTCTTTAAGTGAAATTAAATAGCACTTCTTCTGATTTGAATAGAAAATGTTTACTCCTTTGGCACATTCATCCACAAGAACGTTAACACCTCTTGATAGAAGGAATAATAAGAACCATGAAACTTTAACAAACTAGCTTCAGTGGTATTTTCTAGTTTTAGTTTTAACAAAGCAGCGGTGTGGAAGTTGCAAGCTGTCCTTACAGATTAGCAGACTTAGCAAGGACAAGACAGTGACAAGAGCAGGAGCTGCGACCAAGAACCAGCGAAAACCAGCTTTGCAGTTTTGCAACGAGATAGAACGAAACGAGCATGCGCAGCGCCCCGGATGTAACTCACGGGCAAATGAGGAAGACTGCCGAAAGAGATGAAGTAACGACAAAAGACCACCAGAGACCACCCGGGAGCTGTAATACACCTGCGTGAAGGAGAATATTAATATATTCATACGCTCTCGGAAATATAACGAATATGTATACTACTCCTCGTAAAATGATTAATATGCTTATTGTAGTTGTATTTAACCTGAAATTAAAGGGTGTTTGGCGCACACGTTTGGAGGAGAGATCCCCCGTGTGCCCAGTGCCGTAATAAAGGATACCTGGTTGACAGCATACATTGTACTGTTAGGTTATTACCGGATCTTTGAATCACTCCAACCAGCATTTTCCCTTTTTGACTAGAAAATGAAAATCTTCAACAGCAGATAAGCCTGAATTAAACATCAGTCAAATCTGGACCCAACATGGGGTGTGCGTTACGATATCCACAGATCTGGACTTGACTCTTCAAAGCAATTATGCACTAAGGAAAATTTTAGGTTTCTACGCAGAGTTTTAACTAGAGTCCTGGCAACTGAATTTGGGACATGAAAGGTATCAGCACTACAGTGCCATGTGCAGTAAAGAAAACTGCTCTTGCATTTCAATTCTAACACCACATCCTCAACCAAAACAAAGCTGCTGTGTTTGAGGAACATGGGTGGAAATCTCCCCTGCCACGCTGAAGTGACGCTGGGTGATTTCTTCACCTTGTAGCCTCTTTCCTCAGGCTTGGTGAATCTTTGGCAGAGGCTGAGGCAAAGGCCCATGGCTTTCTCCTGTCTAACAGGGGATGTCTGAGTCTTCACATGGTGGTTTGTTGTGGGGCACTTCCTGCACCCTGGATTTGCCTTCATAAATGCATCCCTGTACTAGAACAGGAAAAGAAAAGCACCAGTCAGGCCAGTCATGACAATGGACTATCCAGAGGGCAACAGAGTGCACTGCTTGTAAGAGGATTTCAGACAGTAAAGAATCCTTAAACAGATTGATTTTTTAACAGTTTAATCATGTGCCTAGAGTCTGACTGCCAACACAACCGAACAAAAGAAACAGGACTATAAGAAGAGCTGTATTTCAAAAAGGGAGGTTTCTCTTTCCTCACCTGACGGTCTATGACCCAGAGCAGGCTGAAGGTCTGATCCTGCAAACTGCTCCCCACTGCTTCTCTGCTCACCCTGGGGAACAAGGACAGCTGCTCCCATTCTTTTGCAGGTACAGTATTTCCAGTTTTACACTGCAGTTTGAATGAAATGGAAACATACATTTAGCAATACATGCAGAATGACGCACCCAAACGAGGAACAGAAAAAAACCCCACAACCAGGATCACCTCATTTTCAGGAACTTCGGATACATCTTCCCCATGTTCCCACCAAAATGTACGACGCTGCGTGGTTGCATCAGATCCACTGGGAACATGCAGGACTGTCTTTGGCCTGGAGCACACAGCACACAGCCCAGTTTCTGCTATATTCTCAGTCTGAGTCTGAAACCGCTACAAATAATTAAATCTTCAGGAACGCTGACCCACAGACATGCTGTATCTTCAGAACAGGGCATATGGATTAAATCTGCAAACTCAGGGCTGCGACCCCTCTCCCCTCGCCCATTTTCTCTCTCCCTCAGCCCAGGCTGGGAGCTCATCTCACCAGGGAAGGCACGCCGTAAAAATCGCCTCGCCGAGGGGCAGGGAGGGGAGGAGGGGATCGGGGTGAAAGGCAATGCACAGAGGAGCAGCTGGGCCTTCCCTTGGTCAGCCCACAGCCTGCTGGTGCCTGTGCCCGGGGGCTCCGTCTCCGTCCCCTGCCCCTCCCCAGCTCTGGGTTCACCCCCGGGGCTGCCCCGGCTGGGCCCGGCTCCAGCAGGGAGCTCCCCCCCACCCCCCTGCCACGGCCAGCAGGCAGCAGAGCCCCCAGTGCCCACCCCAGGGCCCCTCTCCCCTCACGGCCAGCCCCAGCTCTCACCTCAGCCAAGGTCTGCAGCAGAGCCTGCCCCTGCCACACCAACATGGCCGGTGGCAGCCCCTGCCCTGGGCCTACAGCTCCCAGCATGCCCCAGGAAACAACATGGCCACCCAGCAGCCCCTGCCCCAGGGCAGGCCCCAGGACTACAGCTCCCAGCATGCCCTGGGGCGCTCCTCCCTGCCCTGCCTTCCACTCGCCAGAAGCATCTCCTTTGTTTCACAAGGGATGAGATTTTCACTCAGTAAACCTCAGAGATGCTCTTATTTCTTCTCAACTCAGCAGCCATTGCCAAGCACACATCCAGTCAGGCCAGGAGAGCACGGGGTCCCTTCTGCTGCTCCGCGTCCCTCACACGATGAGGAGGTGACAGCCACCAGCCTCTGTGAGCCGACAGCTCGCCAACAGCCACCACGCTAAGGGACACAGCCCCTGCTCAGACACCACGGGCCTCTGGAATGGCTCTCCATAAAGATACCCAGGAGAGGGACAAAAGAAGGACCGAGCATCTACAAGATCAGAGCAGAATGAGGAAGCCAAGAGCGTAACGTGGCAACAATCCAAAAGTGAGAAAAGACACCAAACTCTTCTGAGAATGTCACATCATCTTGGCAGACCAGTGCCCTTGCCCGCACGCCGGCAGGACCCAGCAAAGTCTTACTCCTGAGATTTCACCATCTGTGGTGGCAAGCCCCCGGGCAGGCTTCATTAGCCATATCCTCAACAGCTTTAATTGACAACTCCAGCCCTTGGGACAGAGAGACAGACAGATGAGAGGTTAACCGAGGCTGTTAGGAAGAAAGAATCCCATGCTACGTCTACTTCACCAAATGTCCCCAGGCACACCAGACCTCAGCGCACTTCCCATTTCTTCACAGCTCTACTTGGCTACTGCCAAAATAATGACTTTGCCTCTCTCCGTCTTTTCTTTCGTAGCTCTGTCCATTGCCGATAGCAGCCTGCTGCAAATTCCTTACCGTAATTCCGCTCACTGAATGCAGTCATGTGTGCACATAGACAGGACCCAATAAGAAGTGGCACAGCAGAGAATGGGATTTTTGCCAAACTTGACAAAGACACCCTGTGAAAATGACAGCCCTTCCATCTGAAAGAGCAACAGCAGCTTTAGTAGCGGGGTGGGGAGGGGGGGGAAGCTGAAAGAGGTTCTGTAGCACTTTTCACTATTTTCCCTTGGAACAGCAATGTGCAATCATGCCTTGTGACTTTGTCCAATGAAATCCATTAAAACTTAATGCTTTAAAAAAAAGCAACAAGCAAACTAAACACCACAGTTGCATTTCTAGCAATTGCTGGAAATATGTAGACAAAAATGTAGTACATTTCAAAGCTAAAGCACAGCCGCACAGAGCTGTCTGGTGGTTGGAATAACCACCAAATAACAGAAGAAGTGAAGAACATTTTGCAACTTCCAGCACTACAGTTGATTTAGATGGAGTCAAGAACTAAAACAGCCACAACAGATGAAGGACATCATGTAACATCCATCATGTAACACATACAAAAACTTTTGGTACTGAGACTCTGGTTAAAAATTAGGTGCAGGCATGACACATCTCTCCATCGCTGTTGAAACCAGAGCTCCATCACTGCACCAGGGTTTCCACCGTGTTCCTAAACACACACTCCTGCACTTCACGTTGGACCTACCCAGCCAATAAACGATCCAGGACCATAAACCCAAACAGAAGGAACAAAGAAAAGCGTGAATTTTAGTGGAAGATTTTTGATTTCTCTTTCAGCTGAACATCAGATGCTTCCGAAAAGGAAACGCTGGGGCAGACAGCCCTGTCACAAGAAACTCACCTCCACAAGCAGGAACAGGGACGACTGCTGGCAAGCTTCCATCGAATGAGTCGCATCAGACTGGATTACTGGAGGAAATCTGGAACAGGGAGAGGGGAGAAAAACACCTCTGTATTACTCCGACATCATCCTCTGAAGGAATTGTGTCACATAGGACGCACTCGTTAACTGTCACAGCACAGGTCACTAACAGTCACATGTCAGCTCCTCGTTTTATTTCATGTTCCTGATTTCTGCGCTGCATTCCTGTGCACTGCGCGGTGTGCAGCGTGTGCTGTGCTGTGGGATTCACTGCCCTGTCTGCTCTCTGTTACATTCCCTGTGCTGTGCTGTTGCATTCTGTGGTACCAACTGCCCTGTACCCACGGTCTGTGTGACACTGTCGGTGCTCTGCAGGCTGCTGTGCTGTGTGGGGCCCCGGGTGCGGTTCCCCAGCCTCGGGTCCAGGCCACGGATTGGCCGAACCAGCACTGGGCAGAGCCACCAACGGACACCGCCCATAGCGGGCAGAGCCACCAACGGTCACCAACGGCCACCAACGGGCACTGCCCCGCGGCAGACGGACGCCGGCTAGACCCATCGGCATGGTGATGCCCAGGGACGCAGCAGCGCAGACGCCGGCAGCGGGATGAATGCGGTGTCCTTGGCTTCCCCGGGTCTGCCCGCGCCCGGCAGATCCCCCACAGCCGCCCGGCCGCAGCACCTGTCCCCACAGGCGACCGCCCGCCTGGGGGTCTGGCGGAGGGGTGCACGGGGCTGTTCCCGGAGGGGTGACAGCCGGCCGGCCGGCCGGCCGGGGTGCCACAGGCAGACCTGGGGCTCTGCCCGGGGGCGGAGATGCAGGAGGGGGTGGGAGGGCGGAGGGGTGTCCGGGAGGGACCCCGAGCGATGGAGCTAGGCTCTGCCGTCTGCGGCACACACAGCCCAGCTTGGCGTGGGCTCAGCCAGCGCAGCAGGGCCAGGAGCCGTCTGTGCCGGGAGGAAGGTACAGGGAAGGGCTGGGCAGGGGTGGCAGCAGGTCACTGCTCGGGGCTGTCAGGGGAACACTCCTCACCCTCCCAGGGACCTTGGTGGGATCAAGAGGAGGCCCCGGGCATGCGGGTACGGCCCCGGTCAGCTGGCAGGACGGATGGAGAGGGCTTGAAGCGGGAATGGAGGGGTTGGAGGACTCTCATGGGAAAGCTGGAGGTGTGCTAAGGGTTGGCACGGCGTTGTTTGAGACGGTGTGTGTTGTGTCCTGTCTTCTGTGTTGTGCGCTGTACCCTCTGCTGTGTGTTGGGTCTGTCCCATGGTATGGTGTTTACTGCATGATAAGGTATTTATGGTGTGGTCCGGTGTTTTGGATGGTGTGGATGGCATTTTGAACGGTATAGGATGGTATAGGATGGTAAGCCTTGCATGGTGCAGTGTGTGCTCCGGGGTATGTATTGTATGGTATGTACTGTGTATTATTGTATCTTGTATAGTATGTTTTTGTGTCTGGTATAGTATGGTTTTTTATTTTGTATGGTAGGGTATTTTGTATTGTAGGTACGGTATGGTCTGTACTGTAAGTATTGTATTCAGTTTTGTACTGCCCGTATGGCACAGCACTGGGCATGGTATGGGGTATGGTGCTGTGCTGCATGCGTTACGTTTTGTGTGGCATTAGATTTTGCATTGTGTTTTATGTATGCATGGTGTGGTGTGTACGGCATTGTCTATGTTGTGTACTTTGTACATTATGGTGTATTTTGTGTTGTTGGCATTGGGGGTATGGTCTTGGGGATGTGGCATTGGGGTGTATGTTGTTGTCTGGCGTGCAGGGTGTTGTTTGGCATGAACGGTGTGCAGTACATCGAAAGGCAAGTTAGTTATATTGTCGTATTGTCTGTGTTGTGTGGTGTGGTGTCTGTTGTACTGTACGGTATGTGTTGCATATGTTGTATGGTATGTATTGTGTCATACAGTATGTATCGTACTGTATGCATTGTATTGTATGGTATTTATTTTATTTTTTGTATTGCATTCCATCATGTATTTTCTGCTGTATTGTTTATTGTTTTGTGTAGTGTATTGTGTGTATTGTATGGTCTGGTAGGCATGGTATGGTACTGTGGGTATTATTTTGTGTTTTGTCTATTGTAGGGCATTGTCTGCATCGTGTTGTATGTTTCTAATTTGTGTTTCATTTTTCTATTGCTATTGCATTTTATTTATTGTGTAGTATGCAGTTGTTCTCTGTGCAGTGTGTTGTCTAACTCTTTCTATTGTATTTATTTTATATGGTGTGCTTTGTTTTGCATTGTATTACATGTATGGTGTGTGGAATACAGAATGGTACGGACTGTATGGTATGTGATGTATTGCACTGGGTTTTGTGTAGTACTGGGTCTGGTCTGTTCTGTGTGTTGTGTTGTGTGTATTGTGTGGGTTTTGATTCTCTTTTGTATTGCATTCTACTGTTTGTATTGTAAGTTTAGTGTTCTATTTTATGGTATGGCATTTCTTTTATTGTATGCAATGTATTGTAAGGTGTGGTATTTATTTTTTGTAAGTATTGTCTGTATTGTATGGTTTGGTTTTTATTCTATTTTATGTATGGTTTTTTGTATTATATTGTAATGTACGGTATGTAATGTATGGTATGGTAGTGTATGGTATGGTAATTTATGGTATGGCATTGTAGTGTATTTTGCATTGAATTTTATGTATTTGATGTACTATACTGTATTTTATGTGTTTTCTTTAATGTATGTTACGGTATTTATTTTATTGTATGTATTCCATGTATTATTTTGGGTGTAGTACATGGTATGGTATTTATTGTATTGTATTTTCTAGTCTACTGGGAACTGTATTGTATGGTATGCATTGTATGGTATGGTATGTATGGAATGGTGTGCATTGTATTTTATGTTGTGCATTGTATCGATTGTATTCTATTTTATGGTATGTATTGTATAGCTTGTACAGCGTGTAGGTACCGTATGTTGTGTACACATTGTATTGTATTGCGCGGTGTGTATTGACGTCTATACTGTGTGTTTTGCGTTGTAGGTACTGTAATTTCTTTTCTACTGTATATTGTATTGTATTGTGTGCATTTGATAGTATGTAACATATACAGTATATGCTATAGTAGGTGTTGTGTTGCTTGTGCTGTATTTTCTATTGAATGTATGTGTTCTGTGGTTTTTGCGTTGCGTTGCATTGCATGTACTGTACGTCATGCTATGGCATTATGTTAATGCACGTGTTGTATGGTATGGATTGCGTGTGTGGTGTTGTATGGTATGTACTGTAGGGTGTGGTGTTGTATTTATTGCGTTGTGAGTACTGTATTTTGAATTGTATTGAATTCTGTATTGTATTGTGGGGTTTTCGTATTGTATTTTATATACTGTATTGTATTGTACGGTATTTATTGTATTGTACGTACTGTAATGCATTTTGCGTTGCAATGTATTTTGCAGTGTGCTTTATGTGTGGTGTGGCTTGTACCGTACAGCCTGTAGTGTATGGCTTGCACTGGACTTTGGTTTGTGTTGTATGGCACTGCAGTATTGCAGACTGTCTTGTACAAGAGTGCAGACAGCAGGTACTGCATTCCATCGCAGATCCACTGGGATAAGCGAGACACGGTGGAATGAGTCCCACAGCTGGAGTGCTGCGATGGAGGGCTATAGGCTCCATTGTACGTGTTGTATTTTGTGTTGTATCGTCTTTTTTGTATCGTCGTGTTTCTATTGCACTGTGTGTAGCGTGTTTCATACAGTATTTTTTGTTATTTTGTATGGTACGGCATTTACAGTGTTGCATTTTGCAATGTGCTGTGTTTTGTATAGTGAGGGTTGGTAGGATTGTCTGGTATGCACTGCATGTGTGGTGCGGTTTCTGTGGCACGGTTTGTAGGTATGGTAGGCATGGTCTGGTACTGTATGTTCTACTGTTTGTCTGGTACATATGGTATGGTATGGTATGGTATGGTACGGTATGGTATGGTATTTTGTTTGTGGGTATGGTATGGCATTGGGTGCGGTACGGTATTGTTTTGTGCGTCTTGCGTTACATTTTGCATTGTATTCCATTCTGCGTTGCATTTGTTGTATGTGTAAGGCATGGTATGGTACATACAGTGTTTTGTTTTGTAAGGTGTGGTGTCTTTTGTACTATGCAGTGGGTACGATGTGATGCTGTGGGTATGGTATGGTACGGTATGCCATTTTATGGTCCTTAGGGTAAGCTACGGTATTTAGGGTGTCTATGGTATGTGTGGTTTTGTTTGGCGTGTATGGTATTGTATGTGTGGTAGGTATGGTATTGTCACAGGAAAAGAGTCAGAGATCACTGAGATCTGAGCTGGCAGCTAATTCATTCAGTTCTAATCAGTACATTTCAGTATGCAAAATATTTAATAAATACAGAAGGACTAGTGGTCAATACTCTGCTATCATCTGCTACACTGGAAGTCAGTACGGGATACGAAGACTATTGCGTAAGCTTACTAAGTGTGTCTTAAATGTCACATGCATGCACAGAAAGTCACTTACCAAGCCACCGGTGTCTGGGGTCAGGTCAGGGACCTCTCAGCCTCGAGGGGTGACCTTGGGAGATCCAGGGGAGATCACGGCCACGCAGCCAGCTGCTATGGAGGGAGAGCTCAGCGGACCCTGATGACTGCAGATACTTATGGCGTCAAGTGGTTGATTTGTGGTCAGATTTTCTGCTGGGTTCACGCAGTTTCGCTCCCTTCTCAGGCAAGTCTCCAGCCAAACCACTTTTTTTGGTTTGGGTGCTGAGCTGTCACTGACCACTCAAAGAACAGGAGTAACTTTGGCCAGGCCGGTTTTCTGAACACCTTCCTGGACCAGAGTTCAGTTAGGTCAGACAGGAGGAGGGCATCTGTCACAGGTGTGTGTGGTGTGGTGTGGTGTGGTGTGGTAGGGTAGGGTACGGTATGGCACTGTATGGTATGGCATGGAAATGTGTGGTACAGTATGGTATGGTACAATATGGCATGGCAATGTATGGTAATTTGCTTTGCATTATACGCATTGCATTATAGTTTGCATCGGGTTGTCTGTATTGTACTGTATTGCATTTTGCATTGTGTGATACAGTATTTATTGTATTGCACGCATTGTGTGTGTTGTGTTGTACACGCTGTATTGTATGGTGTGGCATTTATTGTTTTGTATTGTGTTCTGTGGCATTCTGAATGTCTTTGTGTTGTATTTTGTACGGTATGGTATGTATTCTACAGAGTGTATTGCACTGTGTATCGTATGTATCATATGACACGTTACTGTATTTATTGTATTGTACGTATTGTATTGTACTGTATTGCATTCTTTGTGCTCTTGCATTGTCTGTGTTGTATGGTATGGAATGGTATGCTACGTACCGTGTGCTACATATGGTATGGTGTTTCTTGTATGGCATGTGCGGTACGTATAATGTTCTGTATTGTATGTAATGCATTTTGTGTTGTTTGCACTGCACTGTGTATTTTGTGTTGTTTACTGAAAAGACATGGAATGTATTGTATGTGTTGTGTTGTAAGGGATGGTATTTATTGTAATGTATCTGTGCATTTTAATGTCCTGTGCGGTATTTTGTTATTTTACATATTATCATACAGTATTTTTTAAATTTGATGTATTCTACTGTGCATTCTATACTATTCTGTGCATTGTATTTTGCCTTGCTTTGGTATTGTATTGAAAAAACGGTACTGTGTTTTGTATTGTTCTGTATTGTCTTGTACGTACTGTACACCACGTTGTAGGTATTGTATTGCATGGTTTTTCTTGCATTGCCTTGTATGCATTGTGTGTGTCCTGTCCTATTGTATGGTATAGAATTTATAACAGTTTATTCATTCTAGAGTGTTTAGTTTTCTAAGTTATTTTGTTTTATAATATGTTGCATGTAGATTACTGTATGTAGAGTATGCATTGCACTGTACAGTATGTATTGTGTAGTTTTTATTGTTTTGCAGCTATTGTGGGAATTGTGGGTATGGTAGGTATGGGACTGCACTATACAGTTTATTATTGTCTGTATTATATTGTACCTCGAACGGGATCAACCTTTTCCAGAACCACCCAATGGTCCTGCAGACCCTGCAGCCCTGGGTCTATCAGGAGCTGGAGCAGATCTTTGACAACAGGGGGTTGGAGGCAGCCATGGTGGAAGACACCGTCATGGCCATGTTGACCAAGATGCCCCCGGCCCCGCTGCCTCCTGAGGAGGGTCTCTGCCTCCCCGGGCAGCCCTGCGAGATTCGGCACGGACGAGCTCCTCGGCACCTCATCTGCCACTGTGTGTGGGCAGCCGGCAGCCACCCCCCTGCTCCCACTGCCATCCCCATGGGGCAAGAAGAGCCCCAGGAGGAGCCTGTGGAGGCTGTGCCCAGGCCCTCCACTTCCAGCCGGGGCAGGGAATGCTCCCAGGGGGGCACAGCCACCCCCAAAGAGGAGCATTAGCAGCTCCGAGGACTCTCCAGCCAACAAGAGGCCAGCACCACACCAGGGACCCTGGAGGGGCCCTCGCCACATGGCCACACCAGGACTGGGCCACCAGCTGCGGCACACGCTGGCCCTCAAGGGCTCCCGGATCCCATTAGCCAAATAAAAGAAACGCATGCAAATGACAGAAAAAGTCTCAGTGTTACCAACAGTGCAGATGGCATTGCTGTCCTCACCCTTTTTAGCTTTTCTTTTACAGGGAGGGGTGGGATGTGAACGCTGAGGGGTCCTTCTGCGCGTGCCAGGCACTATTTTGTTGTTCTCCCACAAGGCAAGTACCGCCAAGCTCCAGGCCTGCAGCTCTGCACTGGTCCCGGGGCAGATGTCTCCAGCCCGGGGGTCTCCAGGGCCAGTCTGTGCTCCATCGCTCAGCACCCCACGCCTGTCCCCCTCTTCCCGCACCCTCTGCCCCCACGTCTCGGGGCGCTGCTCCCCGACCAGCCTGCACTGCTGGGTGCAGCCTCGCGACGGTGGCACCCAAAACCCCTGCTCCTGCACGGAGTCACAACGTGGTGCTGCTCTCTGCACCAGCCCAGGGTCGCACCCTGCCCCAGCAGAGCCCCAACAAGTGCAGCCAGGGGAAGCGCAGAGTCCTGGCCCTGGGGAGGTCACTACCAATAGAGCTTTGGATCCTAAAAAGATGCTTTCGGCTCTAAAATTGAGGGTTTAAACCCTAACAAGGGAACGGTGTGCCCTAAGAAAGACTATGGCTAATAAAAGACAGCTTTGGACCCAAAAAAATGAGGATTTCAGCCCTGCAAATAAGGCTCTGGGATCTAAAATGGATGGAGTGTGTCTACAAATGACACTTTGGGCCCTGCAAAGGAGGGGAACCTCTTGGTTCCTCTGTTGCCCCATAAAATGAAACACTCCAGTGCTGGCCTAGAGCTGTAAAAGAGGGGTTTGGCCCTAGAAATGAGACTTTGGACTCTCCAAAAGAGAGTTTGGGCCTGAAGCATGGGGCTTTGGGATGTGAAAATAAGGCTTCAGAAATGAAAATACAATGCTGAACTCTCAAATCAGGACTTTTGCCCACACATGATGTTTTGGTCCCAAAAGCAAGGGCTCTGTATGCTAAAAACGGGTCTTTGGAGCCTCCAAATGAGGCTTCGGTCATTAAACAAGTGAGGCTTTGTACCCAAAATGAGCAGTTTGGATGCTAAAATGAGGCTTTGGGCCCTCCAGCTTGCCGACTGGATCCTCTAAATTAGGATATGGATCCAGATAATGAGGCTTTGGTGCCATGAAAGGAGACTTTAGACCCTACAAATAAGGCTTTGGACTCTAAAAAGGAGCCTTTTGGCACTCAAATCAGAATTTGGGCCTTCAAGAGAATGCTTTGGTCTTTTAAAAAGAGTCTGTGAATTGTAAAAGCGAAGCTTGCAACTTATCAATGAGGATTTGACCCTGCAAAGGAGGGTTTGCACCCTAAAAAAAGGCTTTGGGCCCTCCAAATGGTGCTATCACCATCGACCTCTTGTAGGACAGAAAGAGGTCTTGTGAGGCAGCAGTTTCGTCCCACTGTGCAGGCTTTGAGCCAGCCCTAGGGACTCAGCTGACCAGCAGGTTGTCACTGGAGGACACTGGGGCTGCAAGGGTACGCATTTCCCAGCCATCACTTAGCTGCAGGGAGATCTGCTTTGACGGCCCCAGGCCAGAAGGACACGCACTGCACAGGTGGGCATTCACAGAGGCGTCTCTTGGACTTGCCAGGGCAGGAATCACCTAGGGCAGAGGACAACAGCCCAAGAGCAGGGAAGTGCTGGCCTGTTTTTCAAGCCAAGGCAGCAATTTCACCTGCAGGGGCTCTCCTGAGCAGCGGCACGAGTGCCAGCTGGCTGAAAGCATGCACAGCTCGCTCAAGGGCTGGGCTGAGTGCTTCGTGCCCCACTAACGCAGGGCAAAAACAAAGCGTGCTCACCTCGCCTGAACGAGCGGCTGCAGAGCTGTCACTCCCCGGGTCCAGGCGGGATCTCCACGTGTGCCCTGGGACACCCACGGATGCGTACGCTGGAGCCGCACACTTCCCATGCCTGGTGACGGAGGGCTCCACGCACGCCGGAGGAGCTGGAGAGCAGCAAGGCAGACGCTCAGTGCCCTCAGCACCAGGGCCGAGCCCTGCTCTCGCAGCAGGACGGGGCAGAGCCATCTCCCCGTTCCCCTGGGCAGCTGTCCCCAGCGCTCCACAGGCAAACTGCCAGGGCGGTGTGTTAGGGGTTGGAAGGGACCTCTGTGGGTCATCGCGTGGGCAGCGGTGTGCAGAGCAACGGCGGGCTGAGGGCAGCCGAGGCGGGAGAGCAGCCTTGCGCTCAGTGGGACCAGGCTGCTCTCTGCTCTGCCACCAAAGCTAAGACTTTAGAAAGTCAAAATGATGCTTTGGATGCTAGAAATATAGCTCTGGAGCCTAAAAAGAGGCTTTCTGCCTCCAAAATGAGAGTTAGGACCCTCAAAATGGAACTGTGGGCCCTAAAAGAAGGTTGTGAGTGATAAAAGACAGGTTTGGATCCCATAAATGAGGGCTTCAGCCCTGAAAATGGGGCTCTGGGCACTCAAAAGTATGGGCTAGATGATACAAAGGATGCTTTAGACCCTGAAAAGGAGGGGAACGACTTGGTTCCTCCATGGCCTCCAGAAATGGAGATTTCGTCCCAAATAGAGGGCTCTGGGCACTCCAGTGGAGGCTTTCAGGTGTAAAAGAGGGCTTGGGACCCTCCAAAGCAGAGTTTAGACCCGCCAAAGAATGGCTTGGGGCTTAAGAATGGAGCACTGGGCCCTGAAAATGGGGCTTTGGAAATTACACTGAGGCATTGAACCCTGAAATTCTGATGGTTTTAAGGCCTGAAGTGATGCTTTGGGTTTGAAAATCAGGGCTTTGTGCTGTTAAAATGGGATTTTAGACCGTCAGAATGAAGCTTGGGACATTAAACAAACAAGACTTTTAACTCTAAAGGAGCAGTTTCGATTCTACATGGAGGCTTTGGCTCCTGAAAAGCAGGCTTTTGAAGCTAAAGATGAGGGTTGGGTCCACAAATGGAGACTTTGGACCCTATAAACAATGCTTTGGACTCTGAAAAGGAGGCTCTGCACCTTCAAAATGATGCTTTGAGCCCTTAAGACGAGTGTTTGAACCTTAAAAGTTGGGTTTGGAACTTAGAAATGAGGGTTTGTACCCTAAAAAGGAGGCTTTGGGTCCTAAAAAGAAGGCATTAAAACCTAAAATAAAAGTTTGGACACTAAAGATGAGTCCTGGAGACCAAGCGCTACACCCACACCGTCCCTTGGCAATGACAGACTCACAGCTGAGGATGGTGGCCCTCTTGCAGGGGCAGGCACTGGCGGCAGCAGGCAGAGAGCGGTGCAGAGGAGGTGCAGGCGGCCTCGCTGTTGCAGCCCTCGTGGAGGCAGCGGCAAGTGTGGCCCCGTCTCAGCAGGGCGGGCAGCGTCAGGAAGGAGATGATGTGCAGGAGCTGTGGGGATGGGGGAGAGCATCAGCCCTGGGACCCCCCTGCTTCGGGGGGGAGATCGCAGCCCCACATCCCCCCCGTCCTCGCCACCTCAGGGCAGACACTGGACGGCAGCCACGTCCTGCCCCTCCTCACCACCCTGCAGGCTGCTGCGGGGTCGCTGGGGCTGCGCGGAGGGGATGTGGGGGAGCCGATGGCCCCAGGGCAAGCATCACCCCCACCCAGCCTTGTCCACCCCACCGCCACCCCGGCGGCCTCAGCATCACGGAGACCTCAGAACACGGTGACAGCTGGGGGGTGCAGCGGAGAAAGAGAGGAGTGCTGGAAGGGGGGAGGAGGGGCCCTGGGCCTGGTCCAGGGGCTGTTCGGCCTCGGGGAAGGCCCCACAGGACCCATGGTGAAGCTGGGCCTGGCTGCAAGCAGGGCCCGCCTTCTTCCCGTGTAGTCTTGGCCGGCAGAGGTCGGGAGGGCTGTCAGTCTCCTCCCCTGAGGTGCTGCTGCCTCTGATTGGCCCCCTTGTGGTCAGGCTGCTGGGTTACAGTGCCTGCCCTTCACCTGAAGTGATGACCTGCCATTGGCTGACAGGGCTGTCACTCTGCCCAGATGCAGTGCCCACCCTCCCCTGAGGTGACGCTGCCTCTGATTGGCCCCCTTTGCGTTCAGGCTGCCCTGCTGGGTGCCTGCCCTTCATTTGAAATGTGACCTCTGATTGGCTACCTGGGCTGTCGCTCTGCCATGGTGTGGGGCCCACCCTCCCCTGAGGTGCTGCTCTCCGCTATTGGCTGCCTGAGGGGCCGCTCTCCCCTCCGCCGGTGCCTGCCCTGCTCCCAGGCGATGTGGTGATGAACTCCACAGGGTGGGCTGGGTGTTCCTGGTGACCCTGTGGGCACGCCAGAGCAGGGAGCTTCCGCTGGGGAGGGAGCGGCAGCCATCGCCCCGTCCAACCGCCCGCCCTGCAGGGCTGGTCCGGCCTGACAGCACAGCATGGAGGGCACTGCCCAAAGGGCTCCTGGGCACGGACAGGCCGGGGGCACCGACCGCCTCTCAGGCAGCCTGTCCCAGCGCCCGGCCGCCCTCTCGGTGCACAAACGGATCCTCGTGCCCAGCTGAACCTGCCCTGATGCAGCTCTGAGCCGTTCCCATGCGTCCTGTCCCTGGACCCCAGCAGCAGAGCTCAGCACCTCCCTCTCACGTCCCCTCCTCGGGAAGCTGTGGAGAGCGGTGAAGTGGGACAGGGAAATACGCGGCTGTGGGCAAGAACAGACAGGTTGGGGCCCCCACAATGAGGATTTTGGCCCTGAAAATGAGGCTTTGCAGGTGAGGACTCTGGACTGAGGCACAGGGAACCTTCCCCCGGCTCACGGGAAGGCTGCGCCAGCCCAGAGCACGCAGGAGGTGGCCACCTCTGCACCGCGGCAGGGGTGGCGACTCACCGGCTTGGCAGGATGCGGGGGCCTTTCCGTGCCCGGGGGTGTCTGGGGAGGGGGCAGGCTGCCTAAAGCATCTCCCCTCCTCCTCCCCTCGGGGTCTCTGTGCTCCAGTGGGGCAGCTGGGGCTTTGCTGCAAGGACACCCGGGGTCAGCATGCGCTGTGCTGCCGTGGGCTGCTGCGAAGTGACGGCATTGGGACGCTCTCCAGGCAACCCTGCTTCCCGGGGGCTGCCATGTACCATTTTCTCCCTGCCCTGCTAAAGAAGAGACTTCTCCAGGGGGGAGCAAACCCAGCGACTTTCGGGGGAAAGCCTAGCCGAGGGGTCAATGTGTCAAACACAACGACAGCCACAGTGTGCCGAGGGGATGAGCTGTCCTGCAGGCAGTGGGAGAGGCCAGGAGCGAAGCTGTCCGCTCAGCACGCTCAGGGCGCTGCGCATCTGAAGGACACTGGGGGTCTGGGCTTGTTGTGCCAGCTTTATTGAAACAGAGCCGTGGTCCCAAGAGGAGCTGCCCTTCTGCCCGGCTCAGCAGCGCCAGAAGCGCAGCGCTCGCAGGGTCCATCTCGATGTCGGCTGCGCCCAGGGAGAGCTCAGGATGTGGATGGTCTGATCTGCCAGGGCACGGACAGAGGGTTCACTGTCTTCCTTCAGGATCTGCAGGGCTGTGACCGACAGAAACAGAGCTGAGATGAGCCCCTGCGCCTGCAGAGACCCCCCGGCATCCCCTCCAGACCAGGCTCCCTACTCACCGCTGCAGATCTCGCAGAGCATCGCCCTGTTCTGCTTCCCCAGGGGCCGTGCAGCAAGCCCTAGGCACAAAGCTGCGTCAGACCCGCCGCTCCCCAGCACCTTGCCAGCAGCGAAGCCCCTGGCCCTGCCGCCTGGGCTGCACGCTCTCACCCCCTCAGCAGGGTGACCCCCGGGAGGAGCAGCAGCCAAGGGGGGGCTGAGCAAGGTGCCCCCAAGCCCACCGGCGTGGGCAGGGGGGCAGAGGGAGGCCCAGGCCCCGCACGGGGCAGCCGGGGCTCCGGCAGCCCCAGGGCTGCTCCTCGCTGCCAGCGCAGCGGCGGGGGCTGGGTCCAGGCTGCCCAGAGAGGGACCGGGGGCGGTGGCTCACCGATGAACCTGATGGCCGCCTCTCGCACGGGGGCCTGGGCATCCCGCAGGTACGGCAGGCTCTGCTCCAGGTATTTCTCAGCCCTGCTCCTGTCCCGCGCCAGCTGCAGAGAGCACATGGGCATGGCCACGTCACAGAGCCTCCCCGGCCGGCCGGAGCAGGCCCTCCTCCAGCACCCCCCGTTGCTGAGACCCAGGGAGCAGCCCTCACCCAGCCTGGGCCCGAAGGCTTAGGGGTTGTTCTCACCAAACACTCGCCGATCCTCCACGCCTGCTGGGTCCACACCAGGTGCTTGAGCTGCTTCCACCCGAGGAGCTTCACCGCAGCCAGGAGGGCTTCCCCGGAGGCCTGCAGAGCAGCAGAAGATGAGAGATGGCACCATGGCTGGGGAAGGAGGCTTGGCGTCCCCCACTCTTGGCTTTGTTCCTGGGCCAATCCCACCCTTAGGAAGCTGGGACGTGCCCTGGCCCACGCGGCTGTGTCGTGCCATTTGCCGGAACGGAGGGAAGAAGCAGTCACTCAATATGAGAGATCAGCAAGCTTCGTTTATTACCGTTTGGTTACGCAATTTATAACAGTCTTAATTAGCTCATACATATTGCAAAAGCTAAGCTCCTTATTGGCTGTTATTCTAAAAGTCAAGTCCCGCCTCGACATCCTGTTCTAACGGATTCTTCTCATAACTTCGTAACCACAAGTTCCTGATACTGTGCCTATCTGGCAAACAAGGACAGTCTGACCTTGTCCCTGATTGGTTCCTAAACTAGTTGTTTTCGATACTTCTTGAGATCCTGATGACTTAGCTTTTCTATGTCGAAATGCCCTTGCTCCGCTAGCCATTCCTCCACAATTCCCCCGTTTTTATTTTGTGCCAACAAGATATTATTTGTAGTTTGCATTACTATCCGTTTAATACATGATACCACACAACTGAACATGACAAGCCCTAATACAACAATTATTAGTATCATCAATAGGCTTTGTATTATCCCTTTGAACCATCCCCCCAACCCCAACCAATTAGTCAAACCTTCCAGGCCAAAGACCCCAACATCCTTCTGTATTTTTTTGCGAATGATCCATCAGTTGTCTAATTTCTCTGTGTATGGAGCTGGAGTTATCCTCTAGATCCATGCAACACATGCCGTCGAAGTCTTCACAACCGTGCCCGTGTGCTGCTCCCAGTCCTCCCTTGAGACGGACCATATAGCTGGCACCAAGTTGGTCTTGCTGCACCTAAAAAGGGGCTGGGGTCTCGGTAGTTAGGACCATTCCCATCTGAGCAAGTATATCGCGCCCCACCAGAGCTTGCACTCCTTCGGGCAGCGGGATAATGGAGGCGCAACAGCTGACAACCTTTTCATCTATAGTCCATCGAAGGAGGGGTGATTTGTGAGCCAGAGTAAGCCCTCCGACTCCGGCTACAGTGGCTCCAGTAGTGCGGGACGGCCAGTTAGGTGGCCAATGATGCTCACTAATGATAGAGACATCTGCACCAATATCTAGTAGCGCAAAGAGGGTGATGGTTTGTCCCGCATATTGCACGGTGATTGTTCGTCGGGGTTGTTGTCTCAGTCCGATGGTTAAAAAAGCCATTTGGTCCGTTGACCCGAAAGCCCCACTGCCTCTCGGCGTCACTTGCACGGGGGCAACATTTTCAGTTAAGTGGGGTATGGGGATTAACTGTGCAATCTTCGATCCTTTGGGAACAAATAAGGGCGGAAACAGCGTTTGAACCACTATTTGTATTTCCCCATGATAGTCTTTATCGATTAGGCCTACCAATACGGTGAGACCGAGCATTGTAGCAGAGGAGCGACCAATTAATAATGCTCCGACGGCCTGGTCGTTCACTCTGATGGGTCCTTGTACACCAGTTGCAACTTGTGCGGGCTTGGAATCCAAAAGGGTGCAGTCTATTGCTGTTGCCAAGTCCAACCCGAGGCTTCCGCTGGTGGCGGGTTGGAGAGGAAAGGGTTGTTGTTGTTGGCGACTGGGTAAGCGGCCGCATTTTGTGTCGACGCGGGGCGGCTCTTCCCACTGTTCACCCCGTTTCCCGATCCACCTCGTCGACAGATTGTCTCGGCGTGTGAGCCAGAATTGCACCGCTTACACCAGACCGGTCCCGCCTTGCATTCTCTTCTCAAGTGTCCGGCCAAACCACAGCGGAAACATCGGAGGCGGGTTGGTCGGCGGGACGCCGTAGAAGCCACCGGAGTTTGCAAAGGCGCAAGGGCTGCCATAATTTGGCTTTGCGATGCTTGGGTATGCTCCTGTAAAGTTTTCCCTAACTCTCTCACTGCTTCTACTAACATGGCTTGTGGGCCTACTGGCACCTGTGCCATCCACTCCAAGGCCTCTTCAATAGTCCAAGTTCCAGGAAGAGTAGCTAGGATATTTCGGGTGGCAGGATTGCAATTTTGAATTGCACACTGCTTTAGAATGGAACCCTTCAAATATTCAGGAACACCTGCCGCCTGTATGGCACCAGCTACTCTGTCGATAAATAACCCAAAAGGCTCCTCCCTACCTTGTTTAATTCCCATATAAGAAGGAATTCCCCCTGGTTCTTTGAGCTGGTTAAAAGCTTGTCGCGCAAGCAACATTGCTTCTTTGGCTTTATCTGGGCCTATTAATACCTGAGCTTCTAAACGGAGATACGCGCCAAAACCCATAAGCTCATCGAGTGTGGCTCCATGTAAGGGGTCACCTGGTTGTCTAGCCGTGGCCACAGACCTCATGCAAGCTGCTTGCCAATGTGCATTAAACAGTAGCTGCTGATGCTGAGTAAGGATTAATTTCATAATGCTCCGTATATCCCCCGGAAGTAAAATATTGGTTCCCCAGAGATAGTCTAGCATCTGTTGTGTAGGTTCCCCTTTTACCCCTGACTCGTTAACCGTAGCACGTAGCTGTGAGAGTAACTTCCAGTCTAGATTCTGGAGGGTAGCTACTAAATTGCCCTGTTCATTTGGTTGATATATGACGGGAAACGCCCCCGCCTCACTCAGGAGGCTGGTTGCAACCTCTCGGTCCCCCTCGCTCATAGCAGCTTCTGCAACCTTTTGCCAACAACGCTGGCGCTCAGAAACTAAATCCGCTGTCCTATGGCTCAAAAAAGGATTGTTTCCACGCTCGGACACCGGGGTATCAGCATCCGGCCCTGGCTTCATCGCCCTGCTCGTGTCTGCAGGAAGGTCCGCCGCAGCTATTTCCCCCTGGGTCACCCGTTCTGACGGCGGAGGCTCCGCCGAATTGCCCTCCAACGCAGAGCCCAGGCGGGACAAGTCCCAAGCCCCAGCGGAGGAGCTGTGTGGGACAACTACGGTCCGTACCGAAGGGGGCAAGGGACAATCAGGGGCCGTTGGCTGTGTGGAGGACACTCCAGCAGGGGCCGCACTACTCAACCTTTCGGCCGCAGCGGCAGCGACTCGCTGTTCAGCTTTATGCATGGTGAGAGTATTTGTTACTGCCCGCCATGGTTTCATCAATTTTTTCGCTGCCTTTTCTTCGTTAATAACGGCATCAAACAACTTATTCCCTAGCTTTCGCCACTCCTCCTCCTCGAAGACCGTATTTGGGTCGGTAAAGACCCCCCTAAGTACGCCATAGTCTAACAGATCAGGAAGTTCCTTTTTCAAATCTATTCTATCAATGCCCCGCTTCTCTAAGAAGCATTTGAGCAGATTATACGCCGCTTGTCTATTCATACCTCAATCAGCGCGCTGTTGCAGCCTTTGCAAGACTCCGGCGGCGCGTGGCTGGCGGGACAGCCTCTCTAGGTGCTCCCGAGCGCGGGGAAGGAATCCCTTTCGCCTCCTGCGCTGCTTACAGGACCAGCTCCAACTTCTCCGCCGACCGTGGCTGTCGGACTCCGCTATCGGGTCGCCGAGGTCCCTGTTCGGGCGCCAATTTGTCGTGCCATTTGCCGGAACGGAGGGAAGAAGCAGTCACTCAATATGAGAGATCAGCAAGCTTCGTTTATTACCGTTTGGTTACGCAATTTATAACAGTCTTAATTAGCTCATACATATTGCAAAAGCTAAGCTCCTTATTGGCTGTTAGTCTAAAAGTCAAGTCCCGCCTCGACATCCTGTTCTAACGGATTCTTCTCATAACTTCGTAACCACAAGTTCCTGATACTGTGCCTATCTGGCAAACAAGGACAGTCTGACCTTGTCCCTGATTGGTTCCTACACTAGTTGTTTTCGATACTTCTTGAGATCCTGATGACTTAGCTTTTCTATGTCGAAATGCCCTTGCTCCGCTAGCCATTCCTCCACACGGCTGGGGCTCTCTTCCCTGCACCGCAGCTGAGCTTTGACAGCTGTACCTTGGCCACGCTCTGCGTTTGGTCACTCATGCGCAAGAACAGCGGGAGCAGGCCCATTCGCACATTGGTCTTCATCCGCTTCTTGTTGTTCCCCCGCACAGTCTTCATCAGGTCTCTGAAGAGGCTGATGGAGATCTCTCTCAGCTGGCTGAGCTCCTGGCAGGGAGAAGCACAGCAGGACTTCAGCAACAGTAGCTCTCTGCCCAAGGTGAGCAGAAGCGTTAGCATGGCTGATGGGAGGGGAAGGTGCTCCCGGGTCGGATTCTGATCACGGGAGCTGTGGGCCAGACCTGCAGCCACAGCTGAACGGCCATGGGCTCGTGAAAGGCCACTCAGGAGATTTCCTCCAGGCAGTGCCTGAGCCTCACAGCACTCTCCCAGACACCCAGCACTCCCCACCAGCGGCACCAGCCATGCTGGAGAAGAGCTCCCCACGGACAGGCTGAGGAGGAGACCAGGGGGCTAGTGCTCAGCAATGCCTCCAGGCCATGCCCCACCGGCTCAGCCTCAGCCCCTTGCCTTGGGGTCTGGAAAGAACGTCTGCTCCTGCCCCGCAGTGCAGCTGGGCAGCCCTCGGGCTCTGGGAGCAGCTGCCAGGGAGAAGCTGGGCTGGGCTGCAAAACCCAAAGCCATCCCACAGGAGTCCAGGGCAGAAAGCAGAGAAGACGCTGCTCCAAGTGCTGCTCGCAGGGCTGGGCTGAAGGGCAGCTGCCCTTGCCCAGTGCCCATCTGTGGAGCTCGGGCTGCCCCATCAGCCTCACCTCGTCAAAGAGCGGTAGGAGCTTCTCTGCCATCTGCACAGCGACGGAGCTGGCCTCCCTCTTCTTCAGGCGACCCATTATGTTCTGGATGACAACCAGGGCCTTTGTCTTGATATGTTCATCGCCCTTCTGCAGGACCTCCATCAGGTCTGACAGGAGGACCTGCATTTTTCTGGCCTGTATGCAAAAGAGAACTTCCTTCTTATGAAAAGGTCCATGCCTGGAAAGGTCCCCAGGCAGCCACTGGGCCCCACCATGGCAAGGAGGGTGCTTCGAGCCGTCACCCCACCGCCTGACTGCCAGCCAAGGCCAAGCCACCACCTTACCCACCGCCCCAGGCCCTGGCTGCTAACATGCTAACCCACCTTGAAGTGGCTTCAGGTGCCCGAGACAGCTAGCTTTGGGAGGGAGGGAGGGAGGGAGGGAGGAATGGAAAGGGAGGCAGAACAAGGCCTGGTGGGGCTGAAGGCAGGGCAATCCAGCCACAGGCCACTTACATCCATCAGGCACAAGTCAGGGTCTCCCATGACCACATCCATCACGCTGCTGGACAGCTGTTTCTGGTAGCTGGTTGTGTCTCTTCTCTCAGAGACAGATGGGATGTCTGTCCTCTCAGAAGGACGGAGGTATTTGCCCAAGGTCTATGGGAGGAAGGCATGGAGCAAAGACAAGTCACACCGAGTACCCTGATGGTGCTGCTGAGCTGGGCAGCGCAAGCAACCCTGGTGAGAGATGCCCGCCAGAAAGCTGGCAGCAGGGGCTGCAGTCACTGCACGGGGGAGGATAAGCACAGAGGGCCCCAGGGTGAGGGAGGAGGCTGGGCTTGTGGACACAGTGTGCTGGTCCTACAGAGAACCAGGGCTTGCTGGTGGCCAGGAGCTGCTGCTGGGACACTGGAGTGCAGCCCTCACATCCTCCCTGCTCGGGGACAGCCAGAACCCTCTCACCAGGGACAGAGAGGCCACACCATCACCACTGATTCTGGATGCCTTTGCTCACCCAAGCCCCCCGCTGAGTCCACAGGCAAGAGCCACAGCAAGGGGGGAGCTCCTTACCTCGGTAACGTGACGGGCGCTGGGCAAAGAGCGCGGGGAGCTGCTCTCCGCTTCCCACTCCACTTGGAGCTGCGCCGTCTCTTCTGGCAGTGCCGTGCCTGCAGAGCGGGACAAACACACAAGAGTCCGTCAGACACAGCAGCTGGGCCAGCAAGCTTCCCAAATACTGGGAAGAGCTCTGACCTGGGAGTGGCTAAGGAGGGAGGTTATGGCCCACAGTCAGGGGAGGAGGTGGTGCACGGCAGTATCAACGAAAGGGCGACCCGGCCTCCCGTGTCTGTGTGCCAATGATGCTGGCCTGGGAAACTCCCAGGAGCTGAGCTCTGCGTGCTGTCCCACCGTTCAACCATGGCTGGGATAATGGTGACGTGGGAGACAGCTGACACGGCTGGAGGGCTGCGGGGCAGGGATTCAGGCTCTTCAGGGCAGAGGGGAAGATGTGGGCTTGGGCTGCTCCTGGGTGAAGGAGCAGCTCTGGCCAGATGGGACGATGAACAGTCTGGGAGAGAGCGTGTGGGCCAGCGGCAGAGGCCGTGCTGGTGACATGCTGGTGCCTCCACCAAGCACAAGATTGGCCCGTCACAGCACCCAGGTAGACAAGCAGATGTATCGGGTGATGTTGGTGTGTGGATGGTTGCAGCCCACCACAGCTTCTCTTACATTTTTGCTGGCGGTTGAATATGAAGAGGGAGCAGACAGCCACAGTCTCCTCTTCCTTGAACAACATGTGGAGGAGGAAACATCCAGGCAGCTGTCCGAGGATCAGGATCTGGATCTGTCCGCAGGAGGCAGGGCTGTCCTCTTTCTGAGCAGCCTGGGCAAGGGAGGAAGAGCAGTAGAAAGGCTGAGGACAGGCACCTGGGGCCAAAGCCCTGAACCCCAGAGCGTGTTTGGGGGGCTTGGTGCAGGTGCGTCAGAGCTGTGCAGGGCCCTGCCGGCCCCAACTCCCAAAGCAGCTCGACCTGGGCAGCAGCCCCGCGCAGGGAGAGCTGCCAGGCCTGGGCTTCCACCACGCTCCCCGGGCTGTCCCGTCCCACAGCGCACCGGGGGCAGAGCTGGCTCCTGGCACAGACGGGGGTCCTGGAGAGAACAGCCCATGGACCAAGACCCCTGCAGCAGCACAGAGGCCGGTGAAGAGCCCAGACCCGTGCCCAGGCTTGCCCTGCAGGCACCTCTGAGCTGCTGGCTGCTGCGCTGGGCAGGGAATGGAAGATGGTCTGGCTGACAGGGGCCCGGTCCTTACCTTCAGGGAGTGATAGTTGTCCAGCAAGTGGCTCAGGCTCCTGATCCTGCCCAAGGTCCTCCTACGCACCACTACTGCTCTCTCTGAGCTGGTGAAAGGCAACAGCATCTGGGAAGAGAGAAGCGCTGGTGAGCCCTGGCGGCAGACACCCGCTGCAGCAGAAGCAGCACTGCTCAACTCCCACACTGGATTCTCACGGTCCATCAAGCCTTCCTCTGATCTCCTCCAGCAAAGCCTGTGGTGCGTGCCTCGCAGGCTTGAGACAAAGGCCCCAGGCCAACCTTATGGCCCTGCAGGGAGGCGGAAGCCACCCCCTCTGCAGGCACTGTGCCCCAGAAGAGCCTGGTGGGCAGCCCCTGGTTACCCAAGGGAGGTGGGCACCCTCCCCGCAGTGTGCTCTCTCTGCATGGCGCTGTGCGGTGGGGACTGTCCCCTCAAGAGCGGACACCCCCTGCCCTAGGCTAAGGAGCAGCCCCTGTGGAGCCGACTCTTTGCACATGCCAGACCTGCAAGATATTCTGCAGCTCCTCGCCGACTCTGCAGGCAGGACAATTCAGCACCAGCTCCTCCAGCACTGTGTACATGGCTTTCAGGGTCTGCAAGGAAGGCAACGGGTTGTGGCAGCCTTTCCTGTGGTCCATGGCACCCGCAGGAGACTGATCTGAATGCGCAGTGCGAAGGGAGGACTCCCGCACTGCTTCATGGTGCTTGGGAGAGATCGAGGGGCAGACCGCGTGCTGTGGGAAGAGCATCATCTCGGCGATGTTGATGAGGAATTTGTCGCTCGGTTCTATTCCTCCTCCTCCTTTTTCTCGTTCTTTGGGGTTTTGCTGCAGTTCTTGGACTTTCCACTGGCGTTTGTCCTTAGCTTGGTTGGCCGCAGGTGGGATTTTGGTAGCGGAGACCGGCCTGGAAGGATGCAACAAGAGAGGTCTTACCTAAGGATGCTCGAGGGGTTCTCCTGAAGGGCTGGAGAAGAACCAGCCTTAGGGAATGGGGTGGGTCCTGGCAGCTCCACCCCTCCGGGCATTGCCTTCCCCCTATGAGCGTTCGGGGCTGGGTCAGAAAGCCGTAGAATGGTTGGGATTGGAAGGGACCTTTAAAGTCCATCGGGTCCAACCCCACGGCCATCAGCAGGGATGTCTTTAACTGGATCAGGCTGCTGCAAGCCACGTCCAGCCTGACCTTGAACCCTTCCAATCACAGACTCCTGGAATGGTTGGAGGTTGGAAGGGACCCTTCAAGGTCCATGTAGATCAGCAGGGACATCTTCCAGTAGATTCAGTTGCTCCAAGCCCCATCCAACCTGACCTTGAACCCTTCCAATCACGGACTCATGGAATGGTTTGGGTGGGAAGGAACCCTTCAAGGTCCCCCCAGTCTAACTAGATCAGCAGGGACATCTTCCAGTAGACAAGGTTTCTCCAAGCCTCATCCAACCTGACCTTGAACCCTTTCAATGATTTGAGGTTGGAAAGGACCTTTCAAGGTCCACCCAGTCTTCAACATCTTCAAGTAGATGATGTTGCTCAGAGCCCCATCCAACCTGATCATCAACATTCCCAGGGATGGGGCGTCTCCCACCTCCTGGGGCAGAAACGACCCCGTGCAGACACCAGAGTCTTCAGCCTCACCTGCCCTGGGACCTTCTCCTCTTCTGCCTCACTGTGATATTGCAGCATGGTGGTACCGGACTGGTGGCCGGCCTTGGGCTGTCGGCAAAGCGAAAACCAGGAAATCCGTCTGGAAGCAAGGAGGAGACACCTTGTCAGAAGAGCGTCGCCGTGACGGTGACACGCAGGGACCTTCTGCTCCCCTCGCAGCCCCTATCCGGATTTGGGAACGAGGAGCTGGGTGACGCCGGGGGAGGTCATTTCCGAGGAGGAAGGGTCTTGGGTGACCTTCCTCCCACCATACTCTTGAGGATATCCCACCCTGAGGCTCCGTTTCGGTGGAGGCAAACGAGTCATTAGGAGAAATTACCGGTCATTTCCCTGTCTGGTTGCCTGCGCGTGGCGGAAAGGAACCGGGAGCTGCCTCACCTTTTTGGCCTCCTCCGAGACATGGCAGAGTCTCTCGTCTCATCCACTCCTCATCGTGGGAGCCGCACCTCAAGGTCTTCTTGGGTGGTAGTTTGGCCGCAATCTCCATTTCAAACCTGGAGGCGAGGAGAAGACACCGGCGTAACCCAAGAGGCGCGGGCAGATGTTTGGCGTTGTCGTGAAGGCCATCGTTTTCCCAAGCCCACCACCTTTTCCCAAGCCCACCACACTTTTCTCAAGCCCACCACGTTTTTCTCAAGCCCACCTCATGGACAACCCAGAGAGACGGAGTCACCAGGCCACCACGGGAAGAAGGCATTGCCTAAATCGCCCTCTTACCCGTCAGATCTCCCTTTTGGGAGCGACTACGACCTGAGGGCATCAAGAGGACACCCGTGGTCACAAGGACCAACTGTACCTGCGTCAAACAGTGGCTGCAGCCACTGACGTACTCACTCGGGAAAGACGATGGCACGGCCAGATGAGGTCAGTGAAGCCACAGGTGTCCGCCACGACTCCATCATGTCCAGCAGCTGGGGGACCTGTCATAGAGAAGCCAAAACATGGCAGGATGTCCTCAGCATGGGTGAGGAACTCCACGTTGGAAGAGCCCAAAGGTGGCAAGATATCCTCCTGATGGATGAGGCACCCAGCGTTGGAGGAGCCCAAAAATGGGAGGATGTCATCATCATGGACAAGGCACTCAACATTGGAGGAACGTGAAGAGGGCAGGACATCCTCCGCATGCCTGAGAAACTGAATATTGCAGGAGCCCAAAGATAGAAGGACATCCTCCTCATGGACAAGGCACTCAGTGTTGGAGGACCCCAACAGTGGGAGGACGTCCTCAGCATGGACAAGGCACCCAGTGTTGGAGGAACCCGAAGAGGGCAGGACGTCTTCAGCATGGCTGAGGCACTCAATATCGCAGGAGCCTGAGGCAGTTGGTAGGACGACTGTAGCTCCTTCTTGGCCTGAGTGGTTGGCCATGTCCTGGTGGGCCACAGCCGGGGACACCGCCATGGGACCGCCCGTGCCACGAAGAAACCACAACGCTCACCTTGAAGACGACTTTTTCCAAGTTCTCCTTCCCAGACAACGCCTTCATGAAGTTGTAATAGAACTTCATCTGCACCTTCGTGCCATCGATCAGCAGCACCCCAACGTCCTTGAGGATGAAGGCGATGTTCTCCCGAGTCCCCAAGCAGTGAGAGAGCTGGGACGTGGTGCCGTGGATGCAGTCCTCCACCTTCCTCCGGGACACGGAGGCCTCCGTGGCCACCCTGAAGTATTTGAGGGGCTCCAGCTCCTTGTGGCCTGGAAATAAACCCACATGAGGATGGAGACGCTCACGCCATGGTCCTTCTGATGGCGTTTCCCATCACGTCACCCAGAAAAACCCCATTTTTTGGACTTCTCTGATGAGCGGGAGTTGCTTTAGAGAAGAATTTCAGACCCAGGGAAGGGACTCCATGACTGCGTGACCAACCAAGATCTAATCCACCACCTTACCAGGCAGGTAGGCCTTGTCGTCCACCAGGTTGTGGACTTCCGGCAGGTTCCGGACCTCCGCCAGGTTCCTGGCCAGCCAGTGGATAGTCACGACCTCCTCTCCAACCTGGATCTGCTCACTGACGAGGTCGAAGCACCCGAGGGTGGGAATTCGGATCCCCTGGAGCAGAAGAGAAGGAGCGAAAGGTGAGGACTGGCCAGTGGGAAGAGCTGGAGGTGGCCCTGACCACGGATGGTGCTTCGGGATGGATCTTGCCCCCCTTCCTTGTTCAGAGACATGAAGGCAGGGCAGTGGCGAGGGACGCCAAGTCCCTCTGTAACCAGGGTGATAGAATCAGTTGACCATAAGCAAGAACAGTGCTGCCATGTTCCTGGTACAGCCCGACCCACCTGGACATTAGGTCTGGGAACAGAGGTCTATTCTCCAGGTAACCATTAACGCTAACCCTAGTGGGTAATTGTGTTTTTGTCAAGAGAAATGATGGAGTGTGGTTCTGTGAAACGGACTGAAGAGACTGACCAGGTTTGCCAAGATTGCGAGCCTGACAGGTAAAAGGTGATTGCGGCACGGGGAGATGGTGACCACTGACTCACTGACCCCCTACTCAGAAAGGAACAATGGCAGAGGGTGACTGAGTCTGTGCAACAATTCACGTGAGAAGCGAGAAAAGGCATCCGGGGGGGTCTCCAGCCACCAAGACCAACCCGGAGGTCCAAGAGCACCTACCAGAGGTGATCCCACCCTCACCCAAGCCCTTTTTTGTCCATCGATGGGGGAATTTTGGGGCGAGTTTCCAGCTTTTTGGGGTGGGGAAGAGTAAGTGTAGGCTACGCCATGGGGCGATGGGGGTCACCCCACATGTCCGGGTGGGTCAGGAGGACAACGGGCGTTGGACTACCTTGTGCAGCAGGAGACGTTCTTCAACGTAGGCAGCCACCCTGTCCCAGATGGTTGTTCACTCTGGAAAGCAGAAGAAAACCAGGTCACGCTCACCATCCACCACCACCCCGCGCTCCCACGCCTCCTCCCGCCGCGGTGTGGTGGCAGCGGCAACGCATCGTCACAGTCGCCTGCCCCAGATGGTGCCACCCCGGATATGGCCGCAGCCCCGCATCTCTCCCACGCGACCGTTGGCCACCACGATGTGGCTGCAGGGGAGGTGGGTAGCTGTACCTTCAGGGGTGATGCTGGGCATGATGGAGGTGTGCCCCACCCCCGCCCCGTTCCAGAAGTCCACCTTGGTCCGCCGGACGGTGACGGGTTGCCCCTTCCCGGTCATAGCCACGGGGGAGCTCATCCCTGTGTTCCTCCTCCGGGGGCTCCTCCAGAGTGAAGGCCCCACCACGGCGCGACCCCTTTTTTACCCCTGTGTAGGGGTGTCAGAGACCCATAGTGACGTCATAGCCACCACTGATTCGTTGCTCACGGTGCGTGGCACCCACAGACCTGTTGCCATTGGTGACAGGGCTGCCACCGGCTTCTTCCGCCATGGCTGGTGCCCACGTCACGAATGTCTGTGCTGTCTTGGTCCCACAATCCCTCTTTGAATCCCGCTGCCACCATTATCGGTGGCTTGGTCTATTGAACCTTCATAGACTCCTCGAATAGATTGGGTTGGAAGGGACCTTTGAAGGTCCACCCAGTCCAACTAGATCAGCAGGGACATCTTCCACAAGATCCAGTTGCTCCAAGCCCCATCCAACCTGACCTTGAACCCTTCCAGTCTCAGACTCAGAGAATGGTTTGGGGTTGGAAAGTTCTTTGGAAGCACCTTTCAAGGTCCACCTAGTCCAACCCCCCAGTCATCACCAGGGACATCTTCCAGGAGATCCACTTGCTCCAAGCCCCGTCCAACCTGACCTTGAACCCTGCCAATCACAGACTCATTGGATGGTTGAGGTTGGAAGGGACCCTTCAAGGTCCACCCAGTCCAACTGGATCACCAGGGACATGTTCCAGTAGATGGGGTTGCTCCAACCCCCATCCAGCCTGACCTGGAACCCTTCCAGTCGTAGACTCATCAAATGGTTTGGGGTTGGAAGGGACATTTCAAGGTCATCCAGTCCAACTAGATCCGCATGCTTGCTTGGAGCAACCTGGTCTACTGGAAGATGTCCCTGCTGATCGAATTCGACTGGGTGGATCGGGGGTGCCAGAGCATCCGCTGGCTCAGTAACAACCGAGCAGGTCAATCCTGTGAAGGATTCATACAAAAGCCCCCTTCCAGCACAGCAGCTCCAACCATTACCTCCTCCTGCTGCCCAAGGCTTCTGGCACCTTCTCTCTTCCTAGCTAACCTAAATAATGTTATATCTTCAGCTGTTCCCCTCCTCTTACAGCTCATTAGGACTTCTAGAGAACCCGTCCAACCCACCATTAACCTCTTTCCACACCAAGAACTGGCTGTTACTTTGGACTCCAATTCCCACCTCTAACAGCTTCCATCTCCAGGAGGACTCTATCCCTCGCCCTTGAGGTGACCAAGTTTCTTTAATAGCCTCTTCTGAGGGACTTTATCAAAAGCCTTTTGAAAGCTAAATAAAATTCTCTGCACCGTATTTCTCCTTTCCCCAGGATTTTGTTATCGCATTTAAAGGCTCCTGACAGGCTAAGGCTGAGAAAGCTTTTGGTTTTGAAGGTGATTTCCTCCTCCTAAGCAGCAAAGCTCTCATTTTGCCTCCTTAATTGGGCCAGCAAGCATGCACAGCTCTGGTTTGGTTTCCTCGGGCAGCTCTTGCTGAATTTCCACATCGCTCCTGTCAGGGTGTTGGTCTCAGCGCTGCGTTACCACACTGCAGTGAGCCGGTAAGCTGCGAGGTTTGGGGAAGGAGCTCCATGCTGCTGCTGCGCTTGTCCTGGACCCGGGCAATCCCACCACCTCCTGTTCCACGCAGGGCTCTGTGCCTCAGGTTCAGGGGTGTTGTTTGAGGGTACAAGGTCAGCTCAGCCCTGCCCAAACCAACCAAGGAAGACTGCTGGGCCAGAACAGGGTAGTCCAAGGCAGAGAGAGAGTTTTGTTCCACAAGAAGCATGGAAGGCATCAGAAGTAAATTGCACTGGGGGGGGGAAGTGAATCCATGGCATAAGTGTACTCAATTTTCCCTCCCGTCCTCACTCTTCCCACCCACCCATCCCCCTCCATCAGGTCTCAGGCAGGGACAGAAACTGAGCTTGGCAGATTCTAGGTTTGAAACTCAAAAAACCAGCATTGCTCTCTTTACATACAAGCCCACCACCACTGAGAGCACCTGCTTAGTTGTGTGGCCACAGCAGGTCATCTACAAAGCATGTCCAAGGCAGCATGTGAAGATTAAGGCCACCCACACCCACCCTGCCCACTGTTCCTGCTTAAAACCTGTATGAACACAGAAGTCAGGCTGCAGCTGTTACCAGCCTTTGGCCCAGAGCTACAAAGTGGGTCAGGAGAAACATCAAACCTGCCTGCTCTGACCAGGCCTCCATCCTTACCTCATCTGGAAGAGTTTCCCTAGAAGCCTCGAACAAAAAGCTGCTCTGGAGCTTCAGAGATGTCTCAAGTCCACATCCAAAGACAGCAGCTGTGGTTTGCTCCTGCTCCCACTGGAGCTCACTGCCTGCTCTGCCACTGTCTCCAGTGGGGGCAGGACTGGACTAAGGGGAAGTCCTCAGCAGAGCAGGTTTCAAGCCTCTGCACAGCAGCCAAGGCCAGAGTGAGGCATCCCAGAAGACCTTTCTCCAACTGTGATGGAAATTGTCCTGCAGGTCACTTGGCTCTGGCTATGGAAATGGACATCTGCAAATGCTCTGCAACACATCTGCCAAGAAGAGGCCTTCAAGGCTCTTCCAGGAATTGTGCAGGGAGAGCGAAGAGGAGATGCCAGGCTGAGCTGAAACAGAAGCAGTTTTTTTTTCCAGGCTCTGTTTTAGTTTGTTTTCAAGCAGAGCAGTAAACAGCTCTACCTAGGCCTGCACCGCCCTGTCTGCCCAAGCCTGCAGCTGAGGCATAGCTCCTCCTGCCCCCAAGTGCCAGCACATCCTCAGGCCACCCCACACTGGGGCAATCAGGGATGCCCGAAACCCTTCTCGCCACACAAGGGAATCCCGTTTTTCAGGCTGCTCTCCTGTCAGATCAGGGATGTGCTTGGCTCAGGGCAGGTTTTAGAGCCTCATTAACACTCTGCAATGAGGCCTGGCAGCAGCTGATTTGATTTAAGATTCATTTCCAGGCTGTGATTTAAGAGAAGATTTGCTTAATGTTCTCTAACAGACTCTTCTGACTGGGAGCTTGAGTGCTGCCTAATGACAGCCTTATTTATTGTAATGTCTTTGCAGCGCAGAGTCTAGAGGAGCTGAGCAGGAGCACAGCAGCTGCCGGCAGGTGCTCAGATGGCAGGGGAAGCATCCCTCACCACAGAGTGGTAACACCAGGGCATGCATTTCTTTATCCAGGACAGCCAGATACTGCACCACTTTTCTGCTCTGAGGTCAGCAAGAAAGACCACTCTCTGCTTGCCTACGACAGACGGTGCTGCATCTCTACATATCTTTTTAAGCACGACAGGAGCAACGCTCCTCTTTCTCCCTGTTGCAGTACTTGAATGGTGGGAAACGCAGAAGTGCCTGCTCATCTCTAGACTGGTTAAAAGACAATTTGCAAGCAAGACTCCCAAATGCTCCTCCCCATTTCCCAGTTTTGGGCTTCCAACTCAAAGGCTAAGCCTGTTTTCCTCCTGCGAAGGGGGTGGTCATCATCTGACATTTGTAAGCTACCTTGAGCTTCTGAGCTGGATGTACCTACCCCACGGCCGAACACAGAGACAATCACCACACAAATGAAGACAGTAGGTCAAGCAAGGGTTTGTCATATTTTAATGACATTGATCTTTGGTGTTTCCCTCGTTAGCACTCACGCTCTCCCTGTCCTTCCTCCACAAGCCTGCTAGGGATGGAGAGTTACAAACGAAAAGGAAAATCACATTTGAGACTAAAACCAAAATGCCAGAGCCTTGATATCTCCACTACAAACTACCTGTACAAGGTCAAGATTTCACATGCAACACAGACCCATACCTCACAGCCTGGCCTGGAGCTGAAAGACGTTTCCTGCCCCCTGCCAAGGAGGTGCAGCTCAGTCCTGGCACCACGCCACTGGGACGGCTCATTCACGTTAATACTGGCACAGCTTAGAACATCCTTGCACGAACTGCATCCTGACTAGAGAGCAGCAGCCGCTGTCCCTCTACCCCTCTGTACAGAAACTCTGCTTAGATTCCCGCCAAGTGCTAAACTAACTCTCTAAAAAGGAAAGATCCCCAACTGAGCAGCAGATCCTGAGCCATGCAGCTTTCGCCAAAGCCCCGTTCTTCCCAAAAAAGACCACAGTGCGGGCAGAACAGGTCTCAGAATAGCATGCTCCGAAGGGCAAGCAGTGGTGTGCCATGGAGCGGGGCTATGGCCTGAAGACTCCTCCACTCCAGCGATGGAGCTGGAGCACCACGCCCAGGTTTGCCTAGTAGGACTGCCTGTCTCCAGAAGGATGCTGCAGGCCTTCTTCACTCTACTCACCAGCCCCCAGGCATATAAGGGCAGGAAAGAGGAAAGGAAAACAGCTTTACAAAGGATGACACTGACCGAACTGCAGGGTTAGGGCTGAGCTCAGGGGATCCCATGGGGCTTCAAAAACTGCATGATGTGCAGCCAGTATCGTTCATATTCCTGCCAACGCTTTGGCAGTGGGAATGTTGCAAGTGAAGTATGCTTTCTACCCCATGGCTTCGCTTGCAGTACTTGTCCCTTCCCACTCACCCAGGATCAAGGAGCCCTCTGAACCGCCAGCATCCTGTCAGAGCCACATGTCCCTACTCTTCTAGCTCCTGGCCAGCTGTGAGGTACAGGTCTCTGCTGAGCAGTACAAGGGTAGCACCAACACACGGCTCAGTCTCTCCCTCTTCCGCCACTCCCCACTGGTGCTCTCATTCCTGTAGAAGTTGGTACTGTCAGGAAGATGGTTATTATTAGTTAGGTCACCATACTCAGTTGGTCCCTCAGTGTCCATGGAGGACTGGGCCTGCTCCGGCATGTCCAGATCCCCAGCGCTTTGTCCTTCACTCCCAACAGGGGCTGTCCACGGGCTCAGGCCATGCTCTGACAACTGCATAGACTCCGACAGGATCCGTCCCTCCAGCTCGGCTGCCAGCTGCTGTGAGCTGGACTGCGGTGCTGATGTGCCCTGAACGCCGGCAGACTCTGCACCAGTCTGAGAGCTGCGGTGGATCCGGTGGCTCACAATGATGTTGTTGCCAAAGCCGCCCATGGACGCCATCGTGGTACTCTGCTCCTGCTGGACCACAGCAGTCATGCCACCTTCTGCCATCAGCCTTTGGATCCTACTCAGGGCATCCTTACCACTGGCCCCATATTCTGGACCTTCATCTGCAAGAGAAAGAAGCAGCAGCTTTGATGCACAAGGCAAACTACAACACAAAGAGAAAGCATGCTGGGTAGACGCATCACACAGCGCGCATGTGCTAGGACAGAAGATGAGTTTTGTTCCAGAGTGTCCTGGGTTTGGCCAGGACAGGGTGAATTTTCACCGGACTCCAGGAAGGGGCACAGCTGGGGGGACTGACCCCACCTGACCAAACAGAACAGGGTATTCCATAGCATGTGCCGCAATGCTGGGTTCCAGTGGGGGGGAGCTGGGGGCGGGAACTCACTCGTGGCTCGGGAGCGCGGGCACTGGTCCGGTCCAGGAGAACGACTCTCTGGGTTGGGCGGTTTGTCTTGTGTTTTTCTCCTCATCTGTAACGTTGTTGTTGCTGTTCCCTCTGTTTGCTGTTCTGTTAAACTGCCCTTATCCACACCCACCAGTTTTCTGCCTCTTTCTTTCCATTTTCCTCAGCATCCCGGCGGGGGAGGGGAGGCCACGTGGCACTTTTGTTGCCAGCTGCAGCCAAACAAGAACATTAAATATGGCACCCAAGCGTGGGGCGCAAATAACAGCAGGGCTGAGAAGCGGGAGTTAAAACAGTTTTCTTAGATTTTGTTAAATTATGTTATACGCATTTTTCTGTGTCAGTTAAATAGTCGCCGGTAAAAATGTTTATGACTTTGATCAAATGTCTCTGGTATTTAAACCCATATTTGCTTTATGTGTTCATTGCCGTGCTGTTTATTACCTTGCGGAAAAAGTCAGGCTGACGATTTTACTGTACTGTATGATATCGACTTATGACATGATAACATCACTGTGCATGAAATTAGGCTTGTATTTGCATGCGGCACTGTCGTCATTTCTGTACCTCAGATCCCATCCCGCTTCCCTGCAGCACGCCCAGTGCCTGGGCACTGCCAAGCCCAGCTGAGAGACTGCTCGTGAGAGGGCTGGGCTCACGCCACGGCTTCCTAGCAGCCTCCCGCCCGACACTCCTTGTGCCCAAGGCGTGCTAGGGCAGTCGCACCCTCCGTAGCGCTGCCTTCCTCTCTGCCCTGTGCAGCAGAAGGCAGGCAACTGCTGGGCTGCTTGCAGCACGTGGCTGCGCTCCCTCTGACCCCTCTCTCTACCTGCCTTGCAGGCACATCACCATGTGGCACGTGGTGATCGGGGCCAGCCACTTGACTCAGCTGGGCCCTGAGACCCAAGTGCGCACTATTAAGCGGCTACTGGTTCACGAGCACTACTACAACATCACGCAGAGGAACGACATTGCCTTGCTGGAATTGGACCAGCCTGTCCTGTGCGGCTACTACGTGCAGCTTGCCTGTGTGCCCGACGCCTGGCTGAGAGTGTCGCAGCTGAGAAGCTGCTACGTCAGTGGCTGGGGTTCCACGACTGCAAGAGGTGAGTTCCCAAAAGGGAGTGGTGTCCTGACCGCAGGCTGGGCACACTGGGGAGGCGGGGTGGGCTTCCTGACAGCAGAGGCGAAAGCCAGAGTCGGGCTGCAGGGTGCATGCCGATGCAGAGGTGGGCCTGGCCCATTACCCCAAGCAAGACAGAAGGGAGACAGCAGCGGCACAGTGCCTCTGGAGACGCAAAGCCCAGCCCTAGGGCAGGGCTTCAGCCAGACGCCGGGGAGGGGGTGGGGGGAGGAGAGGAGAACTGGCAGCGAGCTGCTGGCTGTTAACTCCTTTCTGTGCTGACAGCTGGGGGACCAAGTTATGTCCTGCAGGAGGCCAAGGTCCGCCTCATCGATATCAAGCTCTGCAACAGCAGCCGCTGGTACGGAGGGGCCATCCACAGCCACAACGTGTGTGCTGGCTATCCGCAGGGCGGCATCGACACCTGCCAGGTAGGAGCGTGCTACAAGTCCACCCCCAACAGCACAGGCAGCCCTGTGGCAACCACCCAAACCTGCCCCAGCGCGTGCTTTGCCTGGCAAGTCAGCCTGCCACTGCTGGGTCCCCTCCACTCTTGGGGTTCACCTCCCCTTGCCCAGATGCAGGTCCTTGCCCAGGGCCGCCCTTGTCCCAGAGGCCTGGCTCTCTGCCCACAAAGCCCATCTAGTGCTCTTGGCAGCCCACAGCTCCAGAGCCCAATCCTGCAACATCCCCCTTCCACACATCCAGGATCACTGTGCAAAGAGGACAGAGAGAGAGCCCTGCCTGACTGGCCCACCACCCCCTGCCAGACAAGCTTCTGTAGGCTCCAGCACCTGAGCAGAGCCTTTGTGTGCAGTCAGGACAGCTCTGGCAGCTGCTGCGGGAGAGAAGGAGCCAGCCAGAGTGCTGACCGGGGCCACCCAACACCACCTTAACCCTCTCTCCTCCGCTGCAGGGTGACAGCGGTGGTCCTCTGGTCTGCAAAGATAACACCTACGACTACTTCTGGCTTGTTGGAGTGACCAGCTGGGGGAGAGGCTGTGCCAGACCAAACCAGCCTGGAGTCTACACCTCCACGCAGCACTTCTACGACTGGATCCTGCTACAGATGGGACTGCGCTCAGCAAGAAGAGATAGTCCAACAGCACAGCCATGGAGTCATTTTCTCTCCACCTCAAGCCCCTCTCAGAGGCCAAGGCCAACACCAACACCAACACAGTCGGGCAGCATTAGCTCCTGTCCATTTCCACGCCAGAAGCTGGTGGAATTCTTTACTCTTCTGAAGGAGCTCCTGAAGTTCCTCAGGGGAAAAAAGGCTTGAGGAGCAGGATCAACAGGAACCAGCGCAGGCTGCACTGGACCATGATGATTTCCTTCTGGGGCAATGCCTGCTGCTCCAAAGGCAGCCTCAGCGTCAAAGGCCTGCTCTGTGCTACCCGCTATCCTCCCTGTGCACACAAATGCTGAAGCTGACTTAGTTCTTGGAATAAAGTTGCCAGGTTTCACAGTTAACCGTGCCTGAGTCCAATTCACTCTCGTGCGCAAGGCAAGGATTTCCACGCCCAGCAAAATGAGGTTGCAGGCAATCAAGGAGGGCACAAAGGGCAAGAGTCGCTCAGCAGGGCTGACACCATGCATGGTCAGACAGGAGCGTGCTCAGAGCCACCATGGCATGAAGGAGACTGGCACATTGAGGCTAGAAAGAGGATGCAAAATAATGATGTGGCGTGCAGACAACTCTGGGGGTGATGATTAGGACCTGGTTGAAGCCTCCGCTAATTGGAAAGATGAAAGCAAGCTGGCAGGAGTTACAGTGCCATGAGGAAGAGCCAGATGTCACCAGAAGTTAAGGGGGAATGGTGTGAGAGGTGGCCAGACTTCAGCAATATCTGAAGGAAGAGCCGGGGTCATTCTGGGGAGAGGACTCTGGCAGGGACAGCTGTAGCCAGGAAACCACTGCAGTAATGCCACGCAAGGCCAAGATGACCTAGCTAACAGCCCCTGAAAGACCCAATCTGTTCCCAGATGTGACAGACCTGGGAGCAAGGGGGACTAGTAGGCGGGGCTAGGTCCCTTGATTGGGAGGAGACAAGGGCAGAGAAAGTGAGGAGCCAAGGAAGTCGAGGGGGATGAATAAGTGTGGAAAATGGAGAGAAGGGGGGCTCAAGAAGCTCGTCCTTGAGCATAAGCAAAGTGCCGGTTGCTTAGCTTGTTTGGCTGAACCCTGTCCCTACTCCCCACAGCCTGTCCGACCTTCTTCTTGAGAGCCATTCCACATCCTTTTCTGTGTGGCCCCGCTCTGTACCGGCTAGAGGGGTGGGTCTAGCGGCCTGGCTGCTGGCGATGGCAGAAGGGAACACAGGTCATAGGGACCCCACAGTTGGAAAGACCGAGTGTCTCGGGCCAGCTCCTGGTGGGAGCGCTGTGTGCGTGCGCAGTGCACTAGCGAACCTGAAGCTGGCCTAGCTCTCGAGCAAGAGGACAGAGACCTTTTCAGTCCCGTGGGTGGCATGTGGCTGCAGCCTACCTGACAGATCAGCCCCAGCATTCACAGACCTTACAAGAGGACCAGGCCTGCCAACCACCGGCCACATCTCCACCTGCTGGAGTCAGGAAGGACTTGGAGGTTCTTGACCACGCATACCCCGAGCTGCTTCCCACCTAGGCACGTCCCCTCTGCACTACCTCTTTGGGGGCTGTGGTGATTAGGGACAGGGCTCAGCCAAACCAGCATAGCAACCGGCAGTTTGCTTTTGCATGATGAGCACCTTGAGCCCTTTGAGCCCCCCTTCTCTCCATTTTCCATGCTTATTCATCCACCTCGACTTCCTTACCTCCTCCCTTTCTCTCCCTTTGTCTGCTACCAAACAAGGGACCTAGCCCTGGCTGCTTTCTCCCTCTTGCTCCCAGGTTTAGTCACATCTGTCAACAGATTGGATCACAGAACCACAGAATCACGGAATCACAGAATCAGAGAATCAGAGAATGGTAGGAGTTGGAAGGGACCTTTGTGGGTCATCTAGTCCAAACCTCCTGCCGAAACTGGGTCACCTACAGTAGGCTGCAGAGGACCACGTCCAGGTGGGTCTTGAATATCTCCAGAGAAGGAGACTCCACCAGCTCCCTGGGCAGCCTGTGCCAGGGCTCCGCCACCCTCAGAGGGAAGAAGTTCTTCCTCGTTTTCAGACAGAACTTCCTGTGCCTCAGTTTGTGCCCGTTGCCCCTTGTCCTGTCACTGGGCAGCACTGAAAAGAGTTTGGCCCCATCCTTTTGACACCCACCCTTCAGATATTTGTAAGTATATATTAGGTCCCCTCGCAGCCTTCTCTTCTTCAGGCTGAACAAGCCCAGCTCCCTCAGCCTCTCCTCGTAGCGGAGATGCTCCAGTCCCCTCACCATCCTCGTAGCCCTCCACTGGACTCTGTCCAGTAGCTCTTCATCTTTCTTGAACTGGGAAGCCCAGAACTGGACAGAGTACTCCGGATGAGGCCTCACCATTGCAGTGTAGAGGGGAAGGAGAACCTCCCTCGACCTGCTGGCCACAGTCTTCTTGATGCACCCCAGGATGCCATTGGCTTTCTTTGCAGCAAGGGCACACTGCAGGCTCATGGTTAACCTGTCGTCCACCAGGACATACAGGTCCCTCTCCACAGAGCTGCTCTCCAGCAGGTCTGCCCCATGCCTGTACTGATGCATGAGGTTTTTCCTCTCCAGGTGCAGGACCCTGCATTTGCCTTTGTTGAACCGCATCAGGTTCCTCTCTGCCCAACTTCCCAGGCTACCCAGGTCACGCTGAATGGCAGCACAGCCTTCCAGTGTATCTACCACTCGTCCCAGTTTGGTGTCATCAGCAAACTTGCTGAGGGTACATTCTAACTCCTCATCCAGGTCATTGATGAAGTGAAACAAGGCTGCGCCCAGTACTGACCCCTGAGGGACACCACTAGTTACCGGCCTCCAACTAGACTCAGCGCCGCTGATGACATCCCTCGGAGCTCTGCCATTCAGCCAGTTCTCAATCCACTTCACCGACCACTCATCTAGCCCACACTTCCTGAGCTTCGCTAGGAGGATGTTATGAGAGACTGTGTCGAAAGCCTTGCTGAAGTCGAGGTAGACAACATCCACGGCTCTCGCTTCGTCTAGCCAGCCAGTCATGTCATCATAGAAAGCTATCAGATTGGTCAGGCATGATTTCCCCTTGGTGAATCCATGCTGACTGCTCCTGATAACCTTCTTTTCCTCCACTTGCTTCATGATGGCCTCCAGGATAAGCTGCTCCATCGCCTTTCCCAGGATGGAGGTGAGGCTGACTGGCCTTTAGTTCCCTGGGTCCTCTTTCTTGTCCTTTTTGAAGACTGGAGTGACATTGGCCTTTCTCCAGTCCTCGGGCACCTCTCCTGTGTGCTAATAATGAATGTCATCCCCTCCCCACACCCTTTCCCTCAGCTTTTATTGCTGAGCCTGATCTCGTATGGCATGGAATATCCCTTTAGTCAGTTAAGGTAAGCTGTCCCATCTGTGTCCACTCTCAACCACTTCTCCACCCTGAGCCTACCAGCTTTTGGAGGCATTGCAGAGACAACCTTCATATGGTGCCAACACTGCCAGTAAAAGCCAAGCCGAAACATTGGTGTATGGTCAACATCGTTCTAGCCACGAGTGCAAAGCACAGCAGTAAATGGGCTTCTATGGGGAAAGTGAACTTCATCCCAGCCAGATCCAGTACAGTGGTGTTCAGGTGTCTCTTCCAACCTGCGTTATTCTATAATTCAGTGCATGTTTCTTTGGAGAGCTCTTTGACGAAAGAATAGATAGAGGAAGAAGAAGAAACAGGGTAGACAGAAGTAGACATATAAGATGCACCTGTTTAAAAAGAGCAGTTCCTCTGAGGAACGCTTCTCCATTCAAACCATCAGTAGGAGATCTGTTCGATAAATCTGAGCAGAAAAGCTTACAATTCTCTGCTCAGGTACTGGGCCACAAGGATGGTGATGGTTGGGTATGGTGTCATGTGGACAATTGTTTCTCATGAACTCTGAAGAGTTGTGTTGCTCAAAAGAATTTTAGATTAAATCTAAGGACTGAATATTTTCCTGTGAGGGTGTTGAGGCACTAGAACAGGTTGTCCAGAGCAGTAGTGCAACCCCTCCTTGGAATAATGCATGAAGTTGGATGGTTGGAAGTAGTTGGGGTGGAAGTAGGTGATCTAGAGGTCCTTTCCAACCCAAACCATTCTAATATTCTGTGATTCTATGATTCTATTCTATGATTCTAACTCCTAATCCAGTAGGGAGCCAATGGCTGTGAAGAGGGCTGTGAGGTCACTTGTGCCTCTGGCAGTGACAGGCCAGCAGCAGGAACATGGCTGAGAAAGGCACTGTGAGATCACTTGATTCTGAAACAGCTGACAGGTCAGCCCTTGACTCATGACTGGGATATGTGCTTTGAAGCTGCCATCTGCCAGTACCTCTGACAGGCCGGGAGAAGGCACCTGTCTGGCACATTGACTGGGAGATGCCCTCTGCCAAAGGACCTAGGCTCACTCCAGGAAGGGGGCTGAGACTTTGGCTGTCATGTCTCTCCTGCCTGACTATGTGATGGGACAGCAACAAGCACACAGCTTGGTCATGTCTATGCAACAAGCTGAATGGCTAGCAGCCTTGGGAGATCATGGTGAGGTTACTTCTGTCTGGTCAGGTGAAAGGCCACAAGAAGGCTGATGAGTTGGGATGTCTGCTTGAAGGATTGTTTCAGGTATGGTTCTAGGATAAAACAGGAGAGAGAAACATTGACACACAGTGTAGCTAGGAAGGTGAGGACTGGAGACAAGAAGAAAGAAATGTCACTCAGAGGGTAGTGCTGTGTACAAGAAGCCATCCAGAAGGAGTATGAGATCAGTCCATGTCCTTGTGTTTCAAGGAACAGAGGGTGAGGGTGGACAGATGTCAGTGAATGTATGGATATGCCAGAGTGAGAGCAAGGTGGGGAAATGAGGTGGGTGTCTACAGCCTGCAGGCAAACAGAAGCAGCTGTGGGACAGTGCAGGACAACCTGTGGTGGAGATGGTAAAGGCTGCAAGCAAAGGTGGAAGTCACAAAGAAAATCCAAGTCTTTGTCCCCTTGGTTATGGCAGCTGCCTCTGCCACCAAGGCCTAAGAGGACACACGGTGTCCTAAGGCGCTGGGGCCTCACGGTCTCCTTGTACACCCCCAGTAGGGCTGGGAACTGTCAGACCATTGTCCTTCACTCAGCATCACACACCCCACATCCCTCTGCCCCTCAACAGCCCGGAACAGTATGTGAAGCACAAGATCTGCCTTCCCAGGGCTGACCTTTCTGCTTCTTCAGACAAACCCAGCGTTTTCTCAGCATCTGGATTACCTGCACATCACTTTTGCCTACTGCTATCATGGCCTCTGATTATCTGTTTTAACAAGTCCCTGGGGAGGCTTTGTTGGTAACCTCCATGGGGCTCATTAATGCTTTAAGGTACTTTGAGTTTTGTTTTTTACGCTGAGTCTTTGAGAGGTTTGCGCAACCTCCTCTCAGTACCCAAGGTTCAAGGACTTGGCACCAAATAGACCGTGGGGCTCATTAAAATAAAGCAAGCCCTAACAAGCCATGTCTCTTCCTGTAGTTGTCTTCAAGTCTTCAAGAGTTGTATAGGTAATGGGTGCTGTTTTCTAAGGTAGTGATGGAGAACGATTTCAAAGAGGTTCTAATAAAAACGAGGTGTTATGTTCAATAGTGTGTTTTCTGACTTTTCAGTTTAGAGAAGAGATGATGGCAGCATTCTCCAACAGGTGTTGACCCAGGCTGTCTCCTCAGAGATCATCCCTTGAAGAAAGGTGACCTCATAAAACACAGCTTGTACTTAGCATATGGCCACAGAGTGTGTTTTGTTTATGAAAACTGATTGTACTTTAATTATTTTGCTTTCAAAGAGGAAAAATTCTTCTGTGCCTCTGTGCAGCCAGTTCTCAAAGGAAAACAGGTGAGAGATGATGCAATGCAGAGGTAGCATCCAGTTGCAGACTTCAGTGGAGAAGTCTGAGGCAAGGAACACTGATATAAGTCCCAGGAGGCCAATGACAGAAATGGTGTGGTAGGGAAAGTGAGAAGCAAGGTTGTCCGTACAGGGTCAGACCACAAGGAACTGCTTTTCCTACCTGTCCAGACCTCCTGAGGAGACACCCCAAACCAATAGCACTTGGACAATTCTTCTATCACCTCTTTGCTGTAGTGAAGAGTAACAAAGAGTACCCTTTAAAATAAAAAATCATTACTGTTACACGCACTTTGAAATCTTCCTCCTCAACTAGACTATGTTACCTCTTTAATTGGCTGTACAAGTCTTAAGGACTTGAAGAAAATGACAGGAACAGACATGGGTCTTGAGGGCTTTCTGTATTTTAATGAGCCCTATGGTGTATTTGGTGCTGAGTCTCTGAAACTCGGGCACTGAGAAGATAGAATAAGCTGCTCAAGAATTAAGAAGCAAAACTCAAAGCACCTTGAAGCATTAATGGGCCCCACTGAGGGCCATTACTGACAAAGCCTCCCCAGGGACTCCTTAGAGCAGAGAATTGGAGGCCATGATTGCAGGTAGGCAGAGGCACTGTGCAGGTGGCTGAAATGTTGAGAAAACCCTTGGTTTGTTTGATGAAGCAGAAAGGCCAAGCCCTGACCCTCAAGCTCTGAGAACTATGCAGTAGTGCAGTACCCTTCAAGTAGTCGCAGACTACTGCTATAGAGCCCCGAGCCTCTACTTCACCAAGTTAAAGAGATCTAGGTCCCTCAGCCTCTCCACAGAGGCTTCAAACCCCTGGCAGATCTACTTTGGACCCTCTCTGGTTCCATTCCACTTCTCAGAACAGAGATCCCCACAGCCAGACGCACTAGTCCAGATGTGGCCACTGTGGAGATGAAGGGCACAGACTTTGGCGGGGTGCTAGCCAAAGACCTTTATTATTTTCAAAGTTGCCTTTATATACTACTTGTTATTGTTCACACTATCAGAAGCATTCCGATAGGGTACTGCCTTAGTTGAATGCGGCTTTGTTCATAACTTGATTGGTGAATTCTACTGTTCATGCATCCTGCACGAGCCGGATACCTTCCTTTTTTGGGTTGATGTATGTCCTCTTAGTTGTTACTTTCTCAATCAGGGGCACAGGGCCAAATTATCAAGGTCGAACTCGCTGAGGCCCTGCTCCACATCTCCCCTTTTGTTTTTCTATCATCATTACCTGATTCATCATTTTTTGAATCATGTTTCTCATACAACTTAGCAAGCATGGCACAATAAGCATAATACAGCAAAATACACTCATCATTAACAATCCTGTTTTAAAAATTGACTGCAACCATCCTGTGATTCCCCAGCTCCTCAACAAGTCGTTCAACCAAGATGTTCCAGCGCTCCTTGCAACCTCATGGAAAATTTTGCATGATTCCATATTTCTTGCACATCTGTGAGAATTCGCCCCGTATGGTCCACAAAGCTACAACAGCTCTCATTTATCATTCTACAGACCCCACCTGCTTGAGCGGTCAAGATATCTAGAGCCTTTCTGTTTTGATGGACTACCTTTTTCACTGTGTCCAATTCGGCTTTCAGGCCTAGTATCGCATCGACCATCTTATTGGCAATTACCTCCATCTCTGCTGAGATGTTCCTAATTGTTTGCTCTAGCTGAAGAACGCCTAAGCTGGGAAAGAGCATGCTAAAAAAACTACGGTATCTTGTGTTATAACGAACCAATGGGTTTGAGTGCTCGCTTCTTTTCGCTCAAAATCTCCTCCATGCGCCTCTCAGTATAGCCTGCGTGTTGATATGATTATACAACTGCAACGGAGGGGCCAAAACTCCCATGGTACATTCCCCTGTCCAATTCTTTGGTAATTGCTTCCTAGCCCGCAAGTCCCCACACAACTACCAGAATCCATCCGGCAGGTTGCAGCTGGCATTTATAGCTAAGGCGTAATTCGTTGTTGCTCTGCCAAATAGATAATCTGCCCATTGTTGGGTGCCCACCCCTTCTGAGTATTTATCTGGCCTAAGGACATCGAAATTGTGTTGCAATTTTAACTTAATTGTAGACCAGTTACCACTAGATTTGTGAAAGGATCCTAGATTCTTGCCTCCTGTGCTGTAATTGATAAGCGCTACACTCTCATTTACCAGGGTCAACACAAAATTAGTTTCTTCTGTGGTCACATCCCCTTGCCTACAGATTTTAGATGAATTATGCAAGCTATATGGATCCAAATCCATCCAATTACTCAAAGGGATACCTAGGACTGCGGAGTCCAGTTGGTCAGCAGTCCCACAGAGCCAGCAATCCTTAACTTTAGTATAATTCACTACTGCCTTAAGAAGCTCTACATATGTGTTTGCATCAAAAGCAGCTTTAGCTACCCTATTCCCAGCAGATATACCGCAATAAGAAGGCCTGTAGTCATCATTGTTTTCCCTTCCTCTTCCAGCCAAATTGTCGTTCACACTGTCCTGTTGTTTTTTCCCAGTCACTTTCCCAGACCTCCCACACCCGCAGAATGCAGTGTGCTCTTCCACATAGGAGCCTGATAATCTGCGCTGTGGCTGACGCGTGACTACCTCTCCTACAAAGCCTACACAATCCTTTCCGATATCGCGAGTAACAATACCAACGACGCGTGCAGAGTACACATTCACAGAGAGTCCACGAACTGTGCCGGGTAGATGGACATGCAAGGCACGGGATTTCCGTCTCCTGTCAGTCCTCTAAACGCCTGCTCGCTTCCACAGAAAGTTCCCAGTCAAGAGCTAGCAGTTTAAAGGTCAGAGTACCGTGAAGCCTGGCGCGAGAGGTGTTTCCTCTGGGTGTTTCTCCAAAAAGTGATCGGATGATCTTGCGTAGCTCCCACAGATCGACCCCGAACCAATGATGCATCAACCGTCAACGGGGAAATACAGACGGGTGTACTGAGCCGGGATCCACTGTGGTCCTCTGTCTGTAGAAACACAAGCATATCCTCGACGCCAAGTTATCAGATCAAATGGTCCCTCCCGCTTATTCATTTCTAATGATTTCACCCATACCTGAGCCTTCTATTCTGGTGGTATACCATGCGTCGGATTAATGGACAAGAAATGCTTCAATATAACTGGTTTTTGATCTTCACTTACCGTTTGATTGTCTTCTCTGATTGTTAGATTATTCAGGAGATATAGGGCCTTTTGTAAACGCGCTTGCAGAGATTCCCCTATCATTCCCCCTTTTTGTTTTTCTAGGGCCATTTTAAGGGTTCGATGTGCTCGTTCCACTATGCCTTGGCCTTGAGGGGAGTGTGGGATTCTCATTGTATATTTTACACCCCATTTAGATAAGAATTCTTGAGTTTTTGCGCTTACGTACGCAGGCCCATTATCTGTCTTAATGTGATGCGGGACACCGAGAGCAGCAAATGTCCCCCTCCAGTGTCAGAGAATGTCTCTACTTCTCTCTCCCATTTCGGCCGTAGCCCGTACGGCCCCTGAAAACGTGTCAACAGACACAAGAACATACTTCTGCCTCCCAAATTCAGGGATGTGAGTGACATCGGTTTGCCAGAGTTGCAACACCTGCAGATGGCTGGGATTAACTCCTGCAGGCTGCAAGGGTGCAACCTGTTGACAGTTGGGACATGTTGGGACAACAGTGTGTGCCACAGTCCAGGGCAGGTGAAATTAACGACGTAACATCTTTGCTGATTGGTGGGAAAAAGTATGTGACAGTCGGGCTTGTTCAATGGTATTTGGAATCGGTGGGGCCCATGCTGGTGCTGCAAGATGGTCCGCACACGCGTTACCCTCTGTTATGATTCCTGGAAGTGTTGTATGACTACATATGTGTAAAACATAATAAGGATTAGTATGTTGATATAACAAATCCCACAACCGTTTAAACAATGAAAACAATGGTTCATTGTCGACATGTTTAAACCATGCCTTCTCAAGATGGGTAACAACTTTCGTGACTTATTGTGAATTAGTAACCATATTTAGTGGCAGTTCTACAATTTCTGGTGACCCTACAGTCTGGTGGATTTGGTGTTGCCAATTGCTGCCATCATACCAAACGATGGCTGCTTTCCCTGACCAACTTGAGCCATCAGTGAATAATGTGAAGCCATCGACTGGAACAGACTGACACAGTGGCGGTCGGGCCCGGTTAACTTCTGTACAAAAGGACAACAACTTATGTGATGGAAAGTGAATAGAGATTTGTCCTGTATAGTTTTCTAAAGCCACTTGGAGGCTTAGGCTGTTGGCTTGGCACCAAGTTAAATAATCCTGAGTAAGAGGTACAAAGACAGTCTCAGGCTCCCTTCCTGTCAGTTCTAGCGTTCGCCTGCGACCCTTTCGAATTAACAGGGAAAACATTTTGACATGGGTGACTACAGTTTTCTGAGGCTGATGAGGTAAATAGAACCATTCTATTATGGAGAGAGGATCCCTCCCTTCATCCTCATTCCACTGGGATAATAATCCTACATGTTGTTTAGGCTGATTGATAATATACGTATTAACCCCCTTTCCTTCTTGGATTTGCTGTGCTTGACGGTCGCAAATCGCCTGTGACACTTCTGCTAAGGATTCCCGTGCTGCTGGTGTCAAACTACGAGAGGAGGATGGAGTTGGGGCCCCTTTCAATAGGGCAAACAATGGCTCTAGTACACTATTGTCTGTTCCCAACAATGTCCTCACCCAGTTAATAGACCCCATCGGTTTATGAAGGTCGTTCAGTGTTTTGATGTCTGTTTGTAATTTTACAGCTTGGGATTCGATGGCATGCTCGAGTATTTTCCATCCCAGGTACTTCCATGGAGTTTGACGCTGTATTTTCTCGGGAGCTGACTGTAGGCTGTACGCCTTGAGGCTAACAAGGGTATGTTGTATCACCGATATCAGTGCCTCAGGTGTTTTTCCTGCAAGTAGTATGTCGTCCATATAGTGATAGCAGATGATACCTGGATATTGTGAAGGAACGGTAGACAGTGCTTTGGCTACATATATTTGGCAGATAGTGGGACTATTTTTCATTCCCTGAGGTAGTACTGTGCAGTGGTACCGCTGCATAGGTTTTTGATGATTTACTGATGGTAATGAAAAGGCAAATCGTAATGCATCTTCAGGAGCAAGAGGTATGGTAAAAAACCAGTCTTTTAAGTCCATGATGATAATATCCCAGTTTCGGGGAATCATTGTTGGAGAGGGCATGCCTGGTTGCAGCGCCCCCATGTCCTCAATCACTTCATTGACTTGTCACACACAGGTGTATTCCATGGGCTAGTGGTAGGGACAATGCATCCTTGCTGTAGTTGTTCCACTAGTGTTCTCAATGCTTCGGCCTTTTCTGATGATAGGGGCCACTGGTCCACCCACACAGGCTTTTCAGTGAGCCATGTGAGACGAATAGTAGGCCGAGTTGCAGCGGCCCCTTCTAAAAATGCTGACTTTGAGCGGAGGTGCCTATCGCTACTCCCCATGAGCAAAGGACATCCCGCCCCCACAAGTTAAGGGGGACATCCACAACAAATGGACGGACGTTTGCTTCCTGCTCTTCCGGTCCAATAATTTGAATGACATGAGCTCTTTGTCGGGAGCAAGACACGCCTCCAATGCCCATAAGTTGTGTATTAACCGATACTGTCCCCCATGTCTGCGGCCATCGGGAGGAACTAATGATGGTTACATCTGTCCCCGTATCTACCATACCTTTAAGCGTTACTTGCTCAGGACTCGCATTCACATTCCTGAAGCGGCAGGTTAAGGTGGGCTGCCTCGGTTGAATTCGTTGAGTCCAAAAAATTTCTGGTTCACCTGTGGACCCAAACCCTCCATCTCCCTGTGTTGTTTGTTCCGCTTTTGGTACTGCACTCTGAAAGGGAATTAGCTGGGCAATTCGACTTCCCGCAGGTACATGCACAGGGGGAGATGGAGTCCACAGCATAGCTGATACTTGTCCTATAAAATCTGCGTCTGCAACTCCTGGGAGTACAAAAAGACCCTGAGATGTGGTACTGGAGCGGCCTAGCAATAAAGCACTTAAGTTGTTCCCCAAAGTTCCCCTTATACTAAGAGGAATGTTATGGACGCTCTGGTCATTTATCATGACGCTGGCGACTGTGGTGACATCCACTCCAGCGCTTCCTGCTGTTTTTGCTGTGAGGTGAGCCAAGCCTGTTGAGGCTGCTGTCTCCCCCGGCTCAGGCCTGCTTGGGGCGCTGGAGGTATTTGTATCGGAGCGTGCCCCCGCTTCACGCTGCACTTCCCATTTCCCAGCAAGGGCCAGCCATATGCATCGTACTTAGAACGGCACTGACTAGCATGATGTCTGCCTCTCCTGCATTGCGGACATATTCCGAACAATGAAAGAGCGGCCCCGGATGATGATGTCGAAATCTGACTGCCCCTCTCAGGACAGTTTCGCTTAAAATGACCGGGCCGACCACAGTGGAAACAGGCTCGGTTGCCTGTCTGCAGGGCAGTGGCCAGGGCGGCCGCAAACGCCTCATTTTTATACTTGACTGACCCCACACGTTTACACACCTCCCTCATTTCTACCAGAGAAGGGCTTCACAGAGCCCGCAACAACCTTCTACAATCCTCATTAGCATTCTCTAACGCCGATTTCATCAGTACAGCCTCCTTCACCTCAGAAGTTTCTGTCTGTTTGTTGATAGCATCCTGTAGTCTGTCTATAAATTGCATGTATGGTTCACTGGACCCCTGCTTGATGGTCATAAATGGTTTCTCTGCCTTGCCAGTATCGAGAACCTTGGGTATAGGCTGCAGTGCTAAGTCTGCTGACTGCTGTAGTATCTCTGGAGCAAGCTGTGCCTGCAATTGTGGCGTCGCAACCGGAGCCTCCCCCATAAGTTGGGAAATTCCAGCAGCAAACAATGGATCGCCTTGTTGTGGCCCAAGATTTAGCATAGCGGCATGTTCACACATCCCTCTCCAGTGCGATAACCACAATACTCTCCGAGTTGGGGTGAATATTAAGTCCGTTCAATGCTTTGATATCAAAGGGAGTCAACAAATAACCCTTCATAACAGACTGTAGTAGACTCTGTGCAAACGGTGAAGTGAGACCATGCTGCATAACAGTCTTCCTTAACTCCTTAATAAGGTCCCATTGTAGCGGTTGCCACTCATTTTGAGTAATTACGGGACATGCCAGAGCTGTGGCGGTCTTTACCTCCCTTTCTGCTATCACCTTTTGCCTCACAGTCTGTCAGTGTGCTACAGGGTCATAATTCATGGTGAAAGCTAAGCCGTAAGGAAGAGACTCACTCTCTCCCCGATCAAAGAGCGGTTTATTGCCTGATTGTGGTTCGCCTTCTGCGAACACCGGAAGATGGGATGGTGAGACTGGAACTGGCTGGTCTAAGAGTGGAGCAAAGGGGGATGTCTGCATCTGGGGTGCCGTTCCCTCTGAGCTACCCAGTTCCCCTGGGCCCATTGGGGCTGTCGCTACAACAGCAGCTGCCCGAGCGGTACGGTCTGCCTTAAGTTGTTTCAAAGAGTCAGTAACTAGGCGCCAGGTTGTCAGGATCTTTACTGTGGTAGCATCGCCTTTGGTGGCTGCATCCCACAAAAGGTCCCCCGCCTTAGTCCATGTATCTATCAAAAATGCTGTCTGTGAATCCTCTGCCACGTCCTTGTTTTTAAGCCAGGTGAGCAGCAAACGGAGCGTGGGCTCTTCATAAGAAATCCCACGCTTCTCTAACATATTCTTAAGTAAGCAAACTATAGCCTATTCCTCAGAGCACAGCTGTGATCCCATTGTTACGTCCCCAGCACTCACCTTCTTTTCCAGGTGTTTTGTTGTCCGGACTGCAGCTCTCGGTTTACCCACAGCCTGCTTCTTCTTAAGTTAGGCTGGGCTCTGCACCGGATGCTCTATTTTCCTCATTCGATCCCTGTTTGGGCGCCATTGCGGAGATGAAAGGCACGGACTCTGGCAGGGTGTTAGCCAAAGACCTTTATTATTTACAAAGTTGCCCTTACATACTACTTGTTATTGTTCACACTATCAGAAGCATTCCGATAGGGTACTGCCCTAGTTGAATGCGGCTTTGTTCATAACTTGATTGGTGAAGTCTACTGTTCATGCATCCTACATGAGCCGGATACCTTCCTATTTTGGGTCGACGGATGTCCCCTTAGTTACTTTCTCAATCAGGGGCACAGGGCCAGATCATCAAGGTCGAAGTCGCTGAAGCCCTGCTCCACAGCGGGGCCCTGATGGCTGTAGCTGGGTGGTTCTGGGTGCTGCTGGGGGGTCCTGTGGGGGTGCAGGGTGTGCAGGCAGTCCTGTGGCGGTGGTATCTTGGAGTGGATGGCAGCTGCCCGGGGCTGCCCACTGCAGTTCTGCCTGTGGGCGGGAGTCCATGTCGACACCATCTTTGGCACCGCCGACGTCGACACCATGGCCTTGCAGGTGGATGCACTGTGGACCTCGCTGGGGGTGCAGGCATCCTCGCCTACTCCTTCCTCCTCGGCTGACCGCTAATGAAATAACCCCTCCTCCAACCCCCCGCCTTTCTCTGCCCCTAATTACAGTGACAAGGCAGAATGCAGGGTTTCCATGTTTATTTGCCAGTGGCAGAACGGGTGCTGGTGGCGGAACAGGCGCTGACGCCATCAGTGCCAGTAGTGAGGGTGGCGGGAGTACAACTGGGAGAGCCACTGGGAGCGGGACTGGGAGCAGGACCAGGAGCACCACTGGGAGAGCCACTGGGAGCAGGACTGGGAGCAGGACCAGGAGCACCACTGGGAGAGCCACTGGGAGCAGGACCAGGAGTGCAACCATCAGAACCACTGTGAGTGCAACCGGGAGCACCTGCGGAAGCGGGGAGAGGGGTGGGTGAGAATGGGGGGCCATGGGGAGCCACTGAGTCCTCCTACCCATGGAGCTGGGGGAGGGGGATGTTCCTCCACAACCAGCTGTATTCCCAACCTGGAAAACACCCCAGCCCCTTTCCCAGAAAGAGGCAGCTTTGGCTGATGGTGGGGGAATATCTGCTCCCTGGCGTTTTTGGGGTTCCAGAGAAGCCATTCACCCCACCTTGTGCCAGCACTTACCGTAGTGTGGCAATGGGGAGTGGCTCTGACGGTTTCGTCGTTTTCGGGGGGGGGGGTAGGGGAGAGCAAAAATTATGCTGCAGCCTGGCCCCAGGATCTCCACCGGCTTCATGGTGGGGGGGAGGAGAGGCTTTGCTTCATGCAGATCTTCTGGGCCACAGTCCGCAGCTCGTCCTGACGTGCGGAAACAAACTCTACAACTCACGGAGAGTTATAAAGCAGGTATGTTTATTACAGCGCCGGGTGCAAGGGGGATCGCTCCTCCTAACTTGCACACTGAGTCACGAAGCATGCACCTATTTATTACAAAGCTTATCTAAGTAGGCAGGATTATTACAACTAGTTCTGGGAATAGGCATGATTATTATAATTATTTCTAAGGATTCATTATCATACTCCGCCCTTCTTTAGCATCTGCACAGTGTCATCTGGTGGTCGTCTGTGGGGATCTTCTGGATGAGGGCTCGTAGTCCTTCTTGCGAAGGCTCGTAGTCTTCCTCACTGTGTACCTTTTACCTTTGGCTCAAAATTCTGAAGTTGTTCTCTTTGGCTGAGTCCCAAACCACAGAACCGGTTTCAGCTAGAGGGATGCTTCTTATAGACAAGAAATTTCTGGTTATCAGTCCTTATCAGTCCCTGTTTCCCTTCATCTATCTTGCAGCAGTCTTTGTGATTTACATTTGAGATCATAGAAGTCCTTGTTAGCAAACGAAATGGCACTGGTTAACCCTTGCCTTGACATGGCTGCAAAACCATATAACAAAATAAATATAAAACTGTGGCAAAATCAAACCAAATGTCAATTTCCCACATTAGTCTCTCGCTCCTGCAAGGGAAGAGCGTGCTGTTAACAGGGTCTGGCCCTCCCTGGCTGGGCGTACGTGCTGACACAGCAGGGAAGCCTGGAAAGCAAAGGGAGACAGACGACAGCAGCACCTGGCCCTAAACCTTCCTATCTCTGGGTATTTTTAGGACACATCCCATCCTAGCCAACTCCTTGGACAAGCTGAGAAAAAGCAGGATGAGCTTTTGGATTCTTCTGGGTTAAACCCGGTGCAGCATCTCCGTTGACGGAATCCACTCTTTAGGAAAGATAGGCCAACAAGGAGAGGTGGTGGAGTTGCTCTATATGTGAGGGAGAAACTGGAATGCATTGAGCTTTACTTGGGTGCAGATGAGGAACAAGTCGAGAGCTTATGGGTAGGAATTAAGGGACAGGCTCATAAGGGTGACATTACGGTGGGTGTGTACTACAGGCCACCTGACCAGGAGGAGGAAATTGATGAGACCTTCTAGAGGCAGCTACAAGCAGCCTCACAGTCACAGGCCCTGGTTCTCATGGGGGACTTCAACCACCCTGACATCAACTGGGAAGACCACACAGCCAGGCACATGCCATCCAGGAGGTTCCTACAGAGCATCGATGATAACTTTCTGACGCAAGTGATGGAGGAACCAACAAGGAAAGGCGCTCTGCTGGACCTTGTACTAACGAAGAAGGAGGGATTGGTTGAGGATGTGAAGTTTGGAGGCAGACTCGGCTGCAGTGACCATGAAATGGTCGAGTTCAGGATCCTGCATGGAGGAAGCAGGGCAATAAGTAGTATCAAAACCTTGGACCTCAGGAAAGCTAACTCTGGCCTCTTCAAGGAGCTACTGGGAGGAATCCCGTGGGCCAGGGCTCTCGAAGACAGGGGCGTCCAAGAGTGCTGGTTACTATTTAGACGTCACTTCCTCCACGCTCAGGACTGGTGCATTCCTCTGAGAAAAAAAATCTAGCAAAGGAGGCAGGAGACCTGCATGGTGGAACAAGGAGATTCTAGCGGAACTCAGGTGGAAGAGAAAGGTCCATGGAATATGGAAAGAGGGACAGGCCACTTGGGAAAAGTACAGGAATGTTGTCAGAGCGTGCAGGGATGCAACGAGGAAGGCCAAAGCCCACCTGGAATTGAATCTGGCAAGGGATGTCAAGGACATCAAGAAGGGCTTCTTCAAGTACATCAGTAGTAAAAGGAAGGCTAGGGACAATGTGGGCAATGGCAAATGCAGGGTCCTGCACCTGGGGAGGAACAACCCCATGCATCAGTAAAGGCTTGGGGTGGACATGCTGGAGAGCAGCTCTGTGGAGAGGGACCTGGGTGTCCTGGTGGACGACAGATTGACTGTGAGCCAGCAGTGTGCCCTGGCTGCCAAGAAAGGTAATGGGATCCTGGGATGCATTAGGAGGAGTGTGGGCAGCAGGTGGAGGGAGGTTCTCCTTCCCCTCTACACTGCCCTAATGAAGCCCCATCTGGAGTACTGTGTCCAGTTCTGGGCTCCCCAGTTCAAGAAAGATGAAGAGCTACTGGACAGAGTCCAGAGGAGGGCTACGAGGATGGTGAGGGGACTGGAGCATCTCCGCTACGAGAAGAGGCTGAGGGAGCTGGGCTTGTTCAGCCTGAAGAAGAGAAGGCTGCGAGGGGACCTAATATATACTTACAAATCTCTGAAGGGTGGGTGTTAGGAGGATGGGGCCAAGCTCTTTTCAGTGGTGCCCAGCGACAGGACAAGGGGCAATGGGCACAAACTGAAGCACAGGAAGTTCTGTCTGAAAACGAGTAAGAACTTCTTCCCTCTGAGGGTGACGAAGCCCTGGCACAGGCTGCCCAGGGAGCTGGTGGAGTCTCCTCCTCTGGAGATATTCAAGACCCGCCTGGACGTGGTGCTGAGCAGCCTGCTGTAGGTGACCCTGCTTCGGCAGGGGGTTGAACTGGGTGACCCACAGAGGTCCCTTCCAACCCATACAATTCTGTGATTCTGTGAAGAGGAATCCCAACTACTGTGGGTTTGTGGTGTGCATGAGAGGGAGGTGAGTCCTCTTCTAGCCCCAGGACTTCAAATCTAGGATAAATGCCTGAAATGACTAGGCTAAATCCCTTCCCTCAGCACGGACAAAGGACATCGCTCCCTATCACTTTCTGGTTGTCCTGTCTAATGATGGTGCAAGGAAAGGTGATATTTTTTTCTAACTCTTTCTCTGAGAGGAGGAATGCCACTGTAGGAAATAAGTATCTCTCCTCAGCTGAGGGAGGACACACCAGTGATGAGTTCAGCCCGTTTCGCAGCAAGCTGTCCTGGAGACAAAAAGACCTCGAGGGAGCCCAGAGTAGGGAGAAAAAGTGCTGCCTGGGGCTGTTCGCCTTATGCTGAGCTGGTCTGGGCTCCTGGGATTGAGGGAACTCATGGCAACAGGGAAACACTTCAGAGAGACAGCTGTGCTCAGGACCAGCTCCTCTGCAAAGCCCAGCAGGGCTGAGGGCACTGCCTGCAGGCACTGAGGAGAGACAGCGAGGAAGAGAGAGACGGCAGTTGGGAGTAGGAGAAAAGCTGAGTGTTCACTAGTGGAGAAATCTTGTCAGCCCTGAATACAGTAAGTCTCTGGGTGTAGGGCAGCACAGCTGCCGTTCCTGGAAAGGTCTCCCAAGCTGGCACATGCCACAGCTTCTGGAATCTGTCAGGAGGACTCTCAGTGTTTCTCTAGTGCAGAAGAGAAGGACGTGCTCCAGAGCAGGCATTCCCCACTGCACTGTCAGAGGACTGGGTGTGATGGCTGCCTTCTCCCAGGCATGACTCCAGGGGTGTGAAGCCAGGTGTGCAGCATGGGGTGCCCAGGACTGTTATTCTAAACAGGGTCCCTGCATCCCACAGGGGCTGTGTACCGGGGCAAGGAACCTGCTGCCTGCCAGGGTCAGCATTCAGCCTGCCCGAGGAGCTCCCTATGGCAGTGGGAGGACAAACTGTGGGTGGAAGGAATGACCCACGGCAGGGCGGGAAGGGTGCTTCTGCTGTTCAGAGGGTGCTGTGTGGGTCAGGGCTGCTCGGAGCTCCAGATGACCCCCACAGCAATTGCAGAGGGTGCTTTTGAAGAATGCCATGATAGCAGCATTTATCTGAAAGGGATATTTGAAAGTCTGTGCTTTCTGTTTTCCACTCTTGGTTGGCTGGGTGGGCAGTGGGAGATGGGAATGTATTTCTCTGTTCTTGAAAGTCATGAGACCCCCGTTCTCATCAGCACTTGTCTGAGCTGCTCCTTAGCCCCCGCACACACAGAGATGTCCCTGGGCAGTGCCCCGCTGCCAGGAGATATCTGCAGGGCAGAGCTGAGCACACAGCGGGTGGGATGGGCTCTATGAGAACAGACAGGGACAAGCTCCAGGCAGCAGAGACATGAGCAAGGATGAAGAAGCATTTACTCCCAGAAAAGCCATGGGAAGGGTGATTTGGGCACCTCCCTGCCATCACCTTCAGTGCAGATGCCTACCATGGAGCGAATCTGTAATCTCGTCACCCACGTCTGATTCTAAGTCTGTGGGTGTTCAGTCACCTTCTCAGCGTCCTCACCCCTTAAAAGGAGAAATCACCAAACTCTCATCTGTCTGTCTGTCTTTCTCCTGGCTCCATCTGCAGCAGCACTGTGACATTTCTCCCGTTTTCCTCTCCTGTTTTGGACCTTGTTCTTCTCACCGGACCAGAATGATCCTCTGGGTCCTGCCATGCGGATGTATCCATGACAGCAAAGTGTCCAAGTCCTTTCCTAATTAGCAGATTCAGGGCAATGGAAATGAGTGGATTCTCCTTTCAGGACACGCCAAATTTATGATATTTTACTCTTTCCCTGGAGGCTCCTGCTGGGCTCCACGCTACCCTGGAGAAGCAAACAGCTCTCCCCTGACATGCTTGAGTTATCTAGCAGTGCTATGGAGAAGAAACTTTGGTGCTAAGGGCATGGCAATGCATGTGCACAGGCATCTGCAGGTGGGCAGCTCTAATGGGCCCTCTGCTTCCATGGCTGAGAGGGGAGAGCCTAGATCCTCCTCAGGTGAGAGGTTCAGCCATCTGCACTTGCAAAGTGTATTCTTCTGCTCTCAGCAGTGTCCATTTTCTGCTCAGGGGAACATCTGGTGTCAATCGACCTCCTGCTGCAAGAGCTGCCAGCACAGGGCAGCTGAGATCAGGCCTGCCAGACAGACCGGCTGTCCTCACTCTGCACTAAGGGACAGTCCCTTTGCCTCTCAGGACCACAAAAGTTCACCTGGAAGGCAGCAGGAATGCCAAGCATTTGCTACCTTAAAACCACTCCTCAGGCGTGCTGAGGCAAGTAGAAGAAGAAACAAAACAAAATCCCCTCAGCTCTGCTCTGCAGTTGGGTGATCTGAGAGAAGCAATGCTGAAAAGCTCTTCAGTATCACAGGTGGATTTAATCCGAGATGACCCTGTGTTCCTGTTTGAGTATTGCTGCATGGCTAGACTCTTGACTGAATCCTGTAGAGCCCCCAGCAGAGCCCACTGCTCCAGTGACACCCTCAGCCAGCACCAACCAGAGCACGTGAAAGGGACCTGCCAAAAGTCTGCCTGAAAGGGGAGAGGTGGGTTGGGGATGTCTGTGGGAAACGGAACTTACTTTGCTAAGAGAAATCTGACCTAACTTAATTATACCTTTTCCTCCTTGGACAGTTCCCATGCCCAGAGACAACAAATGTCCAACAGCAGCTCCATCACCCAGTTCCTCCTCCTGGCATTCACAGACACCCGGGAGCTGCAGCTCTTGCACTTCTGGCTCTTCCTGGGCATCTACTTGGCTGCCCTCCTTGGAAATGCCCTCATCATCACAACTGTAGCCTGTGACAACCACCTCCACACTCCCATGTACTTCTTCCTTCTCAACCTTTCCCTCCTTGACATTGGCTCCATCTCCGCCACTGTGCCCAAATGTATAGCCAGTTCCCTATCTGACACCAGGGTCATCTCCTATGCAGGATGTGTTGCCCAGGTTTTCTTTGTATTTTTCTTGTTTGGAGCAGAGTATTCTCTTCTGACTGTCATGGCCTATGACCGCTACATTGCCATCTGCAGACCCCTTCACTACAGGACCCTCCTGGGCAGCAGAGCTTGTGTCCACATGGCAGCAGCTGCCTGGGGCTGTGCTTTGCTCAATTCTATCCTGCACACTGCCAATACATTTTCCATCCCCCTCTGCAAGGGCAATGCTGTGGATCAGTTCTTCTGTGATATTCCACAGATCCTCAAGTTCTCTTGCTCATATTCTTACCTCAGGGAAGTTGGGCTTCTTGCTTTTAGTGCTTTTCCTTCTTTAGGATGTTTTGTTTTCATTGTGGTGTCCTATGTGCAGATCTTCAGGGTCATGCTGAGGATCCCCTCTCAGCAGGGATGGCACAAAGCCTTTTCCACGTGCCTCCCTCACCTGGGTGTGGTCTCTGTGTTTATCAACACTGTCATGTTTTCCTACCTGAAGCCCCCCTCCATCTCTTCCTCATCCCTGGATGTGGTGATGTCTGTCCTGTACTCAGTGGTTCCTCCAGCAGTGAACCCCCTCATCTACAGCATGACGAACAAGGAGCTCAAGGGTGCTGTGAGGGAACTAATGACTGGATTTTTTCAGCAGCCATAGACTGCCTATTTTCATCTGCAAACAGCTCCCAGTGTGGGTAATGATAGGTCAAGTCTGTCTTTCCTTCTTTAAAATTTTTTATCTCTGCTTATGATTTTCTTGTCTTCAGAGAAATGGTATTATTCATCCCCTCCTACTTAGCTATCAACTTAACTTGGGTGACCCAGAGACTTTGTGTAAATGGGGAGTATCTTAATGTATCTAAGTGAAATAAATGTACAAGCAGCAATATTTTTGTCTCAGATCGATCCTCAGAGCACAAGCAGTGAATGGGAAATGAAAACACCTTTCAAGCTGCCCCAGCTCTTGGAAGGCTGGTCTGTGCCTGGAGCAGTCAGAGCTCTTGAGAACCAGAATAGCCAGGGCTTTTGTGCTGGCCTTGGGAGACAGGATGGCATGGAGGGGCTGCAAAGCTCTCAGGATCTCCAGGGGAGGAGAGCTGGGGACACAGAGTGCCTCCTGTTCTTTCTGCCATGCATGTTCCCTCGTCTGTGGGGCTCACCCCTCTCTGTCCCCCGAGAGCTGCTGTGCCTTTTGGAGGGGCTGAAGCTGTGGAGCGACTGCCCAGAGCACCCTGCGGTGGGCTCTGCTGTGGGGACAGCCCAGACTGGGCTGTGCTGGGCATTGGCAGTGGAAAGAGGGCAGGGGAGGTGGGAGGGCTTGGAAGGGGCTGGGCTGAACTGGGAAGTACCTGGGAGAGGAAACCATCAGTGTATAACTCATGATGTGTGACCAAGCAGGGTGAAGACTCACACCAGGGGGTTAGCTGTGCAGAGCCAGGGCTGATGGAAGGGCTGGAAGCCATGCTGGTACAGGAGGAGGAGGCTGTTCTGTGCTTTTGGTGGCATGGACAGACCAGGAAGGTGGCCCAGGGCCTTTGTCACCACCCAGCCATTGGCCATTTCTCACTGGATGGTTCTAGAACTGGGTGCTCACCCCAGGTTTCTGGGTAAATTTTGCTGTAAAGACATCTCCATCCTCCTGCTGGGCTCAGTGCCTGTATCAGGGAATGGCAAGCGCTGCCCAGACTCTGTTTTGGCCCAGACCTTGGCAGACCCTGGAGCAGGGCTGTCTGTGAAGCCCCACACGTGACATGGCCTCTCCAGGAGCTTGGAGTAGCTGCCTGACAGGAAGGCCATGGGAGCAGAAAGCACCAAGGACTGCTGTGGGCACCATGTCAGAGGCACCATTCGCCATCCTGAACACACCCTGTCCTGTGCTGTGCCCTCGCATTGGGGCAGTGGGACCACATGTGAGGCAGCGGGGCTGGGACGTTGCAGAAGAGTGCACAGACATGAAGCAGCTGCCAGGGGGTAACAGGAAGGACAGGCATAGACGAGGAATTTATGTACATTGCCTCTGTTGAGCAGGCATGACCTTGGGAAAGGCAAAGCACAACCGGAGTTGGTGGCTGCAAGATAAGTCAAGAGCAAAGAGAAGAGCTGCAATTGCTGTGTTAAAGGCCAATGTTGAATAAAGAAAGTGCAGGGCTGTTGCTGAATGGGCAATAGGATTTAATAGCAGCAGACACCAATTGGGCTGACGGACTCAATACCTTCTTTGCCTGAGTCTTTCTTGAAAAGGTCTCCCAGGCCTCTCTGCTCAAGGAAATAACTCAAGGAGGAAGAGAGCCCGTATTGGTGGGAACCTCATGAAACGCCAGCAGGACAAATGCCAGTGCCTGGCCCTGCAGGGGACTCACCCTGGCAATGGCACAGGCTGGGAGTCTACGTGACTGGGAGCAGCCCTGTGGGAAAGGTCTTGGTGGTCAGTGAGGTAGACAGAAGGCAGCCGTGTGCCCTGGCAGCAAGGGAGGCCACCAGCATCCTGGGCTGTGTGACCAGGAGCGTGACCAGGAGATCAAGGACAGGATTCTGTGAAATACTCCATCCAGATTTCAGATACTCACGTTAAAGGTACAGGCAAGCAGGTGTGGGTTTAGCAAAGGGCCCTGAGTACAGCCAGGGACTGGAGCACTTTGCCTGTGAGGAGAGGCTGAGAGAGCTGGGCTTGCTGAACCTCAAGAAGCGAAGACTGAGGGGGACCTCATCCCAGCCTGCCAGTACCTACGAGGACGTCCTGGAGAATACAGAGTCAGTCTCTTCACGGTGCACGGCAGGAGGACAAAAGACAATGGGAGAAAGGCGAAATGGGAGAGGTTCAATCAAGACTTAAGGACAACATTTTTCCCCAGGAGCTCAGCCAAGTGCTGGAACACCTCACACAGAGAGGTTGGGCAGTCTCTGTCCTTGGGGCTGCGTAAGCCAAAACAGCAGGATGCAGCTAACAACCACAAAACCACACATGAAATATAAAGAGTAGATTTAATTTAATTACGTCACAAACCAGGGGATCTCTGATACAGCCCCTGGGCAGAGGCACAGAAGCAAAGCAGGAATGCAGACACCACAGAGCTCAGGCCCTGCTAGAGAAAGAGTGCGAGCTACTGAGCTTGATTCTTTCACCAGGGTATATCAGGGATTCACCCAGACATCACTTTCCACTGTGCCTTGATCCTTCCTGCAGCAAGGCAGGAATCTCAAGCATGTTTGACAGATTGCCTTGGAGTCTATCACAGACCTATGTTATCTAAACACAGATGTTCTACTTGTTGAGCACACAAGGCTAAACAATGATTAGTATGCTATATGTGTTTTTTGAGAAACCAGCTGCAAGTCATTTGAGTGTGTTTACAATCCTCCTTGTCAGTCTTCCATTATCATCTCACATGCAGCATGTGACAATCCAACAGCATACACAATCTCTCCTGCCCTGAAAGATTGTTATTGACAGATGGAGCCCAAAGTCTTGGGCTACGTGAACTCAACGACCACTTTAGAGGGATGACCCACAGATTAAGGAATGCTATCTCTGTGTGTAAATCAGAAGGCAGGAAAAGTGGTGGCAATTTATTGGGAGGTGTGGGATCTGAGCGTGATGTAGATGGTATAAAATAAGGGGTGGATGCTGTCTTGGTTTCAGCTGTGTCTCACTCACAATTTCTTGCCCTTGACCATCCTTGTACCTTCCCATGCAAACAGCCCATCTCTATTTACCCTTTCCTCCCTTTCTTTAGTCTGGCTTCCTTTGCACCTTTGTTTCGTGTTTCCAAGCTTGTCACCATGGCAATTCCTCCCTTAGTCAGCAGTTTCATTGAACAGGTACCTCCTTAATTCACCAGTGGTGTCCTGCAACTCCTCATGCTGCTGTCTTGTCAGAGGCACCACAAATCTGGTACGTACACATCAAAAACTGTCGAAACAGAGCTTCAATACAGGGGAAACTTAGAGAAACTTTCAGATTTGGCAGTAGAAGCCTGAAGAAGCTTTACATGAATTTGTAAGTTATTTGGTGGGGAAGAATAACTCACAGAAATGTGGTCAGGTGAGGACCTGAACACCTCAGAAGTGCTCTTGAGGAGAAGGGCCTGGGCTTTCCAAAGGATGCCATATGAGAGAGTGATGCATGCTCCAAGTGAATAAGGCCAACAGCATACAGGGCTGCATTAGGAGGAGCGTGGCCGCCCAGGCAAAACAGTTATCACCCTCCTTGACTCAGCACTGGTGTAGTCACATCTGGACTGGTGTGTCTGCATGTGTGGCTCCTCATTCTGGAGGAATGGGGAGGAACCAGAAAGATTCTAGAGGACTTCTGCCAGGATGGGTTCTACGGCTTCTGTGGAGAGGCTGAGGGACCTGGACTTCTTTAGTCTTGTGGAGGCTGAGGGCACTAAAGTAGAAGCCTGCATCTGCTTGAAGGGTAGTTTTAGAGATGATGGAGCTTTTCTTGGTAGTGAAAAGGGAAGGAAACCTTTACAAAATGCTGCTTGGAAGGTTCAGAATAGAGGTGAAGAAAAGGAAGTTCCCTCAAAGGGTATCCTTGTTGTGCAACAGGTCACCCAGAGGGACTCTGGATCAGCCCATGGATTTGAATTTCAAGGGGAAATCAGTGAGCATGGGAAAAAATCAGTGAAGTTATGGAAATGTTGGTGTGAGTGCTGGGTAGGACGTAAAGATGTATGCCTACAGGCTGAAGGGAAAAAAAGTGCAGGCATGGGACAGTGTAGGACAGCCGGCAGTAGAGACAGCTAAGGACTCTGGCAGACACAAAAGTTTCAAGAAGACTGAGGACTTTGTACCCTTGGCCATGACAGTTGCCTCTACCACTGATTCCTTCCAGGAGAAACATGCTTCTGAGTCTCTGGACTGTGTTTCATCCTCGCTTCTTCTTTCGGAAGCTGAGAGGTTTTGCAGAATTCTTTGCAATTGTCGTTGTTCACCCACACTTTCAAGTGTCCCCAAGATGATCCCTGAGCCATGTGTGAGGCACCGGACCGGCCTTCCCAGGGCCTGGGGCTGATGGCTTGCCCTTTCTGCTTCATAAAGCAGACCAAAGGTTTTCTCAGCATTGCAGCCACCTGCACAGTGCCTCTGCCTACCTGCAATCATGGCCTCCAATTCTCTGCTCTAAGGAGTCCCTGGGGAGGCTTTGTCAGTAATGGCCCTCAGTGGGGCCAATCAATGCTTCCAGGTACTTTCAGTTTTGCTTCTGAATTCTTGAGCATTTTTTCTATCTCCTCTCACTATCTGAGGTTTATGGACTCAACACCAAATACCCGTGGGGCTCATTAAAATACAGAGAGCAGAGCGCCAAGCTAACAAGCTCATGTAATTTTATTCAATTCTTCAAGACTCGTACAGCTAACAGGAGCTTTTTCATAGTGTAGATAAGGAGGAAGATGTTATACTGTTCCTAACAAAAAATTAAAATTTGTTTATTTTAAGGGATATTTTTAATTGCTTTTCGGTTTTCAGAATAAGTGGTAGAAACATTGCCCAAGTGATATTGTTCCAGGGTGTCTTCTCAGGAGGGCTGCACAGGTAGGAGAAGCAGTCCCTTGAGGTCTGACACTCTATGGACAACTTTGCTCCTCATCTCCCCAACCCCAATGTTTCTCTCATCGGCTCTCTTGGACTTATCTCATTGCTCTTTGCATCAGACTTCTCCACTGATCTCTGCAGCAGGATGTTACAGCTCCATTGCACCATCTCCCACCTACTCTCCATAGAGAGCTGGCTGCACACAGGCAGAGAAGGAGTTTTCCTATTTGCAAGAAAAGAAAAATTAAAGCACAATCAAGTCTCATAAACAAAAAACACACTATGCAAAGATACAGTAATTACAATCTACCTCTAAGGAGGTTTCCTTCCTGTAACGCACAAGCTTATGAGAAATATTGTAGCTAGGTAGAGGAAAATAAATATTTATAAACATATTTACAGAGTTGGCTAAGGAGACAATTAGACTGCTGAAAGGCAGGCAAACTTTTAACTCCCTGATGTCAAAACAGCAGTTTGGTAGGTGGCAGGAATCTGAATGAACAAAGAATTAGATGAGGAGAAAATGGAGATAAATGTATAGGGTCTTTGTCTAGGCAGCCTGCATCTGAAAAAATTACTTTGCAAATAGTCCAGACAGGTGAAAATATATGAAAAATTAGAAAAATTCCATACACCGTTTAACAGGCAGAATAGGGGTTATGAAGTTATAGCGACAGATCAACATTTCTTTGGAACATCCCCTTCAAAACTTCACGGCATTGGTCGAGGGCTCTTGTGAGTGAGGACAAGACAATGTAGTGCCTGTTGTTGAAAGAGGTCAGAAAGTCACCCCAGGGAACCCCAGGTTGTACAAGGTCACTTTGGCATTTCTGTGCACCTAAAAAAGAAGAACGTGTCCGAAAGCAGTCAGCATGGATTGATGATGGGTCAATCATGCCTCTGAAACCTGATTGCCGTCATGATGAAGTATCAGCATTTGTGCAAGAGTAAAGAAAAGTGGATGCCATTTTTGACCCTTCTGACATGGTCTCCCTCAACGTCCTTTTTCCCAGGTTAGGCCATTACAGTCTGGATGGGTTGACAAAGAAATGGGTAAAAAAGCATTTGGACCATCAGGCTGAGGGAGCAGTGGTGAAGGAGTCATGCCCTACATGGAGGTCACTGGGATGTACTGGGGCATTGTGGAGCAACAGGGGGAGTTATCATTGACTCCTCACGCATTTCTTCCCAAGCTCAGTTTCACTCCTAACTCCTAACACCCAAGTGTCAAAGGGAGGATGTGGAATGGGAGTGGCAGTCAGGTCATAACACTCTGTTTCTGAAATTCTCCATTGTGGGTCCTTCCCATTGGCTGCAGTTCTCCACAAACTGCTCCACAGTTGGATGCTTTCCACAGGGTACTGTCCTTTAGGAATGGACTGCTCCAGCATGGGTACCCCAGAGGCCATAGGGCCTGCCCAAAAACTTGTTCATGCGTGGGCTTCCCTCCATGGGCAGCAGCTCCTGTGGGGTGTGTGCTCCACTGTGGTGACACATGGGCTTGCAGTTCTCACTATCCCAAAGCATAAAGGCCAGCGCACCATGGCTTCTCTTCTGGACCAGACCACCAGATGTCCTGAAGGATGGCTGATTCCCAGCCCCAAGGGAGTTGAGAAAACTCAATGCTTGTACCACGCCAGTGTCTTGGCTATTGCTCATCCATGTTTGCCCAGTGTCAAGGTGTTCTCTGTTTCTTGCTCTGCTCCCTCCCAGTGAGAAAGTGGGTGGTGGGAAGGACATTGTGAGGGTACACAGCCACGACAACTGATCTAATCTGCCCAGAGGGATATTTCATATCATATGATCTCATTCTCAGGACAAAAAGTGTGGGACAGAGGAAGAAGAATGTGGAGGTTTTCATTGTTCAAGGAATCTGCTGCTCAGAGAGTGGCAGAGCATCGGTCTGCTAGTGGGAGGTTGTGAAGGATGGTCTTTGTTTCACTTGGTGAGGTCTTTTTAGTCTCTTTACCTATTAGACTGTTCTTATCTTGGGGTGATACATTTCAGCCTTTATATCTTCTTGTTCTCTGGCCTGTCCCACTGGGAAAGGGAAGAAACCAGTGCGCGGCTGGGTGTCTGCTGGGCTATTGGCCAGAGTCAACCCGCCACAGCAAGGAGGTTCTTAATAGCTTGGAGTGAGTTCAGTGCAGGGCCACCAAGATGTTCACGGATCGAAGCACCTCTCCAAGAGGAGAAACTGAGGGCAAGGGTCTAGTTTAGCCTTGAGAGTGGAAGGTCTCAAGAACTTCGTAGCAGCCTGTCTGTCCCTATGGGGAAGTATTCATGAAGTTGGAGCCAGTCTTGTCACCGTGGTTCTTGGCAGGAGGATAACAGACGTTACAAAGGTGTGGAATGAAGAAAGTTTCAGGACAGAGATAAGAAAAGTCTTTTTCTCCATGAGGGCATCCAAGCATTGCAGCAGGTCTTCAAGTGATATTGTACCATCTATGTCCTTGGAAGCTTTCCAGCCACCCCAGGATCAAGCCTTCAGCAATGTGGTCTGACTCCATGGCTGGTCCTGATGTGAGTGCGAGGCCAGTAAAGAGACCTCCTGAAGTCCCGTGTAGGAGACTGGAAATCTAAATGACGCTGGGGTTCCTTTCCCCTCTTGGTCTTCCCTTGAGGACAGTCGGGAAAGTTCTCAGGTTCCCCATGACCATGGAACTAAGTCAGATGTTAGTATAGTCAGGCCAGCTGCAGCTTTCTTGTCCTGCTCCAGGTAGCATTGCTCAGATGCCAGGCTGCCTGACAAGGATGTCAAAAACACTCTCCATCATTTCCTTTGCTTCCCCTTTCATTCCCTTTTCACTCTTCCCACCTCTCCAGTCCTACTCTTTAACCATCCTTTTCAACTCCTGTTTAAAATAAAGCCAAGTCTTCTTTACATTTCCCCATTTGGTCTGCATTTCCTCACTTTGGATCCTCCTCTCTTACATGATTACCACAGTGTTTTTTACTTTGATTAGCAAGTCCATGAACACTGGCACACTTTCCTTATCTGAAACTACTTTATTTATGGTCATATTAGAAGCACAATGACTCAGGATGACCTTGAGTACACACATTTTCAAAGCTGGACGGTTAAAGGTTTTGTCCATGCGGACCTGGAGGCACCTGAGGATTTGAGCAACAGGAACCTGAACCTTGAGCAGGAAAAGCTGCAGAATAAGTCCATGCAGCAGCATGGGAAGGGATCCGAATGGCAAAGGAGTTCCCTGAGGAGAAGGGACTGGGCATGATGATAGCAGATGTCATAGGAACCAGTGGGCTTCACATTTCAAAAAGAAAGTGGAGAAACCAGAGGAGGTCTGCCAAGATGGAGTGAGGGGCTGAAAGCATGAGGTGTGAGGACAGTCTGCGAGAACTGGGCCTCTCTGGCCTGCTGAAGGGGAGGCGTGGGTTGCCCTAGGAAGAGCCTATGCCTACCTGGAGAGATGACAGAGCCAAGCTCTCCTCTGCAGTGACCAATGACATGACAGAAGTAACAGCCACAGAGGGCTTTTTTGGAGCTTTAGGCTGAGCCTTAGGAAAAATAAAATGGACTGGGAGGAGCATCGCTGTGATCTCTACCTTTGGAGGTCTTCAGGTTTCATCTCCACAATGTCACAGTCAGACTGGAGGGCGGACAAAAGACACCCAACAGTCTCTTCCTGACCAACCCTTCCATGAGCGTGTGACTTCCTACGTGCTTTCTAAGAAGTGATTAAGCTGGAGCTGCGTTCCTCTACTTCACAGGAAAACTCCACAAACACCCCACGAAACCTCATGGACTGTTTGCATCCTGCTGTCTCGCTTGGCCCGTGAATACTGGGGAGACTGAGTAGTGCCCCATCAGAGTCAGGGTCTGGGATTCACACATTTCTTCAGGTCATTTAAATAAGACATTGTTCATTCCTCACCCTGGACCTGGCTGGGATGGAGTTAATTCTCCTCACAGCAGACCATATGTTGATCTGCTTTGGATTTGTAACTAAACCAGAATAGATAATCCATCAATGTTGTGGCTACTGCTGAACAGTCCTTACAGAGCATGAAGGTTTCCTCGTTTTCACACTCTGCCTGGGGAGTGAGTTGGCTGGGTGTACAGAAGAGCCTGAGACAGCTGACCCAAAATGACTGAAAGGATATTGCATACCATAAGAAGTCATGATCAGTGATAATAACTCAGGGAGAAGAGGATGAAATGAAGGCATTTATGGTCATGATATTTGTCTTCCCATGTCACTGATACCTGTATTGAAGCCCTCATTTCCTGGCAATGGCTAAACCCGTGTCTGCCCATGGGAAGCAGTGACTGAATTCCTCATTATTGATTGCTCACACATGCAAATTTTGCTTCACCTATTAAACTGTCTTTGTGTTGACCCATGAGTTTTCTCACTTTTGTCAGTGCCGACTGTCTCCTCCTTCATGCTGGGTGTATAAGGGTTGAGTGCGCAATTCATTCTGGGTATTTGGTTGTTGGCCAGGGTGAAACTATAAGTATTTCCTAGCACAGTGTTCTCCTTTTTAGTGTCTCCTTTGACCAACACACAAGCTCTCACCTAACTTGTTGCCTGTCCAGTAGAGGAGCTGAGAAATCCCTCAGAGTCAAACACTGCAGCAGAGACCGAGGGCACTTGGAGGAATCTCAGACAATGGGGATTTTCAAGATCTCTCGAGACACGGCCGTAAGCACCTAATCCAGTACCTGAACAGAGCTGACTGATAAGAGGCTTGGCTGAGAGACCACCTGTGGCAAGAGCTATGAGACCTGGTGTGTATGGAGTGTAAGGAGGAAAGTGATTTCCTTTATATTAATATGGCAGTGGAGCTGGGTATCACAAAGACCTGGAGGACGATGGGGGTGACCATGCAGCAAACATCCCTTCTCAGGACTGGGGTGTAGAGCCAGAGATGGGTAGGGTTGGAGTGTGGGGTGGTCAGGCAAGGTCGTGCTGGCACAGCTTTCCTGGGGTGTCCAGGGAACATGACACAGATCGGGCCCCTCTCTTCTACACCTTTCATGCCTTGCTTCCTTCACTGTGTCACCTGGCTCGGCACCATGAGCACCCTTCTAGGTGCCCTCACCCTGCATACTCAAACAGCGAAGCTCTACACGGGTGTTTTCCTCTTCTGGAAACTTTCCCGCCTAGGCCAGCCCTTCCCCAGCTCTCTCCACCTCCCCTGCATTCTCCCCAGCCCAGTCCAGGAGAGCAGTCCAGTCTGGGCTGGTCCCACAGAACTGCCCATCACGGAGTGCTGCAGAATTCTGGGCACTCACCCCACAGCCCAAACCACAAGATGTTCCCCAGATGATTTGGAAATCACTTGTGAAGAGACATGACAGCTTATTGCTGCAGAAAGTCTACTGACAGAATGAGCTTCTTTGTTGCGTCTTTGAGCTCCTGGTTCCTCATGCAGTAGATGAGGGGGTTCAATGCTGGAGGAACCACAGACTAGAGGAAAGACACTACCAGGTCCAGGGATGGCGAGGAGATGGAGGGGGGCTTCAGGTAGGCACACAGGGAAGTGCTGATATACAGGGAGACCACGGCCAGGTGAGGGAGGCACGTGGAAAAGGCTTTGTGCCGTCCCTGCTCAGAGGGGATCCTCAGCATGGCCCTGAAGATCTGTACATAGGACAGCACAATGAAAACAAAACACCCTGAAGCTAAAGAAAAGCTAACCCCAACAAGCCCAACTTCCCTGAGATAGAAGTGTGAGCAAGAGAGCTTGAGGATCTGGGGGATTTCACAGAAGAACTGATCCACAGCATTGCCCTGGCAGAGGGGTATGGAAAATGTGTTGGCAGTGTGCAGGAGGGAATTGAGCAAAGCACTGCCCCAGGCAGCTGCTGCCATGTGGACACAAGCTCTGCTGCCCAGGAGGGTCCTGTAGTGCAGGGGTCTGCGGATGGCAACATAGTGGTCGTATGCCATGACAGTCAGAAAACAAAGCTCTGCTGCTACCAAGAAGGCAAACATGAAGAGCTGGGCAGCACATCCGAAGTAGGAGATGTCCCTGGTGTCCCAGAGGGAATTGGCCATGGATTTAGGGACAGTGGTGGAGATGGAGCCCAGGTCGATGAGGGCAAGGTTGAGGAGGAAGAAGTACATGGGGGTGTGGAGGCGGTGCTCACAGGCTATGGTGGTGATGATGAGGCCGCTGCCCAGGAGGGCAGCCAGGTAGATGGCCAGGAAGAGCCAGAAGTGTAAGAGCTGCGGTTCCCGAGAGTCTGCAAATACCAGGAGCAGGAACTGTGTGACGGAGCTGCCGTTGGACATATGCTTCCTCTGTGCATGGGGACCTGTCATTAGAGGAAAAAACAGAGAAGAGTCAGGGCGGACAGCTCAGAGAAGCATAAAAGCCTTTCTCCTAGACCCTCACCGTTTCACACACACCTCATTCTTTTTCCAGGAGCCCTTTCTTCAGCTCTGTGGCTGCAATTCAGGTTAGGTTTTGCTGAGTGCAGCGGAAGGAGCAGGACCTCCTCCCTCTGGCTGCCAAGGATCCAGCCCTGCTCTGCAGCAGTGTGTTCATGGGCATGGTTGGGCAGGGCCAGACCTGGTGTTCAACTTCATGAAAAGAACCTTATCATATCGCAGAAGGGCTTTTCAGCATCAGCACTGGCAGTGCTAAGGAATGGGGATGGCAGAAGGCAGTCTCAGAGGTTTTGGGTTCTTACAGCTTCCCTCATGTCACCTTGGGTGTGTGTTTGGATGTCAGAAACCCTCAGCACTTCTGCTGCGCTGGGAGAAAATAGAGCGAGTCCTGCGAGGCAAGAGAATTGACTGGGCTTGGTGCAAAGATAGGGGAGATGGTTTATCCTTCCATCTGGAAGAACTGCCCTGGGCTTTCATTTTCCTCAGACAGAGACACTACGGAGAACAGAGACCAGTGAATGTCTCACTCTTACTGTGGGTCTCAGCACCCCACTTCTAGCCAAGAACAAAAGTGGCTCATTTCAACAGCCCAACAGCATTTCCTCGGTTGTAATATCTCTATGTTTCTCCATGGGGCTTTAAAATACAACAGAGACACTGCAGGTCACATTTTCATCCTGGAGGGCATCTGACACCTTGGAATGACACCCAAGGAGTTACCCAATTATCCTAATGACAGCTTTTCATTTAGAGAAAAGTGACTCAGTCCCCAGCCCCACAGGCTGCATTGCCCACAGCCCCACAGGTTAGAGGGAAGGTGGGACACTTGTTCCCATGGTCACACCTGCATGAACGGACAAACAAGATCACAGTTTGAGTCTGCAGCTCAGACTCCCATCCCCAGAGATTAACAGCAGCAAGAAGATAAATTTCAAGGAGACAAGAGGAGAAACTAAGGAAGAATAGAGTGAGGATTTGGCTGAGAGAGGAAAGGGGAGAGGCAGAAGAGAGAGGAAGGGGATTGCTCAGGACAGGCATCTGCACTGCAGGGCATGGCCAGGAGGTGCCCACATCTCCCCTGCAGCAGGGTTTCCATGAGCAGTTCCCTCCCTGCTTGCCCATCTCGACTGCCTGGAGCTGTCCCTGCCAGGAGCTCTTGCTCTGGCCCCACATCTCCTCCCTGCCAGTGCTCACAGACCCCAGTCCAGCCCCTGTGTGCCCAGCTCTGCCCTGCAGCCTCTCGGTGTGTGCAGGGACTGAAGGGCAGCTCACACAAACCCTGATGAAAGTAGCCAGGGGATGCTGGTGCTGTCTGTAGTCCCCACAGCTGGAAAGTGAAAATGCAGACTCAGGAAAGCTTCTCCTCTCTACAGTCATCCCTCCTTTTACACTCCGGTTTAAAAGTGCCCTGGGAAATGTCCCACTGCCCACCCAGCAAACCAAGAGGAGAAACTTCAGCAGACAGACACCTTGCCCTTCAGGGAACTCCATCTTGAGAAGTTCCCTTGGAAATGCCCTGGGGGTGATCTGGAGCTGTGAGCAGCCCTGACCCATGCAGCAGAAAGACCCTACCCTGCCAAGGGTCGCTCCTTCCACCCACAGCTTCTCCCTATAGCATTGTGGTGAGCTGCTTGGGCAGGGTGAGTCCTGGCCCTGGCAGGCAGCAGAGTCCCTGCCCCAGCACACAGCACCATGTTGGTGCAGAGACCCCGCACGGAAGGACAGCTTGGGACAGCCCGGGCTGCACATCCACCTTCCCAACCCTGCAGCCATCCTTGGGAGGAGGCAGCTGTCACGGCCTGTCCCTCTGAGGGTGCAGCAGGCAGTCCCTGCTTTGCAGCACACCCACACCTTCTACAACAGAAAAACTGTGATATTCCTCACCCCCCCATAGGCTGTGGGGTGTGCCAGCTTGAGGAGAGCTTTCCACAAACTGCAGGCACATTGCCCTTCATGCAGAGACTTACTGTGTCAATGGCTGAAAACATCTCTCGCCTAGTGATCACTCAGCATCCTCCCACTCCACACTGCCTTCAACCTCTCTCTACCTCGCTCCTCTCACCTTGCTTCCTGCTGTGCTTTGCAGAGGAGCTGCTGCTGGGCAGAGCTCACTGTCTGCAGCACTGCCCACTTGCCATGACGTCAGTTCATCCAGGAAGCTCAGCCTCAGCTCAGCAGCAGAGGACAAGCTCAGTGTGTCTCTGGTTCTTTGCCCTCTGGGCTCACTTGAGGTGTCTTTTTGTCTCCAGGGGAACCTGCTGTGAAACAGGCTGAAGTCATCACTGGTGATTCCTCCGCTGGGGAGAAACTCTCCTTTTCTACAGTGTCATTTCTCTTCTGAGTGAAACAGTTAGAAAGAAAAAACAACTTTCTTTGTGCCGTTATTAGACAGGACAAACAGAAAATGACAGGGAGGGATCTCCTTTACCCTAATGTAGGAAGGGTTTGAAGTCCTGGGGCTAGAAGAGGACTCACCTCCCGCTCGCAAACCTACAGGAGGTGGGGTTCTTCTTGCCTCAGTTCAGATGGACATTAAATAGTCTCCTGCATGGGAGCTCCTTGTCTCAGCTCCCTTGCTAATTATTTGAGGTGGAGGGCAGGAGGAAGATGTTCAGACACAGACACCTGGTGCCAGGTTTGGTTCCAGAGGTGACCAAGATGCATGCTGGTAACTGCACGCTCCACTGGAGAAGTTCATAGAGACAGATCAGTGTCTGAGGGCTTCTTCCTGGAGGCTGGTGGGAAATGCCTTTGAACAGCTTAAATGACAGAAAGTGACCGCATTTAAGACAACTGAATCTTTAAATACTCCTTATAGCCAGGGCTGCCTATGGATGCAATCACCCCTTTAAATGGAGTCATGTTCCACAGAGAGAGCTAAGTCTTTCTCTTTCTCCTCTCCATCAGCTTTATTGTCTGCATGGCCTTAAAAGTATGATGGCATTGGTCTTATGTGCATCCCTTCATTGCCTGTCCTCATTCAAGACAGTTGAAACTTCATTTAATTTACAAATACAGGCTTGCAGTTCTATGGAAGTTGCCAGAGCATTCTGGCACAGTGGTGTAACCAAGGTGATGCAATCAGTTGACCATAAACATGAACAGTGCTGCTATGTTCCTGGTAGAACCCAACCCACCTGGACTTTAGGACAGAGGGTCTATTCTCTAGGTAACCATTAATGCTAACTATAGTAGGTAATTGTGTTTTTGTCAAGAGAAATGATGGAGTGGAACACAGCTGCAGCAGGCACGCGAGGAATCCACTCACACAGCAACTCCCTGCAATGTACCATAGAGGATGGAGCGGAGTGAAGACTCCGTGGCCCTGCTCCGTGATGATAAAGCGGGAAGAAATGATCCTCTAGAACTGATCAGCAGCTCATTTGGCCCCCTGAGCCAACAGGTTTTCGAAACCTTGCCAAAGTGCTATCCTCTCATGAACTTTGCTCGTTTTAATATCATTTTAATACCAAAACACACCTCCATCCCGAAGGCTACCTGCCTCTGTGGTGCGACCACCCCTCTTCAAGTCTGCGAACTCGATTTTACGTGAACTATACCTTTAAACATGAATCGAGAGAAGTTTACACCAATTGCCAAAGAGAATAATATTGAATATGCATAAATATAATAAATATGTGTATTTTTGATTTATATAAACTGCATGGAAAAGCTATGAGTTATGTATGTTCAGTGGAATTATCCCCCATGCATCCAGCGCTGCAATAAAAAATGCCTGGCTGTTAACACTACATTGGTGTTACGAGGTTTTATTCCCGGATTTTCAGTGACACTATATCATTACAATCTAGGCATCACCATGCTCAGAACATTTCTGTCCCATATAAAGGTAAGCAGACTTTGGCCTAGTCTTGCAACTTTTAGTGGGGGACCTCATGTGAGAAGCACAGAAGGGCAGCAGAGCTCAGTACAGCTGCTCTTCAAAGACAGTGTCTCTCAAGCAGGAGACTGTGCATGTCAATTGTCAGGACAATAAGCTGGACTGTCAGGAGAGAAGCTTGGAGAAACAGGAAACCCATGGGGAAGCTCCATGGACAAAAGGAAGTGTAACCAAGGTGATGAAATCAGTTGACCATAAACATGAACAATGCTGCTGTGTTCCTGGTACAGCCCTGCCCATCTGGACATTAGGTCTGGGAACAGAGGGTTTAGTCCCTAGGTAATCATTAATGTTAAACAATAGTGGTGGAGGGGGATTTTTAATAGAAATAGCGTTACCAAATATTTGCTGGTGCATTTGTGGTACCTATCTATTGTGTAAATTAACTGCAGCAAGAAGTCATACATCTCCCACCAAAGAAGTTAGTTTTAATTAAAACTAGCAGGTGCCTAGAACTGATCAATATTAGAAATTGATTATAAAGATTGATTATAGAATAGAATAAAATCATAGAACTAGAACGTACACTCAGCTGTGTAGACACAGCTGTGTTAAGAAACCATACAATCGGCATGTTGCAATTGGGATAGAAATTAATTGTATGGATTGTATCTAATAGAATTAATTAAAGAAGCCGAGACGACCCTGAAACCAAGCAAGTCCTGAAACCAGCGACGGAGAATTCTACAAAGACGGAAGAACAGAAAGAACTTAGTAAATGGTGTACTCAAAGGAACGGAACCGTTGCTTAGGAAACTTATGAAGATTCTAGCCTTGATGTAATCGGTTTAATAAATGTCTATAAACTGGTCTAGCGAGTTCAGCTTTGCCACTCACTGAGGTGATGGCCCAACTCTGAGTTGTGAATAAAGCAAAACCTAGTGTAACCCACTCGTGTGAGGATAAAAGTTTTAACAGTCAAGAAGACCCGTTCCGCAGGGACAAGAGCCAGAAGACGACTGAGCTTGCGCAGAAACAGGGGTCAACCTGCGGACACTGTGATGAAGAGGATGAGACTTCATCTTGAGACCCCCGACGACCACCACTAGGAGGCACTGCGCAAGCGCAACTGGGAGGAGTGCATGGAAATAGACTGATTTGACTATGAAAGGAAGAGCTTATGTAATCAGATGAATATGTATATTTTGTTCTACATAAACTGCATGGAAAAGGTACGAGGTATGCACGTTTGGTGGAATTATCCCCCGTGTATCCGACGTCGCAATAAAGAATGCCTGCATTTAACACTACATTGGTGTTACGAGGTTTATTCCCGGATTTTCGGTGACAGGGTCTGACCTCCCAAGGGGAATGACAATAAAAGAGTGTAGATGTCAGACCTCAAATTGTTGTCCCAAAAGTGTGGTCATTTACGCGGTGCACAGTACGCCAATACACACACAGAGCAGAGGGGTTGTCTTTCTTGCAGATATGCGTAGATGTTGGTGCTAGGTGATAATTCCACAAAGCTAGCACAATGTTTAGCAGAGTCACAAGTTCTATATACTCTTACCAAAACAAAGCAATTACTCATTGCATTCTGTTTGTTTCATCACCTTACACGCTTATCATAGAAGTTTACTCCTTCCTTACTTAACTATGCATACTTGCAAGCTGGGGAGTTGCAGACTTTTTGGTTCTGAATTGAGTCGGTGGTCGCAATCTCCCCCTGCCGCCTTTACCTTTTCCCTAGTTATCCTCAATCTTTGTTAACTTCATGATTCTTTGGCAATCATCCAGCTTTCAGTGCCTTCTGGGCTGGGTGTTCCCCTTTTATCAGTCTGTTAGCTCCTCTTCAAGGACACAATTGTTAGTACAGCATGCATTGATTATACAAAGTAGTCAAGCCTAAAATTAAACCATGTCAGAAGGATGGAAGCATTTCTACCCTGTGTCATAGCAACCTAAGCATCACTATGCTCAGAATATTACTGCCCGATATGAAGATAAGCAGACTTTGGCCTAGTCCTGCAACTTTTAATGAGGGAGCCAATGTGAGCAGTACACAAAGGCAGCACAGCTCGAGACATCTGGTCTTGGAAGATGGTGTCTTTCAAGCAGGAGGCTGTGCATGTCAATAGTCAGGAAAAAAAAGCAGAACTATCAGGAGAGAAGCCCAGGGAAACAGGAAACTCATGTGGGAGCTCTATGGAAAAAAGGAAGGATACAAGAGTTGGATGCACGGGTGGAAACAGAGGAGAAATTCAGAAATGTGTCTGGGTTTAGAAAAGCCAGAGCTCCACTAGAGTTGACACTTGCAAGGCAGTTCAAGGCCACAGCAATGAGCTGCTGCTCCTTTAGCACAGTTAAAGAAGAAACAAAGATGGTGTGTGACCACTGCTGAATTCAGGAGGAGCGGAGGTAGATATGTCTGAGATTGTCTGTGTCCTCTTTGCCTCAGTCTTCTTCAGCAAGATCTCCCCATTCCAGGTGCCTAAGAGGAAGAACTCTAAGTGAAACCCAGCAATGGATGGAGATTAAGTCACGGGTCCCTTGGATAAGGTCAACTCTTAATAGTGCATTGGACCACAGAATCACAGAATCACAGAATTACAGAATGATAGGAGTTGGAAGGGACCTCTGTGGGTCATCTAGTCCAACCCTCCTGCGAAGCAGGGTCACCTACAGCAGGTTGCACAGGACCGCGTCCAGGCGGGTCTTGAATATCTCCAGAGAAGGAGACTCCACAGCCTTCCAGGGCAGCCTGTGCCAGTGCTCCGTCACCCTCAGAGGGAAGAAGTTCTTCCTCATGTTCAGACGGAAATTCCTCTGCTTTACTTTGTGTCCATTGCCCCTTTTCCTGTCGCTGGGCACCACTGAAAAGAGCTTGGCCCCATCCTCCTGACACCCACCCTTCAGATGTTTGTAAGCATTTATAAGGTCCCCTCGCAGCCTTCTCTTCTTCAGGCTGAACAAGCCCAGTTCCCTCAGCCTCTCCTCGTAGAAGAGATGCTCCAGTCCCCTCATCGTCTTTGTAGTCCTCCGCTGGACTCCCTCCAGTAGCTCTTCATCTTTCTTGAAGTGGGGAGCCCAGAACTGGACAGAGTACTCCAGATGGGGTCTCACCAGGGCAGTGTAGAGGGGAAGGAGAACCTCCCTCCACCTGGTGGCCACACTCCTCCTAATGCATCCCAGAATGCCATTGGCTTTCTTGGCAGCCAGGGCACACTGCTGGCTCATGGTTAACCTGTTGTCCACTAGAACACCCAGGTCCCTCACCGCAGAACTGCTCTCCAGCAGGTCCGCCCAAAGCCTGTACTGGTGCATGGGGTTGTTCCTCCCCAGGTGCAGGACCCTGCACTTGCCCTTGTTGAACATCATCAGGTTCCTCTCTGCCCAAATTTCCAGCCTATCCAGGTCTTGCTGAATGGCAGCACAGCCTTCCGGTGTATCTACCACACCTCCCAGTTTGCTGTCGTCAGCAAACTTGCTGAGGGTACATTCTAACTCTTCATCCAGGTCATTGATAAAGAAGTTAAATAAAACTGGGACCAGTACTGACCCCTGAGGGACACCACTAGTTACCGGCCTCCAACTAGACTCAGCGCCGCTGATGACAAACCTCTGAGTTCTGCCATTCAGCCTGTTCTCAATCCACCTTTTGCCAACTTGCCCTGCACTGTTTGTCCACCAGCTCCTCAGCTCTCACAGTGTGGATGTGCTCCCGGCAGGCAGGAGTGAAACTAGAGAGCCTTATCCAGCTGGGAAACCTCTCAAGGATAGACCCAGCTCCTCTGCAGATATTCATTCGGTCAAGTACCTGGACCCAGAGTCCCGTGGTATCCCCACTGCTAGCACCCAGATGCTGATGTTTGCAGCCCTGCTGCAGTTGCTGCTACACACCCCCTGTGTCCTGCTCACCAGCTTGAAGTTCACTGCCATTCACACATGCCCACTATGAAGGGAGAAGTCAGTCCAGGGCAGCGTACTCAAGAGAAACCTGTCAAAAATTCAACCAGACCCTTTTATATCCTTTCCCTATGTTTTCCCATTTTAAACCCCAACAACAACTTGGTTGCTGATTGTCTTTTCCTTTAAAATCAAAAGGAATCTTCTTGAGCAGAATCACCAAGACCTGGTCTGAGTGTCTTAATCTCATCATTACAAGCCATATGCAGATTGCATGCTGCAGGCATCCTAGTCAAGGGAAGGTTGAAAGGGAAATTGGATGGAGACCACTGCATTGGCTCTGAGGGTCTATGGAAGACATGTTTCCAAAAAGGGTGTGGAGAAGTTGCTGTGGACACCAGTAGATGGAGATGTGCTCTGGAAAGTCAGAGCAGCCAGCGGCTGAACCTGTGAGGAGCTGTGGCCTGTGGGAGACCCAGAGCAAGTCAGGGACATCCCTGAAGGACTGCAGGGCCTGGACTTGGTCATGGGAGGGATTTCATAGTGAGGGCTGGTCAGTGGTCTTGTCATGCCTGGGCTCAGCCACATCAGCTGACTCCAGTGCAGCTGAGCCGCTAACCTTGTATCCTCTCCTGCATAGACAGTGGCAGAAGAGATCATCTGTATTCAAGGCAGAATTCAATCAAGACTTCTTCAGCCATTCCCCCATTTATGGAAATATCCTATGTGGAAAATGTCACATCACCCATCCTTCCACAAGACTAGCCTCTCCCTGCCCTGCCTCCCAATCCCTCCGCCCCATTTTGGAGTGGACATAAACTCACTGAGAGTTTCTCTTCAAGTGGGGCTGAGACTGTTGCAAGGTGGAGGAAGAGCCTCCTTCGCCGCCAAAGTGATAGGGACACTCAAGAAGAGGGATTGAACCCTCCAAGATAGTATGACTGTTCCACCGTGCTCTGCCGCAGTTCCTCTCAATCACAGCACACAGATCTCGAGACCAAAGGTGTGAAATTCAAGGACTGATTTTGGGAGGGAGCAGTGATGACAAGGATCCAGAGCTGCATGCAAACTCTAGCCACCTCAATGAGAAAGATATGCAAACCCTATGGAGACTGGGTGCCTTTTCCTACTGTAGTGTGTCTCTGGAGAGGTTAGGGCTCTCTAAAGCTTTCTCCGTGTGCTCATCTGGGGTTGGTGGCCTAGCTCTTGTTGATCACGTCCTTTCTTATCTGAAGATGCCCTTCTTGCAACTTTAATCCCAAAAACAGGATGTCTTGAGCAGGTCCCTTGATTTTGCTTCCATTTATGGCACAACTGGCTTTCAGAAGGATTTGTATTATTTTCTCTCCTTTCTCAAAAAATTCTTCTGCTGTATTGCCCCATATGATGATGTCATCGATGTACTGTAGATGTTCTGGAGCTTCACCCCTTTCCAACACAGTCTGGATTAGTCAATGTCAAACAATGGGACTGTTTCCACCCCTGGGGCAGTCGATTCCAGGTGTCCTGAACACCCCTCCAAGAGAAAGCAAACTGTGGCCTGCACTCTGCTGCCAAAGGGATGGAGAAGAATGCATTAGCGATGTCAGTTGTAGCGTACCACTTGGCTGCCTTTGACTCCAGCTGATACTGAAGTTGTAGCATGTCTGGCACGGCAGCACTGAGCGGTGGTGTGACTTCATTCAGGCCACGGTAGTCTATTGTCAGTCTCCACTCTCCAGGAGATTTTCTCATTGGCCTTATGGGACTATTAAAGGGTGAGCGAGTTTTGCTGATCACTCCTTGACTCTCCAGTTTATAGATCAACTGATGAATGGGGAGAAGGGAGTCTTGGTTGGTGTGGTATTTTCGCCGGTGCACTGTTGTTGTAGTGATTGGCACCTGTTGTTCTTCAACCCTCAGCAACCCCACAATGGAAGGATCCTCCGAGAGACCAGACAAAATGGACAGCTGTTTAATTTCTTCTGTCTCCAAAGCAGTTATGCCAAAAGCCCACCGATACCCCTTTTGGTCCTTGAAATACCCTCTCCTAACATAGTCTATCCCAAGGATGGACGGAGCCTCGGGGCCAGTTACAATGGGGTACTTCTGCCACTCCTGCCCAGTGAGGCTCACTTCAGCCTCCAATACACTCAGCTCTTGGGACTCCCCTGTCACTCCTGAAATGCAAATGGACCCTGACCCTTTGAAATCTGATGGCATTAAAGTACACTGTGCCCCAGTGTCCACTAGAGCTTTCTACTCTTGTGGATCTGACGTGCCAGGCCACGGAATCCACACCATCCAATAAATGCGGTTGTCCCTTTCCTCCACCTGGCTGGAGGCAGGGCACCTCTAATCCTGCCAAATTAAGTTTCTACACACCTCCTGTAAAAATGACTTAGAAGTCCCTTCAAGCGAACCGGAAGCAAGATCAAACTGTCTACCTTGTCTGGAGGGCTGCCCACTGGAAACTGGAGTGGCATTTTTCCTAGAAGAATTGCAGTTTGTGGTTTTTTTTTCCTTGCAACTCACATATGATTTCTGTTGCAGTATGACAAAAGGGTATGGTAGTGTAGCTTTATGCTGTCATAGCTGTACAGTAAAAATATTACAGAAGAAGCCAGGTGAAGAATTCTAGGCTGAATCTCACAATGAACAGGACAAGTGCAGGGGCGATCCAACCTGATTTGATTTTGGTACCCAGCAATCCAAAAAAACCTTGCTCAATAGCCCCTGGCGTGATCCATATCCACTGCTGGTTGTTCTCCTCCAGAATCCGGCTTCAGGGCACCAAGGTTTGGGAGAACTTGTGGGTGAAGACAGAGTCAAAGAGGACAAAGAGTTCCTCAGACAGACCTACACCTGCTCTTCATCACTTTGATGCCCTTGGACCCCCTTGCAAATGTTAACTCCTGGGGAGCTTTGGCTTTCCTAAAACCCTCCTTATGTCTACATTCCTCCTTGGAAGTGAGGTCCTCTGTCCACACCCTCTCTGCTTCCTTTTTTCCATGGAGCTTCCTGACATGTTGCCTGTTTAGCGTAGCTGGTGTCCTGAGAGGTGCCCTTGGTTGCTGGAGTATCAGCTTGTACCCTTTATGGGTTTAGAGGATGTTGTCCTTGAAAGCAGTTGCACTGAATTCTGCTGCCCTTCAGTGACACTGCCCATTGGAAGTTCCCGGTCTTGGCCAAAGTCTGCCACTCTGAGACCTGGCATCTGCACTCTGCTGCTCTCATTCCACACTCCCTTTGGGAGCTGAGACTCCACTGTGGCTTTGCTACTGGAGCCAAGGCTGACCAGGATGACACAGGTTTTCAGATCCCGGTGAACATTCCATTTGTTGGTCCATCTGTGCTAAAAAGCTGATGCAAAGAACCTCCGGACACATAAAGGAGCATTTGCACTCTGCTGTCCTGTGAATGTCATGGAAGTCAGCTGACTCTTGGCTGCCAGCTGCCCACCAAATCTCTCTCTCACTCCTCCTCCTTCTTTGCTCACCTTGGTGTCTGCAGGTTTGTTTCTCTCATTCTTCTCTTTTACAGCTGCTGCCCACTCTCTTTTGTCCTTTCTCCAGTAGGCTATCAGAGAAGGGCCACTGCAATTGCTTACTGGCTCAGGTTTGGGCAGTGGCTGGTGCATTTTGGAGGCAACTGAAACCTGCTATGTCCAACAAGCAGTCAGCTGTTGCTCTCTTCTCACCTAAACCACCTCTGCAGCCCACCTCACCTCTACCAAAGCCTTGCCATGGAAACCCAATACCCAGGGTCATTAAAGTCCCCGGTAAGATGTGAGGCCTTTGATCACAAGACTTCCTCAGGCTGGCTAAATAAGACTTAGGACCCTTCCTCACTCTGGTTATAGGTTCTTTATGTCAGAGCAGAGATGTGCTGGACTTCAGCCATGGCACCAGGAGCAGGCTCAGACATGAAACAATGAAAGGTGTTCCCAAGAGCCCAAGGTCCCATGCAAGCATAGCTTTGCTTTAGAGCATGCTGGTGTGGAGGTCAGATGGCAACGTAAAGAGGAAATGAGGACTCCCTAACGAGAGAAAAACCTGAGGAACCCTCAGGAGCAGAGAGATGCAGGGCTGGACTCTATATCCCTGCCAGGAGAGGCTTTTGCTGTCTCTGGTGTCCCTGCAGCCTTGGGGGGCCTATGGTGCAGGTGAAGCTGATCACCAGGAAGGACAAGGTGTTTCTGAAAATGTGCTTGGCTATGGAAAAGCCTGGGATAATTATTGATCTGTTCTTTGAATGTATCGTCAAAGACATAACTAAAGGATGTTGGAGCAGCACTGCCTACATCTACTGGCTAAAGATGGGACAGGCCTCTCCCTGTGCCACAGGACTCAGGCTGATTACATCCATCAGCAGCGCTGGACGTAGAAATAATTGCAGGTTCAGTTGTCTTAAATGTGATAAGGAGAAGTGACATTGCTAGAAAGAAGTTGTCCCCAGCTGAGGGAGGGAACATCAGTGACGACTTCCGCCTGTTTCACAGCAGTATCTCTGGAGACCCAGAGACACCACAAGGGAGCCCAGAGCGGGCAGAGAAAGAGCCACCTTGAGCTGGTCCTCTGCTACTGAGCTGGGCTGGGCTTCTGGGATGGAGGGAGCTCATGGTAACAGGGAAACACTTCAAAGAGACAGCTGTGCCCAGGAGTAGCTCCTCTGCAAAGCACAGCAGGGCTGAGGGCACTGCCTGCAGGCAGCGAGGAGAGAGGTGTGAGGTGGACATAGGTTAAAGGCAGTGTGGTGTGAGAGGATGCTGAGAGCTCACCGAGGGAGAAATTTTCACAACCCATGAAATGGTAAGTCCCTGGAAGCAGGGCAGTGAATCTGAAGCTGCTGGAGGGATCTCCAAAAGCTGGCACATCCTACAGCCTACAGGATCTTTGTGGAGGATTGTCACAGCTTCTCAAGCCTAGAGGAGGAAGACACCTTCCAGAGAAGTTTTTCCCTGCCCTGCCATCAGAGGAGTACGGCATGTTGACTGCCTTCTCTGGGGGTTACTGGTAGGATATTAAGCCAGATGTGCAGCCAGGGGTGCCCAGGACTGTCCTCCAGAGCAGGTCCCTTTACCTCAGGAGTCTGTATGCTGGGGTCAGTGTTCAGCCTGCTTGAGGAGTTCCCGATGGTGCTGTGGGGAGAATCTGTGGGTGGAAGAAGAGAAGCCCGGAAGGGCAGGGTTTTTCTCCTACCAGGAGACTGCTGCGCGGGTCAGGGATGCTCACAGCTCCAGTTCATCCCCAGAATATTTCCAAAGGGCTGATTCAAGAAGAAGGTCATGCCCAGGATAACCATAAAGATAACAAAAACTTCCTGAATTTGTGTTTTCAGTTTCCTATTTGGAAGAGGGAGGGCAGTGTAAAAGGTAAAAATGGAAAAGGAGCTTTCAGCCTTGAAGAAGTCACCGAGATTCCTGAGCCAGTGATCTATAACTCTGATAGGAGCCTCCTAAAGCACCCTCAGCCATTCCTCTGCCTGTCGACAGGACCAGCATCACCTTTCCTGGACCTACCAGGCTTAGCCTGACCTTTCATTTTCCACCTGCAAACAGCAACATGCACCCAGGCCGTGCCCTGCAAACAGGCAGGTTTCTGTAGGGCCAGGGTGAGTGCCCAGGGGTTGGGATGGGGTCTGTGATTGCTGACAGGGAAAAACATGGGACAGGGAAACTTCTCCCAGGTGGAAAATATCCAGGCAGCAGAGATGTGATCAGGGAAGAAGCAGAAATGAAAACCAGAACTGTTGTGGAAGGAAGAATTCAGAAACCTCCATGTGATCCCCTCCAATGCAGACCCCTTCCTCTGAGCAAGCCCCCTTGCCTCCTCTCCCACCCACCAAAGCCTCTGACCTCAGGGCTGGGAGCTCCAAGCCATGAACCACCTCCTCTGCAGCAGAGGTCCAGCAGAGCCAGGGGGCAGCTCTCCAGCCACGTGTCCATATCTCTGCTGCAGATCACAGGGGCTCAGAGCTCAACTGCCCGGCAATGTTGGTGTCTGGGAGGTGGCGTGCACAGCTGGGGAAGGGTGACGCTGTGCTGAGGTCCTGGCTGCCTCTGCCCTGGCTTCTCTCAGCCAGACCCTCCCTGGATATTGGCTTGCTTCTCCACTTGTCTGTGTTCTTGTTATTGTTATTTCATTCTTGCTGTCAGCTTCGTTAGCGAGCTGGACATTCACCTGCAGCATCACAGGCTGATCTTGTGGCTCCTTTAATGCAGGTGTGTCCATGGGAACAAGTGCCCCAACTTTCGTCTCCCCTGTGGGGCTGTGGGCAATGCATTTTGTGGGGCTGGAGGATCAGGCTGCTTTTCCCTTCGTCAGATGCTATCCTTAGAAAACTTGGCTATTTCCTTGAGGTGTCCTTCCAAGCTGTGAGCTGCCCTCCATAATGGCAAGCTGTCCTCTCACACCCTTTTGTTATGTGCAAGCCCCATGGAGAAGCACAGAGATCCTACAAGGGAGAAAATGCTGTGGGGCTGATGAAATGAGCCATGCATGTCCTTGGCTAGAAGTGAGGCGCTGTGACCTTGAGTGAGGGTGAGACATTTAGTGGTCTGCACTGGATCCCTCTGTTCTCAGTAGCATCTGATTGTTTTTCAGGATAACACAGGACTGTGCTCATCATCCACCTTACCAAGAACAAGCCCAGGGCAGCTCAGAACAAGGCAGAGGGACAGACCAGATGCCCTCCTTCTGCACTAAGCCACAAGCAATTTTTTCACCTCACAAGACTCCCGCCTTTCTCCCTGAGGGCAGCAGAATTTCTGAGGGTTTCTGACATCCAAACACACCCCCAAGGCGACAAGACGAAAGCTGCAAGAACCCAAAACCTCTGAGACTGCCTTCTGCCATCCCCATTCCTTAACACTGGCAGTGCAGATGCTGAAAATCCCTTCTGCAACAAGAGCAGATTCCTCTGGCAAAGTCTCACACCAGGTCTGGACCTTGGCCCACAATGCCCATGAACCCTTGTGCCACCATGCCCATGAACCCACCGCTGCAGAGCAGAGCTGGCTCCTTGGCAGCCCGTGGGAAGAGATCCTGCTCCTCCTGGTATACTCTGCCACCATCAATCAGAGCTGCAGCCACAGAGCTGAAGGAAGGGCTCCTGGAAAAGAAATGGGATGTGTAGGAAGCAGGACGAGTTTCTAGGTGCAAAGCTTTGATTTTCCTCTGAGAAGTCTCTCCTAACTCTTCATTGATTCTTCCTCTAGGAACAGGACCCCGTGCGTAGAGAAAGTAAATGACCAATAGCAGCTCCATCGCCCAGTTCCTCCTCCTGGCATTTGCAGACACCCGGGAGCTGCAGCTCTTGCACTTCTGGCTCTTCCTGGCCATCTACCTGGCTGCCCTCCTCAGCAACGGCCTCATCATAACCGCCATAGCCTGTGACCACCACCTCCACACCCCCATGTACTTCTTCCTCCTCAACCTCTCCATCCTCGACCTGGACTCCATCTCCACCACTGTCCCTAAATCCATGGCCAATTCCCTCTGGGACATCAGGGCCATCTCCTATGCAGGGCATGTTGTGCAGCTCTTTTTCTTTGTCTTCTTGATTGTGGGGGAGTATTGTCTTCTCGCCATCATGGCCTATGACCGCTACCTTGCCATCTGCAAACCCCTGTACTACGGGACCCTCCTGGGCAGCAGAGCTTGTGTCCACATGGCAGCAGCTGCCTGGGGCAGTGCTTTTCTCTATGCTTTTTTGCACACTGCTAACACATTTTCAGTTCTTCTCTGCAAGGGCAATGCTGTGGATCAGTTCTTCTGTGAAATCCCCCAGATCTTCAAGCTCTCCTGCTCACACTCCTACCTCAGGGAAGTTGGGCTTCTTGGGGATAGTCTTTCTTTAGCTTTTGGGTGTTTTGTTTTCATTGTGCTGTCGTATGTACACATCTTCAGGGCCGTGCTGAGGAAAGTTGAAAGCTTGTGGGTTAGAATCAAGGGACAGGCTCGTAAGGGTGACATTACCGTCGGTGTGTACTACAGGCCACCTGACCAGGAGGAGGAGGTTGATGAGGCCTTCTACAGGCATCTGCAAGCAGCCTCACAGTCAGCACGAACAGCAGGAGTTTTTCTATTTGCAAGAAAAATAATTAAAACATAATCAAGTTCCATAAACAAAACACTCTCTGCAATTACATGGCAATTACAATCTACGTCTAATGAGGTTGGCTTCCTATAAGGCATAATCTTATCAGAAATATTGTAGCTAGGTAGAGGAAAAAAAGTAGTTCTAAACATAATTAAAGAGTTGGCTAAGGAGACAATGAGACTGCTGAAAGGCAGGCAAACTTTCAACTCCCTGATGTCAAAACAGCAGCTCGGTAGGTGACAGGAATCTGAATGAACAAAGAGTAAAGGGAGGAGAAAACAGGAGAATAATGGAAAGGGCCTTTCTCTAGGCAGTCTGCCTCTGAAAAATTTACTTTAGAAATAGTCAGGACAGGTGAAAATATATGAAAATTTACAAATATTCCATATACCATTTAACAGGCAGAATAGCGGTGATGAAGTGATGGGGGGGGAGATCGACATTTCTTTGGAATATCCCTTTCAAAACTTCCTGGCATTGGTAGAGGGCTGTTGTGAGTGAGGACAAGGCAATGTTGTGCCTGTTGTTGAAAGAGCTCAGAAAGTCAACTCAGGGAACCCCAGGCTGTACAAGGTCACTTTGGCATTTCTGTGCACCTGAAAAAGGTGAATGTGTCTGAAAGCAGTCAGCATGGATTGATGATGGGTCAATCATGCCTCTGAAATCTGATTGCTGTCGTGATGATATATCAACCTTTGTGCATGAGTAGAGAACAGTGGATGTCATTTTTAACCCTTCTGACATGGTCTCCCTCAATGTCCTTTTTCGCAGGTTAGGCCATTACAGTCTGGATGGGTTGACAAAGAAAGATGAGGAGCTACTGGAGAGAGTCCAGCGGAGGGCTACGAGGATGATGAGGGGACTCAAGCATCTCTCCTATGAGGAAAGGCTGAGGGAGCTGGGCTTGTTCAGCCTGAAGAAGAGAAGGCTGCGAGGGGACCTAATAAATATCTGAAGGGTGGGTGTCAGGAGGATGGGGCCAAGCTCTTTTCAGTGGTGCCCAGTGACAGGACAAGGGGCAATGGGCACAAACTGAAGCAGAGGAAGCTCCAGCTGACCATGAGGAAGAATTTCTTCCCTCTGAGGGTGATGGAGCCCTGGCACAGGCTGCCCAGGGAGGCTGTGGAATCTCCTTCTCTGGAGATATTCAAGACCCTCTTGGACAAGGTCCTGTGCAGCTTCCTGTAGATGACCCTACGTCAGCAGGGGCGTTGGATTAGATGACCCACAGAGGTCCCTTCCAACCCCTGCCATTCTGTGATTCTCGAAGCACAGCAGTGGTCTATACCAAAACTCCATGGAAACTTGAAAAGTAATGAACATGTACTGAGATGAGTGGTTGTTATTTCAGAAACAGTTGAAGAAGTATCAAAAGTAATGTGGGACCAATGCTGGTGAGTAACAATAGGTGCAGATAGATCTCAGATATTCCATAACCTCTTTGCCTCAGTTGCCACTTGCAAGGACTCCCAGAAATTTTTCATTGAGGTAATACTCTGAAGGGCAATACCGAGCCATGTATAGGAATAAAGACAGGTGTTTGTTTTGTAAACTACATGCTTAACAGTCTGTGGGACTACAGGGGCTACATTCAGGTGTGCTGGGAGAGCATTTTTCAACAGGAGGTGCTGGTCTGATATGATCCTGGGTAGGCTGGTTGTGGGGAGGGTCACGCTGAAGTGATTTTGGAGCAGCAGCAGCAGTATGTCTGTTTCAGTGCTGGCTTTTGAAGGGAGGATGGAAGCAAGTCTGGGGCTGGGCCACCTTAGGTGATAGAGGAGCAGTAGCTGGGCTTGGAAAGAAGCCAGACAGGTTGTGGGAACTCACAAGCAGTGGCAAATCCTCAGAAGACCACAGCTTAGTGTTGGAAGAGACAACAGAGAAACATCAGCAAAGCTTGGGCCATCATGCGTTCAGAGTGTGGTGAGGAAGCAGGAGAGTGGTTGACAGCTGCAAGAAAACAGGCGTAGGTATAGGACAGTGTAGGGACAGCCTGCAGTGGGATGGCTGAGCATCTTGATAGGTCTGGGACCTCTGACCAACACAACTAATGTCCTTCTATCCTTGCTCTCTGCTGTCTCTTCCACTGATGCCAAAAAGAAGATGCTGGTTCTTAAAAGCACTAGAGCTTCGTTGCTTCCTCATTCCCGATAAAGCTCGTACCACTGTCCTGCACTTGGCATCGCACACCTCCAAATTCCACTTCCCCCGGGAAGACCCCTGACTATCTTGCAAGGGAAATGATCACCCTTTCCTGTGGATGGGTTCAGGACTTGCCCGTCCTCCTTAGTGAAACACGTCAAAGGCTTAACTGGCTTCAGAGCCAAGCACACATTTGATTTTCCACCTCTGTCCATCACCTCTGACACCTCCTCCTTCCGGGAGATCACCAGATCACCTCGTTAGCACTTTGTCTCCATGGTCTCTTTCGTGATGGCTCAGTGGGACTCGCTAACACCATCAGAAACTTGGAGGTTTGCTTCTGACTTTTACTTAAGAGGCTTCTGCCATCTTTCAGGAGCTGCAATTCAGGAGCTTGGCACCAGAGGGCTCAAGAACATGGAAAACTCTCCAGCAAGCCAAGTCTTTGCACCACATTCCTAAATTTCTCAGACATTTTTGGTTACATGGAGAGATTTCAGGAGTGTACTCCAAGTGAAAAGATTTCACTAACAAACACAAGAAGAAAGGATTTCTTCTTTTTCCAGTTCTCTATATCTGCTTACACATTAAATGATATCAGTAATTCTGCTTTCAACAGAACATCTCCAAATGGAGGTGAATGTGAAGGGAAATCAAGACCCTCTATGTCAGACACTCTGTGAGAAATCTTTATCACTATCCCCAAATCCCGTCATTTCTCCCACCAGCCACCTGGGGCTTACAGCAGCCATGCAATAATCTGAACTTTCTCCATTAAAGACTGTAGCCACGTGTTTCAGCCCATGGACACCAACTCCCCCCTCCCTTGCCTGGGGAAGGAGCTGCACACAGACACAGGAGGATGTGTCTTCATTGCCAACAGACATAAACAAAGGCAGGCAGAGTTCAAGGAAAGAGAAAAGACATTCCTCAGCTGTGTATTCAGTCTACACTACCTCCACTGAGATCTGCTTTCCAGAGTGGATAACCTTAGACACCTTTTTGTGTCAAGCACAGATCCCAAGACCACCCAAAACACTCCCTTGTCTACCTGCAGGTTACTGGCCTTTGGAAGGGTTGGAGCGGACAGACAGCCTTAGTGCTGTGCAAGCACTGCTGAGCAAGAGCCAAATCATTGGTGTGTTATCAACACCATTCTAGCGACAAATGCGAAGCACAACACTATGTGCTCTGCTCTGGGGAGAGATAACTCCATCTCAGCCAAAGCCAGTACAGTCTCCACCCTTTAGGCCATACTGTTCTCATCATATTCAGATCCCACTTAATTTGAGACAATGACATACCTTCTGGCCATCTCGTTCTACCTCTTTCTCATTCCTGAAATCCCCGCTTACCAAAAGCTGACACTTACAACACATACTTAAATTATTTCTATACCCAACATCCAGATTTCTACATTCTCCTTATCTCCTATCCCCATTTCCTTAACAGGTAGATAGATATTGTTTTCCCACTCCGTGGGTCTCTGCCACTTCCCAAGACATCTAGAAGTACAAGCAATGACTTGGGTCTCATCTGTCAAGATGGTTGCTCAGGAAAGGAGCAGCAGCATATTCAATTGTTGGGTGCCAACACCACAGAATCACAGAATCACAGAATAGTAGGGGTTGGAAGGGACCTCTGTGGGTCATCTAGTCCAACCCCCCTGCCCAAGCAGGGTCACCTACAGTAGGCTGCACAGGATCTTGTCCAGGCGGGTCTTGAATATCTCCAGAGAAGGAGACTCCACAACCTCCCTGGGCAGCCTGTTCCACTGCTCCGTCACCCTCAGAGGGAAGAAGTTCCTCCTCATGTTCAGACGGAACTTCCTGTGCCTCAGTTTGTGCCCATTGCCCCTTGTCCTGTCACTGGGCACCACTGAAAAGAGCTTGGCCCCATCCTCCTGACACCCACCCTTCAGATATTTGTAGGCATTTATAAGGTCCCCTCGCAGCCTTCTCTTCTTCAGGCTGAACAAGCCCAGTTCCTTCAGCCTCTCCTCGTAGGGGAGATGCTCCAGTCCCCTCACCATCCTTGTAGCCCTCCGCTGGACTCTCTCCAGTAGCTCCTCATCCTTCTTGAACTGGGGAGCCCAGAACTGGACACAGTACTCCAGATGAGGCCTCACCAGGGCAGTGTAGAGGGGAAGGAGAACCTCCCTTGTCCTGCTGGCCACACTCTTCTTGATGCACCCCAGGATCCCATTGGCTTTCTTGGCAGCCAGGGCACACTGCTGGGTCATGGTTAATCTGTCGTCCACCAGGACACCCAGGTCCCTCTCCACAGAGCTGCTCTCCAGCAGGTCCACCCCAAGCCTGTACTGGTGCATGAGGTTGTTCCTCCCCAGGTGCAGGACCCTGCACTTGCCCTTGTTGAACCGCATCAGGTTCCTCTCTGCCCAGCTTTCCAGCCTATCCAGGTCACGCTGAATGGCAGCACAGCCTTCTGGTGTATCTACCACACCTCCCAGTTTGGTGTCATCAGCAAACTTGCTGAGGGTACATTCTAACTCTTCATCCAGGTCGTTGATGAAGAAACACCAGCTTGATTTGGGTCCTTGCTGCCCTCTCCCAGTTGCTTGTGAAGCTCGCTCTTCATCACTTCAGGTAATCCCTGCTACATTACATCCTACAGCACACAACTCACATCATGGATTATGTTCCGCCAAGGTTATGTCTCCATGAGGTGAATACTGAATCTTCCCATCCTTCCCATGAATGGCATTGCCTTTTCCCAAGGGAGGAGCAGCCTGCCCTGCCTTCCCAGTCACTTTTCTATGTGCGCTACAGGGACCTTATCTCCTCTCACAGTACATGGGGTCTTTGCCTGGGGATGCTTACCACGATGCTTAGCAGGTTCTATGCTGTTAACCAGCCAAGTGGTGTACGTAAAATTTATATCCCAGTTCTTCCATGTCCCAGTCCCAAACTCTCTCAACACGGCTTTAACAGTCCATTCTATCTCTCCTTCCTTCCAGAGGCTTGTGGGTGACAGGAGCTGTGATACACCCAATCACTGCCATGTTTTTTAGACAAGGAGTTTCTGAAGTTGTTTTGGAAATTTGTTCCATCCTCTGGCTCAGTACTGGTTTGGGCAGTGGCGTGGTTTACAGGGTACGTTTCTGGACACATGGTAGTTGCTTCCACCATGGTAAATATGTAGTGCTTGCTTTAGTGGGATGGTGGCAGTGGTCCAATACGGCCAACTTGCCAGGTCTCTCCATGTCAAAATTTAGCCACTGCTCTCTGTTCCTGGGAGTCTTTACTGGTGTGGTTTACTTGATTGCAGCACATATCACATTAATGGGTGAACTGCATGATCGCTTCCATGGTCAGGTCCATCCCTCAATAATGAGCCCATCTGTATGTTGAGACTTCACGGGCGCACTGAGCTACAAACAGCTCACCCTTACTCTCCCAGCCCAGGCATACCTGAGCCACTTCGGTGTTGACAGCCTTGTCTACCTGTTTGTTGTTTCGATGTTCTTCAGGGACACGGTTCTTGAGCAGGTGAGCATTTACCTGATGTATCTTTAGACAAATGTTATCTACCTGGGCAGTGACGTCTTGCCACAATGCTGCAGCCCAGGTGAGTTTACCTCTGTGCTGCCGGTTGGTCTTCTCTCACTGCTGCAGCCATCTCTAAAGGGCATTTACCACCGTCCGTGACTCAGTACAGAGGCAGAGTACTGGCCGCTTTTCTCATTCAACAATCTTTAAGGCCAGGTGGATGGCTTTCATTTCTGCAAACTGATTGACTCTCTGTCTCCTTCAAGGGTTTGAACAATTTCTTATGTGGGACTCCACGCAGAAGCTTTTGTCTTCCTATTGTTTCCGACAACTCGACAGGAGGCATCTTCTGGTAACTCGTTATATGGTGGGGCCTCTTCAGCATGAGTCACCTGCCCGAAGTGATGCTCCAAAATCTGTGCCTTCTGGTCAGTCTGTGGTCTGTTCCAGGATTTCTGGGTGGTTGTGATGGATCACTTGAGCCCATTGCATGATCAGTGCTATCCTCTTCCTTCTTATAGCATCAGTTGCGTGATGTGTAGGGGAAATTTTTCCTCTGAAGATTCAGCCCAGTACAGGCAATTGAGGTGCTAAGAGGAGCTATGCCTCTGTCCCAACAACTTCCAAAGCGGCTCAAAAGCCCTCATATGCTGCTAGGACCTGATTTCCAGCTTGGCTGCAGAGGCCTTCTAATCCTCAATACCCCCAGCTCCAAAAGCATAGAGTTTGACCTCAGGTTTTACTTGGTGTTTTCTGTCAGAGGCTGGCCCCAGGTAAGGCCGTGCAGCCCAGCTGCAGTACAGAGCCCAGTTTGCCCTGCTGGTTCTATACAGACAGGCCCAAGGGCTACTGCATGAAGTATCTCCTCCTTTGCCTGCTCAAAGGCTTGCTGTTCCTCAGAGCCCCACTGAAAATAGATCTTCTCTCAGGATGGCTCACAAGCTGACTGTAACCTGGAATATGTCAAGCACATCACTTATCTAGTGACGTTCACATGAAGGCTTTCTTGGTGTCCTTCACTTCCCTCACCAGTTTCAGCTCCAGGTTGGCCTAGGCTTTCTTAATCCTATCCGCCACGGTCAGACAGCAACCATCCTGGATGACCTCCATCCTCTTATACACACGCTTTCTCTTTCTGAGTTCAGTGAGGACCTCCTTGCTTATTCATGTTGGCCCCCTGCTCCCTTTGCATATCAGGATGGAAATTCCTTGAGCTTGAAGGAGCTGATCCTTGAATAGCAAGTAGATCTCCTGGACTCCTCTTCTCTCCAGGGCCAGAACCCATGTGATGCTTCCAAGAAGGTCTCTGAAGTGCTTGAGGTCTTCCCTCCTGAAAGCCAGGTGTTGCTTTTTGCCCTGCTCCCTCCCCTCTGCATCCTTAGCTCCACCATCTCATGGGCACTGCAGCCAAAGCTGACACTGGGTTTCCCATCTTAGTGCAGCTTGGGAGTACTACGTCCAGGTGAACATTGCCTTTGTTGGCCAGTCTTGCAGCTGTGATAACAAGCCATCCCATGACCCTTTAGGAACTTTCTAGGCTGCTTGCAACTATATTGCTCTCCCAGGGAATATAGAATCATAGAGTCATAGAAAGTTTTGGGTCGGAAGGGACCCCTAGAGGTCATCTATTCCAACCCCCCCGCAGCGAGCAGGGACAACGCTAACTAGATCAGGTTTGTCAGAGCCCAGTCCAACCTGGTCTTGAAAGTTTCCAAGGATGGGGCCTGCACTACCTCTCTGGGCAACCCGTTCCAGTGTTTCACCACTCTCATTGTAAAGAATTTCTTCCTTATATCCAGCCTAAACCTACCCTGTTTTAGTTTAAAACCATTACCCCTCGTCCTATCACTGTTGTGTCTACTAAAATCAAGGGGACGAATGTACCCACTAAGACCTGGGATCATTGATCTGGAGGTTATTTTGAGTTGCTAAAGGAAGACTTCATCCACTTCCTCACCTGCTTCCAGGTTGCTAATTTCCCACCACAAGGTCTCCCTAACTTGCCTCTCCCCTGACCCTCACCCACAAGGGCTCAGTCAGCTGGTTGCCTGTCCCATAGATGGAAACCATATATAGGTCCTTCAGCACCTCCCTCCTAATCTTCTTGGCCAGTGTCTCTTGAAGAGCATCTCCCCATCTATTACAGCCAGGTGTGCAAGTTGGCCCCCCACCCCTTGGCAGTTATTTCATCGCTGTTGCAGTTCAGTGCTGGCATGTGGGGCTGCAGCTCCTCCTGTCTGTGCCCCAGTCTGACAACAGTGACGCACGTGTGGGTGCAGCACCTCAGCTGTGGCACCAGGGCCAGGGGCAGACTTGTCCCAGGGACACCTGGCACCAAGCACCCAAGACCCCATATGTGTCAAAGATGTGCTTCAGAGCTCAGACATGATGGAGCAGATGGTAATGTTATGATGAGACGACCTGCACATGTAGACAATGAGGTAGACAACATGAGGTGCCCACAGAGTTAGCTAACCCTGCACTTGAAAACACCACAGAGTAGCAGGGCTGGACTGTGAAGGCCTGGCAGGAGAGAACTTTGCTTTCTGGGGTGGCTCTGCAGCCCAGGAGGGCCTGTGGTGGAGGTGAAGCTGATCTCCAGGAAGGACAAGGTGCTTCTGATAATGTCCTTGTCTATGGACACTCTGTGTTGCAGGACCACTGTGAAAATCATGTGCGTATTCCTTGATTGTATCTCCAAAGGGTAGTTAAAGGATGGGGGTAAGCAGAGTTTGAGAACCCTGGCACACAATGCAGCACCAGTGCTGGTGACGTGTTCTTTCTGTCCTGGTCTGATGTGTCTCCTGTATTCACGCCCTGCCTGAATCTGCGGCATAAAGATGGGACAGCAATGGCCTAACCATGTCAGTGGGAATCAGTCGCAGGAGCACAAGCACCAAACCTGTCTCAGATGCCATCTGGGGCAGCTGCACATGCTGTGCTGCCCCTCCCAGCTACACGCTGTTGTGCTGAAGAGCCCTTCATCTCACATAGCATTCGGGACCTGTCATTGGCCAGGGTATGGAGTTGCTGCCTTGAGTGAAGATAGGCAAGGAAATGATATCCATGAGACAACTGAAGTTACAATCTCTGGAGATCTTTGAAATTCCACTGATGGGGAAGAGACGTAAAATAGATCCCTGCCTGTCTGTGCCTGGATGTCCTCTCTAATGATGGGACAAGGAAAAGTGATTCTAAGACCTCAGTCTGTCACTGAGAGAACAAAAGACATTGCTGGAAAGAAGAGTCTCTCCCCAGGTTACGGAAGGAGCATCACTGATGACCTTAGCCTGCTTCACAGTAGATTTCCCAGGAGTCCCTGGGACACCCCAAGGGAGCCCAGAGGGGCAGAGAAAGTGCTGCCATGGGCTGGTCCTCTGCTGCTGAGCTGGACTGGGCTCCTGGGATGGAGGCAGATTATGGCAAGTGGGCAGTGCTGCAGAGAGACAGCTGTGCCCAGGAGCAGCTTCTCTGCAAAGCACAGCAGGGCTGAGGCCACTGCCTGCAGGCAGCAAGGGCAGAGGAGCGAGGCAGAGAGAGGTTAACGTCTGTCTGGCATTGGAGGACACTGAGAACTCACTGTGGGGAAGAACCTTCCCAGCCAGTCAGTCTGTGGCTGCAGGACATTGCATCTGCAGATCCTGGGGGGATCTCCTCAAGGTGGCCCATCGCACAGCCTGCGGGATCTGTAAGTACAACTCTCAGAGATACTCTGGTGTAGGGGAGGAGGACGTGCTGCAGAGCAGGGATTGCCTGCTGCAGCATCCTGGGGCTGTGTGCTGGGGCCGGGACTCTGCCGCCTGCCAGGGACAGCAATCAGACTGCCCGGGGAGCTCACCACAGAGTAGAGAGGAGAAGCTATGAGTGGAAGGAGCCACCCTTGGCAGGGCAGGGTGCTTCTGTTGCATGGGTCAGGGCTGCTCACAGCTCCAGATCACCCCCACTGCATTTCCAAGGGAATTATTCCAGATAGAGCTCCCTGAAAGAGAAGGTGATGCTCAGTTGAGGTTTCTCATCTTGCTTTGCTGCATGCACAGTGGGAGATTTCTAAGGGCACTTTTCATTTGGAAAGTTGAAGGAGGGATGACTGTAGAGAGGAGAAGCTTTCCTGAGTCTGCATTTTCACTTTCCAGCTGTGGGGACTACAGACAGCACCAGCATCCCCTGGCCAGTTTCATCAGGGTTTGTGTGAGCTGCCCTTTAGTCCCTGCACACACCGAGAGGCTGCAGGGCAGAGCTGGGCACACAGGGGCTGTGCTGGGTTCTGTGAGCACTGGCAGGGAGGAGATGTGGGTCCAAAGCAAGAGCTCCTGGCAGGGACAGCTCCAGGCAGTCGAGATGGGCAGGCAGGGAGGGAACTGCTCATGGAAACCCTGTTGCAGGGGAGATATGGGCAACTCCTGGCCAGCCCTGCAGTGCAGATGCCTTCCCTGAGCAACCACCTTCCTCTCTCCTCGCCCACACAGCAAAGCCCGTGGCCCTCACGGCCATTGGGTCGAGGATGGGAGTCAGCTCTCTGTCCAGCAGCCCAGCAGAAGAGGCGAAGGACATCCCTCCTGCCATGTGCCCGTATCCCACTGAGCAGTGATGGGGCTGAGGGCAGCTGTCCTGCGTTGTCACTGTCTGGGAGGTGGTGAGCACAGCTGGGTAAGGGTAACGCTTCCATGAGTGCCCGGCTGCCTCTCTCCTTGCCACTTTCAGCCAGATCCTCAGTCTATTTTTCCTTGCTTCTCCTCCTGTCTCTTTTCAATTTATCTCTTTGTTTCTGTCACACTCTCTGGGGATGGGAGTCTAAGCTGCATAGTCAAACTGTGATTTCATTTCTCCATTCCTGCAGATGTGTCCATGGGAACAAGTGTCTCACCTTCCCTTTAACCTGTGGGGCTGTGGGCAATGCAGCCTGTGGGGGTGGGGACTGAGTCAATTTTCTCTAAATGAGATAATATCATTAGGACAATTGGCTAGCTCCTTGGGCTGTCCTTCCAAGCTGTCAGCTGCCCTCCAGGAAGGAAACGTGACCCATAGCACCTCTGTTTTATCATAGAGCCACATGGAGAAATACAGAGATGCTACAACCGAGGACATGCTGTTGGGCTGGTAAAATTAGCCATGTGTATTCTTGGCTAGAAGTGGTGTGCGGAGACCCATAGAATGCGTGAGACATTTATTGATCTCTGTTGTCAGTAGCGTCTCCATCTCTTCATTGCTCTATCTGGGTGCAGGCCCAGGGCAGTTCAGAAATAGAAGGATGTACAGACCCGTTGCCATATCTCTGCATTAAGCCACAGTCTGTCCTCTTGCCTTGCAGGACTCACCCTGTTCACCCTGCAGTCAGCAGAAATGCAGAGGGTGTCCATCATCTAACGACAGCCACAAGGGGAAATCAGGAAAGCTGTGAAATCCCAAAATTTCTGAGTCTGACTTCTGTAGTTTTGATGCTGAGAATCCCTACTGCGACAGGAGAAGGTTCCTCTGACAAAGTTGTACAACAGGTCTGGCCCTGCCCCACCATGCCCGTGACTCCACTGCTGCAGAGCAGGGCTGGCTCCATAGTAACCAGCAGGAAGAGGTCCTGTTCCTCCCAGTACACTCAGGATAAAACAACCAAAGCTGCAGCCACAGAGCTGAAAGAAGGGCTCCTGGAAAAAGAATGACGGGTGTGTGTAGCAGGGTGAGGGTCTCAGAGAAAGGCTTTGATTTTGCTCTGAGAAGTCTGCCCTAAATCTTCATTGGCTCTTCCTCTAAGGACAGGACCCCATGCACAGAAGAAAAAAATGTCCAACAGCAGCTCCATCACCCACTTCCCCCTCCTGGCATTCGCAGACACCCGGGAGCTGCAGCTCTTGCACTTCTGGCTCTTCCTGGCCATCTACCTGGCTGCCCTCCTCAGCAATGGCATCATCATCATCGCCATAGCCTGTGACCGCCACCTTTACACCCCCATGTACACCTTCCTCCTCAACCTCTCCCTCTTTGACCTGGGCTCCATCTCCACCACTGTGCCCAAATCCATGACCAATTCCCTCTGGCGCTCCAGGGCCATCTCCTATGCAGGACGCGCTGCCCAGCTCTTTTTCTTTGTCTTCTTCATTGCAGGGGAGTACTGCCTTCTGACCATCATGGCCTATGACCGCTACGTTGCCATCTGCAGACCCCTGCACTACGGGACCCTCCTGGGCAGCAGAGCTTGTGTCCACATGGCGGCAGCTGCCTGGGGCAGTGCTTTGCTCTATTCTCTCCTTCACACCGTTAACACATTTTCACTTTCTCTCTGCCAAGGCAATGTTCTTGACCAGTTCTTCTGTGAAGTGCCCCAGATCCTCAAGCTCTCCTGCTCAGAATCCTACCTCAGAAAGGCTGGCCTTCTTTTGTTTGGTTTCTCTTTAGGTTTTGGATGTTTCCTTTTCATTGTGCTGTCCTATGTGCAGATCTTCAGGGCCGTGCTGAGGATCCCCTCTGAGCAGGGACGGCACAAACCCTTTTCCACGTGCCTCCCTCACCTGGCTGTGGTCTCTGTGTTCATCAGCACTGCCATGTTTGCTTACCTGAAGCCCCCCTCCATCTCTTCCCCATTTCTGGATCTGGTGATGGCTGTTTTGTATTCAGTGGTACCCCCAGCACTGAATCCCCTCATCTACAGCATGAGGAACAAGGAGCTCAAGGATGCGGTGCGGAAACTGGTGACTCCATTTCTTTCAACAGCCATAGACTGCCTATTTTCCTCTCCAAATGGATCCCAAATTAGGTCATGACAGGCCAAGTCTGTCTTTCCTTCTTCATAATTTTTTTTTCTTTTTCCACTTGTGGTTTTTTGGCCTTCAAACAATTGTCATGATTCATTCTTTCCTGCTTAGGTGTCCACCCAACTTGTGTGACCAAGAGACTTTGTGTAAGGACTTATGGAAGGCCTTGAATCCATGCAGGTGCAGGAGAAGGAGGCTGGTCTGTGCCCTTGGTGGCATGGACAGACCAGAAAGGTGGCCCAGGGCCCTGTTCACTACCGAGCCATTGGGCATTTCTCACTGGCTTTTTCCATCACTGGTCGCTCAATGCAGGTTTCTGGGTAAGTTTTGCTGTAGAGGCATCTGCGTCCTCCTGCTGGGCTCACTGCCTGCATCGTGGGAATGGCAAACCCTTCTCTGTTTTGGCTCAGAACCTTGAACAGGGCTGCTTGTGATGCCCCATGTGTGACACGACCTTTCCAGGAGCTTGGAGAGGTTCCTTAACAGGAAGGCCATGGGCTGAGAAACCACTAAGCACTGCTGTGAGCACCATGTCAGAGTGACCATTCCCCACCCTGAACACATCCTGTCCTGTGCTGTGCCTGCACAGAAGGGCCATGGAACCATGTGTGGGACAGTGGGGCAGGGACACTGCAGGAAAGCTGGCAGACAAAGCCACCTTCTGGGCCATGAAAAAGCTGCTAAGGGGAGACAGCAAAGACAGGTATAGACCAGGATTTATGTACACTGCCTTTGCAGTGCAGGTGTGACTATGGGAAAAGCAAAGCTCACCCTAAGTTTGTGTCTGTAAGAAAAGTCAAGAGCAAAGAAAAGGGCCTGAATTTCTGTGTTAGAAACTAAGGCTGAAGAAGGGAAATATAGGGCTGCTGCTGAATGGGAAATGGAATTCAAGAACAGTACACAGCAATGGGGCTGTCAGACTCAATGCCTTCTTTGCCTGAGTCTTTCCCAAAAAGATCTCCCAGGCCTCACTGCTCAAGACAGGAGCTGAAGGAGGAGGAGAGCATGTATTGGCAGGAACCTCATGAAATGCCAGCAGGACAAATGCCATTTTCTGGCCCTGCAGCGGACTCACCGTGGCAATGGCACAGGCTGGGGGTTGTCTGGCTGAGCACAGCCCTGTGGGAAAGCTGTTGTTGGTCAGGGAGCTGGACAGGAGGCAGCCGTTTGCCCTGGCAGCCAGGGAGGCCATCAGCATCCTGGGCTGTACGACCAGGAGCGTGGCCAGGAGATGGAGAGAAGAGATTCTCTGGAATACTGCATCCAGATTTCAGATCCACAGTTCAGGAACGATACTGGCAAGCTGTGCTAGGTTTAGCAAAGGGCCCTCAGGACATCCAGGGACAGGAGCACTTCGACTATGAGGAGAGTCTGAGGGAGTTGGGCTTGTCCAGCCCAGAGAAGGGAAGGCTGAGGGGGTCCTCATCCAAGCCTGGCAGTACCTACGAGAATTTCACCGAGAATACAGAGCCAGTCTCTTCACAATGGTGCATTAAAAAAATTTAATCCTCACACGAGTGGGTTACACTGGGTATTGCTTTATTCACAACTCAGAGTTGGGCCATCACCTCAGTGAGTGGCAAAGCTGAACTCGCTAGACCAGTTTATATACATTTATTAAACCGATTAGATCAAGGCTAGAATCCTCATAAGTTTCTAAGCAACCATTCCCTTCCTTTAAGTACATCATTTATTGAGTTCTTTCTATGCTTCTATCTTTGCAGAATTCTCCCTCGCAGGTTTCACGCCTTGCTTGGTTTCAGGGTCGTCTCGGCTTCTTTAATTAATTCTGTTTGATACAATCCATACGATTGATTTCTATCCCAATTGCAACATGCCGATTGTATGGTTTCTTAACACAGCTGTGTTTACACAACTGAATCTATGTTCTAGTTCTATGATTTTATTCTATCCTATAATCAGTCTTTATAATTGGTCTCTAGCATTCCCTCCTTTTGTTTTTATTGCATCCCTGCAATTACTATACTTCCAAACTTCTTTTTGACACTTCTTAGTGATTGACATTAAACAAGTTAGTATACATTGAAAAATCACAAACAGACAAATAATGATTATTACAACAAAGAATACCTGGGCTTCAGGAGATATAACTTGATACCAATAAGCTTGATTTCTCATCTGGGAAAAAGAATCCTGGAGGTACAAAAGACATTGTGATGAAGATGACTTCTGCAAACCACTTCAGCGTGTTCACAATCCTTCTCGCCAACCTTCCACGACTACCCCACATGCGGCATGTGACAATCCAACAACACACACCATCTCTGCTGCCCTGAAAGACTGTTATGACAGATGGACCCCAAAGTCACTGACTAAAGGAACTCAGTGAACCTTATAGAGGGATAGCCCATAGTGTAAGGAATGATGTCTCTGTGCGCGAATCAAAAGTGGTTGTCATTTTTTGGAAAGTGTTGTACCTGAGCATGATGTAGATGGTATAGAGTAAGGGGTGGATACTGTCCTGGTTTCAGCTGGGATAGAGGTAATTATAATGTCAGTAGCTGCTGTGTTTTGGATTTAGTATGAGAAGCATGTTGGTAACAGTGATGATTATAGCTGTTTCTAGGAAATTAAGGTCTTTTTTCTGGTTTCTCATGTTCAGCTCTTGAGCAAATTTGCAGGAGCTAGGAGGGATCATAGCCAGACAGCTAACCCAAGCTGGCCAGTGGAAATATTCCATACCGTAGACGCCATGCTCAGTATATAGATGGGGGTTGTCTGGGGACATATCCATGAATTCCAGGAGTTCTGTGGATTCTGCGATGGTTTCCTGGGGACAAACTGTGCAATTGGTCATTGGGCAGTGAGAAAAATTGCATTGTGTATCACTTGTTTTGCATAATCATCATTATTAGTATTATATTATACTTTCCCTTCATTTCTTAGTAAACTGGCTTTATTTCAACCCATGAGTATTAGTTTTGCCCATTCTCCTCCCCATCCCACTGCAGGCAGGAAGAGAGAGCAAGCAGCTGTGTGGTCCTAGTTGCCAGCTGCCAGGTTAAATCACGACACCATGGCAATTCCTCCCTGGGTCAACAGTTCCACTGAACAGGTACCTCCTTCATTCACCAGTAGTGTCCTGCAATTTCTCATGCTGCTGTCTTGTCAGAGGCACCACAAGTCTGGTACGCACACATGAAAAGCTGTCAAAACAGAGCTTCAATACAGGGGGAACTCTGAGAAACTTTTAGATTTGGCAGTAGAACCCTCATGAGGTTTTGCAAGAAGTTGTAAGTCATTTTGAGGGGGGAGAATAACTCCAAAAAAATGAGGGAAGGTGGGGACGTGAACAGCTAAGGAGTGACCCTGAGGAGAAGGGCCTGGGCGTTCCTAGGGATACCAGATGAGCGAGTGGTGCATGCTTGAAGTGAGTAAGGCCAAGAGCATACAGGGCTGCATTAGGAGGAGCCTGGCCACGCAAACGAGAGAGTTATCACCCCCCTTGCCTCAGCGGTGCAGTAGTCACATCTGGACTAGTGTGACTGCACATGAGGCTACCCATTCTGGAGGAACACGGAAGAACTATAAAAGTGCTAGAGGAGATCTGCCAGGATGGGTTTTGGGTTTCTGTGGAGAGACAGAGGGACTCGAGCCTGGTGAATCGGAGGCTGAGGGAGATAAAGTAGTAGACTGCATCTCCTTAAGGGGTGGTTTCAGAGATGCAGAAGCTTTCCTTTGTAGTGGGAAGAGAAGAAAGTTTCCACAATGTGCAGACTGAAGTGTTCAGACTGAAGATGAAAAGGAAGTCTCCCTCAAAGTGTATCCTTGTTGTGTATGAGGTCATCCAGAGGGAGTCTCGAGCAACCCATGGATCTGTGTTTCACGGAAAATCCCGTGAGCGTGGAGAGACATCAGTGAAGGTGAGGAAATGCTGGGGTTAGAGTTAGGTGTGAAAGAAAGAAGGGTGTCTACAGGCTGAAGGGAAAGAGGTGCAGGCATGGGACAGTGCAGGACAGCCTGCAGTACAGATGGCTAAGGACTCTGGCAGGGCTGAAGGTTTCAACAGGACCAAGGGCTTTGTCCCCTTGGCCATGGCAGTTGCCTCTACCACCAAGTACTACAGGGAGAAACTTTCTTTGGAGGCACTGAACTGTGTTTCATCCCTGCGTCTTCTTAGGGAGGCTGAGAGGTTTTGCAGAATTTTCCCACACTTGTCATTCCTCACCCACACATTCAGCTGTCCCCAAGAAGAATCCTGAGCCACATGTGAGGGATAGGGTCTGCCTTCCCAGGCCTGGGGCTGAGGCCTTGGCCTTGCTGCTTCATAAAGCAGAACAAGGGTTTTCTCAGTATTTCAGCCACTTGCACAGTGCCTTTGCCTACCTGCAATCATGGCCTCCAATTCTCTGCTCTAAGGAGTCCCTGGGGAGGCTTTGTCAGTAATGGCCCTCAGTGGGGCCAATCAATGCTTCAAGGTAATTTGAATTTTGTTTCTAGAACATGAGCATTTTTTTCAATCTCCTCTCAGTATCTGAGCTTCAGGGACTCAATACCAAATACCCCATGGGGCTCATTAAAATACAGAAAGTGCTAAGCTAACAAGCTCCTGAAATTTTCTTCAATTCTTCAAGACGTGTACCACTATCTGGAGTTTTTTCACAGTGTAGATAAGGAGAAAGATATCATCCTGTGCCTAATAAGTATTTTTTTTTTTTTTTATAAAGGGATATTTT